>NC_090437.1:580118659-580423059 GCF_031143425.1 Pleurodeles waltl
AAGATAGGACATGCCTATCTTTTTATGTATGAAGTTCTCCGCCCCAATTGCAGGTTCTCCACAGTCATAACATTACTATATATATATATATGACTGTATCTGATAGGAAGCCATCTCTCTCTGCCTTTTTCTTTGATATTTTGAGACTTTACATTGAAATGACATAGTTATATGATATGAGAAGTGGTTTGGATTTATTAAGGCTTTGTACCAGCGCAAACTGACACACTTATTTGCAGTGATAAATTGGGTTGTTGGTTGAGGAGAGTAAAACCCTACTCAAGCAACAGCCACAATCCTTAATAGGGTTAACTAAAAAAAGGTCACTAAATTAACCTATGCTTTTCCTTGTGGCAGCTTAGCACAAATGCAGTTAGATTTAATTTAGAGGCAATGTGTAAATTATTTATGCAGCACAGAAACAATAACAAAGTGAAAACATAACCCAAGAAACGTCCAACACCAATTTAGAAAAACTGAGTAAAATGTGATGCATTATTTGACACAAAGGCAACAAAATTCCAATCAATAGAAGTGAAGATGGTGCAATTTTAAGATTTTGGAGAAATCAAGCACTAATAAGCAAAAAACACTTAGCACAATTATCTGGTTGCTGTAGACTGGGTCAAAGTCTCAAATTCAGGACAACGATGGACCATGGGCCGTTTACAGGACTGAGTTCAGTCTGCTGACAAAATACATTGTGGAATGGGTGTCAAGAGATGTGAATTCCCTGTGTCAGGCTAGTGTCAGTGTTAGGAATTCTTCGACAAGATGCTGCAATGTGAGGCCCGATGTCGAGATATGTTGCACAGTGATAGAGCCAATGAAGCCATCAACAGAAGCTTGTGATGCAAGGTCTTGCAATATCGAGGAACCATTTGGGCTGCAAGTACTTTGGCGGTAATGCCTCAACACAGAAGAGGAGATGTATTATGCTGGGCCTGTGTTAGTGTTGGGTTGCACCACCATCAAAAGAGCCACCAGGCGTTGCAATGCTTCAGCACAGTATTACAAGATGCATCGTGCTGGGCTAATGTTGACGGTGAGCGGCATGGCGCTGCATTCAGATGCCTACAGTTGTGTTGATGTTGGGCAGCCTGTTATATCCCTGTGAGTTGAACTGGGGTCTAGCCAACTGACCCTTGGATATTTCATGGAGTCCTGGGTCCACACATACAGGCTGTGTTCTGCAAGGCAGCTTACAGCAGCAGAAGAGTCCTGTCCTGGTGCAGCAACAGCAGGACTTTAACAGCAAAGCAATCCTGAGTAGCCAAAGTAAATGCTGATTTCACATGTTAGGTTCTATTCTGAAGTAGGGAATTCAAAAAAGAAGGTTATAGCATCACCCAGTGAACAGGCCACACAAGGGTAGCATTAAATATCAGGTGATGTGTTTGTCACCAAAATTCTGCCCAAATTGGAATCAGAGTTTAGATCTCCAACTGTCTTCATGTTTGTATTGTGGTCAGGGCCACTGGAATTATGCAATTGTGCTACGATGGCGACTTTCTAATAATTATAGGTTTGCCGCATTTTGACACATAATCCCGATCTGCCGCATAATCTGTAGATTTTAACAAAACAAAATTAATTTCTACCTCAAACGGTTCAAAAGTTACTAAAAATGCGGTGATGTGTTGCTACTCAGTGAAACACACTTTGCAAATCTGGGCTTGTCAATTTTTTTGTTGCTTACTGCAATATTTTGGTATTAAAATAGTACTAATGAGGTGCAAATAATGTCCAAACAATGTTATCAATTTTAAAAATGATTAAATAGGTGATGCTATTACAAAATGTGCCACATGATGACGCATAATTTGCTTTTCTTATCTTATAATTTACTTAACCATGATGCATAATTTGCCTCTTTCGAGTGACATAATTCCAGTGGCCCTAATTATGGTGATATCTTTAAGGTACATAACACTATCTATCTATCTATCTATCTATCTATCTATCTATCTATCTATCTATCTATCTATCTATATGTGTATATATATTTATATATATATATATATATATATATATATATATATATATATATATATATATATGATATATATATATATGTAGAGGGAGAGAGAGATGTATATCAATTTCTATGGTTTGGTATGTTTTCAATGTGAGTCTATCTATAACATCCCTGTAACCTTTGTTAAGATAATTTTTATGCATTTTTACATTCTATATCCTAACTCTAACGTCCCTGTAACCTTGGCCTTTTCAGTGAAATTCTATCCCTGTAACATTTGTTTTTTTCAGTGAATATAAATAGTCAGTGAAATCTCTGATGACATCTCAAATGACATCACTGATGACGTCATCCAGTATCTGTAATTTGTTAAATGTATGTATGACTGAAGGTCTGAGTAGCCATAATAGCATCTTTGTTAGTCAGTTAGTGGGCAATTTAGTGAGTGTATCAGTGACTGATTTTATCTTTCAGTTGCTATTCCCATAAGAGAGTGCTGTATCAGTGAGTCACTGTGAGAGTGAGTGGATGTGTGAGTAAATTTATTCACAAAAAATTGGGAGTATGAGTCGCTGTATGGGTGAGTATGTGAGTGCATGAATGTATTAGTGACTAGGAATAGGGATTGGGTTTGTAAATCTTGGTATTGGTTGGTAAGGGGTTGTATAACTGTCTGTATGGGTGAGTTCATGGGTGTGTTTTTGTATGTGTGACTGAGTGGATATGTCTATGGTTATATGTATTTTATAGTAGATTTGTGAGTCATGTATTGGTGAGTGAGTGGGTATAACAATGGTATATTGGTGTGAGTGGGCGTGTGAGTGGTTGTATGAGTGTTAGGTTAGTAAGTTATGTTTGCATGAGTGAGTGGATATGTAAGTGTTGTGTGAGTGAGTAGGTGGGTGGCAGTAGTTGATTGCTCTGTCAATTAGTGTTTTAGTATTTATATGTGTGGTGATCTATGTGAGTTTGTGTGTTGGAAAGTGGATTACTGTTAAGGGCAGATAAGTACCTACCCTTATAAATAGACCACTAACCCCCACCAGTTACAGTCAGGTCTCAATAAATTAATTCCAGGTCAACTCTTGGTAGCTTGGTAACGAGCAGTTAGGATTAACTTAGGAGAAGGTCTGTAAAACATTGAAAAATCACAAAACAGTAAATAAGTAAAACACAAAACACAATAAAAGTCCAACTCCAATTTATGAACATAGATTATATTTTTATCTTTAAGATGACACTAAAATGACAAAAGTCCAATGAAGAACTGGAGATATGATTTAATGGATAAATGTTTTTGAGCCATAAATACTAAAAGTGGGCAGCCGACTGGTGAAAAGTCAAAATTTGAGGCCGACCGTGATGGAGCCCTGCTTGGCTACAGTGAGTGGGGGACCTCAGTCAAAGTTTTACCTTCTGACTTAAACTTTTTTTTCAGGATGAGTTTCTTCACCAGGAGGAAGATGCACGTCAGATCCGACATCCTTGGAGCCCTCTTCGGATATGTGTCACAGGAGACCTTAGTGAAGAATTCTACTTTCGGACTTAGTTGACTTTTTATGGTGGAAATCTTCGTCCCGTATGAACTTGAAATTGAAGCCGCGGGCAGCCTCGGTCAACTTTTTACATTTGGACTTTGTCACTTTTTTGGAGATTGTTCTCTCCAATGACGGACGACCCTCCACAGCAAGCGGATTTTGAGTGGATTTTGTTGGATTGTCTTTCCACGAGCCCCCGGTGGATTCTTGCAATTCTGGGGCTCCAGAGCTTTTCAGTGGGGTGAATCTGCAATTCAGGCAAGCTTGCGGTCGATGTAAGCCAGATTGACTCACGACATCCGGCCGGTCCTCTTATGGAGCTTTTTTTCAGGAAGTGCTCCAATCTTCTTCAACCTTCTGCATCTTCTTTCAGAAGATCTTTGAAAGTCCTTTAGTGGTGCACAACTCACCCTAAGGTTCCAGAAGCTCTCAGTTGCTCCTTGAGGGTTAGGACTCCAACTCCCAGAATGCATCTGGCTCAAATCCAAAAATAGCCACTGGTCACTGGTTAGCTGGTCAGTTTCCTCAGGGCATGATGCAGGGGACTCTGGTCAGCTATTTTCTACCCGTAGTAATAGGAAGACCCTTCTTGAAGCAGTAGAAAACAGGCAAAGTCCTAAAGTCCTTCTAGCAGGAAAGCCCACATGTGCAGCTGGTGCAGTCCTTCAGAGTGCAGTGGTCAGGTGCAGGACAGGGGTCCAGCAGGGCAGTCCTTCTTCTTCTTTTTTTTGTTCCTTGTGGGGAGTCAGAGGTGGAGGTTCAGCTTTGCAAATTTTATTCCTGCTCCTGGGGTGGAAAGAAGGGGGACTCGACCAATCATGTGCAGGCCACCACCCTCTTGAGTGACCACTTCCGGTGAAGTGTGGCAAAAATCAATCCTTTAGAGCAACATTCTCCAAAAATCCAAGGTGGCAGAAATTCAGTCTCAGAGGTTAGGTCTGGCTAAGGTTCTTTTAACACACCCCTTTCTATGCCTCTTCTAATTTAATCAGGGGGCACCTTGCTGTCTGGTTTTGCAGAAAATGTGAGAGGTCCACTTTCTGGACCAAATGTCATTCCCTCCTTTGAAGTACAGTTTGTCTGGTCTTCCCCATCCTGTTTAACCATCTGCTGAGGCGGTTCTCCTTCCCCAGGCACTTCCTTTTTGTTCAGCCCAGGCCACTACACACATCATCCACTTCACATATCATATATATATATATATATATATATATATATATATATATATATATATATATACACCACATGTCCGAGGATTGGCAAAAAGGGCCTTACTTTAAATCTCTGTGTGAGAAGTCTATAATAGTATTGGGTTCATCCAATACGCTTAATCCCTCAGGTGCCTAGGATATAACCATTACATTCAGATAGGGGCCCTAGGGGGAAGCACTAGTGTTCCCCCCGGGGGCCTCGCACCCCCTCCCCTGGGCTTGGATGGAAGGAGAATCTCTTCCCCTTCCACTCCCGCCCCCCCTTAATCCCCCCTGTGGCATCTGATGACGTCAGCACGCAATCGCGCACTGACCGCATCAGAGGCCTAACCCTCAGCGCAGATCAGAGGAGAAACGCAAAACCATTTCTCTTCCGATCACGTGGAGGGGCCGAGAGAGGCATCAAAGGAAAGGAAAGGACTTTCCTTTCCTTTGATGTCTTTCTCAGCATTTCTTCTGCCCGATTGAGATGCGATCGGGCAGCAGAAATGCCACTAGACATTGAACAAGGGCCGCTCCCCAGGGAGGCAAATTATTTTAAGGCCATTTCTGCCTCCCCTAGGGGCAGATCTGCCTATTCTAATTAGGCCGATCTGCCCCCAGGGGGGGCAGAAACCATTAGACACCAGCAATATATATATATTTTTTTATATGTGGGGAGCAACCCCTTAGGCAAGGGTCGCTCCCCTGGGGGCAAAATTAATTTTAGGCCATTTCTGTCCCCTTGGGGGCAGATCGGCCAATTTTTATTAGGTTAATCTGCCCCCAAGGGGGGCAGAAACCACTAGACACCAGTGATTTTTTAATATATATTTATATAGAAGAGGAGCGGTCCCTTTCTGCAAGAGCCACTCCCCAGGGGGGCAATTTATTTTTAGGCTATTTCTGCCCCCCCAAGGGTAGATCGGCCTGTTCTAATTACGCCAATCTGCCCCCAAGTGGGGCAGAAACCATAAGACACTAGTGATTTTTTTTTTGTGTCAATTTCACTCAAGGGGAGTGACCCCTTAGGCAAGGGTCGCTCCCCTGGGTGGCAGAATATTTATTTTAGGCCATTTCTGCTCCCCTCGGGGCCAGATCACCTATTTCTATTAGGCCAATCTGCCCGGGGGGGAGAAACCACTTAGGCACAAGGGATTGTGTGTATGTATATGTGTGTGTTTTTTTGTGGGGGGCAGCCCCTTGGGCAAGGGTCACTGACCATGGGAGCACATTACTGCTGGCCATATTTTTGGAAGGCCCATCTGCCCCCATTGGGGCAGAATGCCCACCAGAGACTAGGGATTTTTTTTTCAAAATAAAAGGGTGGGGGTATGGCCACACCTCCACCCCAAATAAATTGGGCCAAGTTGTTCTACACATGGGGCAATTATCCCTGATCCACACCTGGGGGGGCATAAAGTCTACTAGATGCCAGGGAATAAAAATTAAAAATAAACTACTGGGGTTGTGGCTACTAACCAGTATGTGCATGGTTATACCCCCAACCCCAACTGAAGGGGGTAACAGTCTTTCAGCTCTCCCCCGCACACTAAAACATCTTATCCCACGGCAAGCAAGAGGACATTTGAATATTTTGGGTTTTGGTTTTACATTTGGGCCAAAACTGCACACACAGACACTGCAGTGGCAGGTCTGAGACGTGATTACAGAGCTACTTATGTGGGTGGCACAACCAGTGCTGCAGGCCCACTAGTAGCATTTGATTTACAGGCCCTGTGCACCTCTAGTGCACTGTACTAGGGACTTACTAATAAATCAAATATGCCAATCATGGACAAGCCAATTACATACACATTTTGTATAGGAGCACTTGCACTTTAGCACTGGTTAGCAGTGGTAAAGTGCCCAGAGTAACAACAACAGCAAAATCAGAGTCCAGTACACATCAACAACCTGGGAAACAGAGGCAAAAAGTTAAGGGAGACCACACCAAGGATGAAAAGCCTAACAACATGGAATACCCTTAAGGGTTTCCTAAGGGTCTTATGGCCCACCAGGTATATGACCTTCTCTGTTTTCTCCTTTACTTCATATGGCTCATACCAGTGGCCTTGGAGGGCCCTGGGTTCCACAGGCTCCTTAACTCACACTTGTTAGCCAGGTTAAAACATGACCAGAGTGGTCTTAAGGTCACACCATAGTTTCATAGCCTCTTGGCTGGCCTCAAGAATTTCTTTAGCCTTCTTCCAAAAGCGCTGCATCTGGTTGTAGATGACTACATCCTGGGGCAGGCTTCCTGGGAGCTTGTCCCCACCCCTCCTTCACTAAGTTGAGAAGTCCCCTGACGGAGTCCAAAGAGAAACTCAAATGGGCTAAACCCAGCTCCATTCTCTGGTTCTTCTAGTAGGCAAAGAGGATGTCCCACTTTGACCTCCTGGACTCAGACAGTCTTATAATCATGCCTTTGAGGGTCATGTTGTATCTCTCCACAATCCTACATTGACTTCCTGTACGTTGTTATGAAGTTGGTCCCCCTGTAAAACAAAGCTTCTTTGGGAAACCCCACCCAGGAGAATATCCCCATCAGGTCCCTCATCACTGCAGGTGAAGTAACAGATCCCAGAGATATGGCACTGGGTATCTGGTGGCATGGTCAACCAAAACCAGAATAAATCTGTGGCCCCAGGCAGTTTTGCAGTCCAGCAGCCCAACAAAGTTGATTCCCACCCTTTCAAGGGGATTGCCAACAACAGGATATGCAACCAGGGGAACCTTTTGCTTTTTCCCTGCTTTCCCACTGGTCTGGCAGGTGCAACATGACATGCAGAGGGTATCTGAGGCCATTCTTACCCAGGGGCAAAAAAAGTGGGTGAAATTCCTGGCAAAGGTTTTGTCCTCCCAGATGACATGCTGTGGATGTATACCATGAGCCCTACCCAGAAGGCAGGTTATGTAAAACTGAGGGGCACCCAACAAATGGGTTGCTCCAGATGCAGGATCCTTAGGCTCGCTATATGGGAAGTCATTCTCTCAATAAATTATGTGATCCCCATTGCTTTCAACAGCTGCCAAAGGCTCAGCTTGCTAGGTCAAGAGCTCTAGAGTTGGCCACTCTGCGCATTGCAGAATTCTTCCCTGGTGGGCCTGCCCTCAGCTTCACATCTAGTAAGCTCATGCAAGTCTCCAGGGTGGCAATTTCCTCCTTGTTGAGCTCCAGGGCAGACTCCTAAGGCACCACTTGAACCCAGGCCATGGGAATTTAAAGGGCTGGTTTCTTGTGTCCCAAGCCATTCCTCTTCTTAGCCTAGGCCATGGTTCTAGACCTCCTTGACTCCCCTCTTGTGCACCTGTGGACAGACACACTCAGGCAATCCTAACATCGCTAGGTATAATCTGAGATCCACTTCCTTACAGGCAATGTACTCTAGATCATTTCCCAAGAGCCACCCTGCAGGAATGGCAGGGCTACTAGTTACTTTTAGAGATCCTGAGATCCCCAAACACTCAATGGGAACATGGAGTCACAGGGTAGTGTCTATCATGGTTGTCTGTGACAATGACCTGGTGGAATGCATTAGGAATTACCTGCTTTGAGGACACCACCCAAGACTTCACTGTAGTCATCCTGGCACATGTTTCTCAAGGACTCTCCACCCTTTACCAATTAAGGGTGACTCACTATCTTTACTAATAAGCATTTGAAGGCAAGAGGGCTTTTGGCACCATTCTCTCTATAACCGGGGACAATAGAGTAACCTCTGCTTTCTCCCTTAGGCTAACTGGTACTACCTCCTCCCCAAAAGGTACACTTACCAACCCTGGTGCCTGCACAAAATCAGGGGCTGTTTCTTCTTGAGTCATTTGGTATCTCCCTTGGATTGCCCATCAACAACCTGGGAAACAGAGGCAAAAAGTTAAGGGAGACCACACCAAGGATGAAAAGCCTAACAACATGGAATACCCTTAAGGGTTTCCTAAGGGTCTTATGGCCCACCAGGTATATGACCTTCTCTGTTTTCTCCTTTACTTCATATGGCTCATACCAGTGGCCTTGGAGGGCCCTGGGTTCCACAGGCTCCTTAACTCACACTTGTTAGCCAGGTTCAAACATGACCAGAGTGGTCTTAAGGTCACACCATAGTTTCATAGCCTCTTGGCTGGCCTCAAGAATTTCTTTAGCCTTCTTCCAAAAGCGCTGCATCTGGTTGTAGATGACTACATCCTGGGGCAGGCTTCCTGGGAGCTTGTCCCCACCCCTCCTTCACTAAGTTGAGAAGTCCCCTGACGGAGTCCAAAGAGAAACTCAAATGGGCTAAACCCAGCTCCATTCTCTGGTTCTTCTAGTAGGCAAAGAGGATGTCCCACTTTGACCTCCTGGACTCAGACAGTCTTATAATCATGCCTTTGAGGGTCATGTTGTATCTCTCCACAATCCTACATTGACTTCCTGTACGTTGTTATGAAGTTGGTCCCCCTGTAAAACAAAGCTTCTTTGGGAAACCCCACCCAGGAGAATATCCCCATCAGGTCCCTCATCACTGCAGGTGAAGTAACAGATCCCAGAGATATGGCACTGGGTATCTGGTGGCATGGTCAACCAAAACCAGAATAAATCTGTGGCCCCAGGCAGTTTTGCAGTCCAGCAGCCCAACAAAGTTGATTCCCACCCTTTCAAGGGGATTGCCAACAACAGGATATGCAACCAGGGGAACCTTTTGCTTTTTCCCTGCTTTCCCACTGGTCTGGCAGGTGCAACATGACATGCAGAGGGTATCTGAGGCCATTCTTACCCAGGGGCAAAAAAAGTGGGTGAAATTCCTGGCAAAGGTTTTGTCCTCCCAGATGACATGCTGTGGATGTATACCATGAGCCCTACCCAGAAGGCAGGTTATGTAAAACTGAGGGGCACCCAACAAATGGGTTGCTCCAGATGCAGGATCCTTAGGCTCGCTATATGGGAAGTCATTCTCTCAATAAATTATGTGATCCCCATTGCTTTCAACAGCTGCCAAAGGCTCAGCTTGCTAGGTCAAGAGCTCTAGAGTTGGCCACTCTGCGCATTGCAGAATTCTTCCCTGGTGGGCCTGCCCTCAGCTTCACATCTAGTAAGCTCATGCAAGTCTCCAGGGTGGCAACTTCCTCCTTGTTGAGCTCCAGGGCAGACTCCTAAGGCACCACTTGAACCCAGGCCATGGGAATTTAAAGGGCTGGTTTCTTGTGTCCCAAGCCATTCCTCTTCTTAGCCTAGGCCATGGTTCTAGACCTCCTTGACTCCCCTCTTGTGCACCTGTGGACAGACACACTCAGGCAATCCTAACATCGCTAGGTATAATCTGAGATCCACTTCCTTACAGGCAATGTACTCTAGATCATTTCCCAAGAGCCACCCTGCAGGAATGGCAGGGCTACTAGTTACTTTTAGAGATCCTGAGATCCCCAAACACTCAATGGGAACATGGAGTCACAGGGTAGTGTCTATCATGGTTGTCTGTGACAATGACCTGGTGGAATGCATTAGGAATTACCTGCTTTGAGGACACCACCCAAGACTTCACTGTAGTCATCCTGGCACATGTTTCTCAAGGACTCTCCACCCTTTACCAATTAAGGGTGACCCACTATCTTTACTAATAAGCATTTGAAGGCAAGAGGGCTTTTGGCACCATTCTCTCTATAACCGGGGACAATAGAGTAACCTCTGCTTTCTCCCTTAGGCTAACTGGTACTACCTCCTCCCCAAAAGGTACACTTACCAACCCTGGTGCCTGCACAAAATCAGGGGCTGTTCCTTCTTGAGTCATTTGGTATCTCCCTTGGATTGCCCATCTTTTTAACACTCAGGACACTGGAGGATGAACCTCATGCATTGCTTGTCATAGAATATATTCTACTTTGTTTCTGACTGTGACTAGCTACTGGTCTCTTAGAAATCATTCGACCTGAGGGTAGGTCGCTCCCCCTGCCACTGCAGCTCCACCAGCCCAGGCTCCTGACACCTCCCAGCAAGACCTGCTAAAACATTAAGGTGGTCATTCTGACCTCGGCGGTAAAAGGCGCCTACCGCCGGTCAGAAATCCTCCATGATTCCGCCGCGGTCGCTGTAACCTGCCATGGTCATTCTGACCCGCAGCAGCCAAACCTCCGAAAATCCGACAGCCACAACAGACCGCCAGACCAGCGGTCGGCGGAAAAGTGGAGGTGACCAAACCTCCACCGTCACGCCAACAGAAATACGCCCATGCCATTACGACCCACGAATCCACGCAGCGGTCTTTCACACGCGGTTTACCATTGGCGGTACACACCGCCGCGGTCAGAATACACACAAACGAACAAAACTCAGCCACATTGGCCGATTTGAATTCCACACACCTGATACACATACACACACCACTCCCACACACACAATACAATATAAAACACACACCCACATCACCCACAAACCCCTACGACAAAAAATTCAGAAAGAAGCACTGAGAGACACATCAGCGATCACAGAATACCATCACACAGAGGCACACTACACCATCACCCACACAATATCCACACACAAAACAACACACACCACCACACTCAACACACTTAACTGCACATACTCCACCCCACACATCATACACGCCACTCCATGGCACCCCAAAGACAGCCCCGCTTCTCAGACGAAGAACTCAGGGTCATGGTGGAGGAAATCGTTCGGGTAGAGCCCCAGCTCTTCGGCACACAGGTCCAATACACCAGCATTGCCCGGAGGACGGAGCTATGGCAGAGGATTGTCGACAGGGTCAACGCTGTGGGACAGCACCCCAGAAATCGGGAAGACATCAGGAAGCGATGGAACGACCTACGGGGGAAGGTGCGTTCCATGGTATCCAGGCACAACATCGCCGTGCAGAAGACTGGCGGAGGACCCCCACCTCAACCCCCACAATTTACAACATGGGAGGAGGAAGTCTTGAACATCCTGCATCCTGACGGCCTCGCAGGAGTCAGCGGAGGAATGGACACTGGTAAGTTGAAGCTTCACTACTGCTTCCCCCCCACCTGCATGCCAAATCATACCCCAACCCTCACCCCCATCCTCGAACCCCACCCTCACCCCCACCCCCATCCTCACCCCCACCCTCACCCTCACCCCCACCACCATCCTCACCCCCACGACCATCCTCACCCCCACCACCATCCTCACTCCCACCCCCAGCACACCTATTCCCTGCCAATGTCTCACCATCACAACCCACACATCCCAAAACCTAGGCCTGCATGCGTCCACTAAGCATGGACACCCATCACCAAAGCATGCCCAATGCATATACACATCCCCCCCACAAGCCACCCTCACCAAAGCCCCCACACACGAATGCCAGCACTTGGGGACACGGGAACCCACAGATACACCCATATGCCACACATTGAAACTATAACCATACCTCTATACCCCTGCAGGACCCGACCGTCAACACACCGCCACGGAGGGCCCAGAATTCTCCACACCCCCCACCCAAGAGGCCGTCAGCGATGACAGCAGCTCTGTCGACCTGGACACCGATGACCAGCCCGGACCATCGGGGACCTCTGGACAGTCGGTTCCCCTCACACAGGCACAGGCCACTACAGACCTAAACCCCTCTGGGAA
The DNA here is from genome assembly GCF_031143425.1 of Pleurodeles waltl. Lineage (NCBI taxonomy): Eukaryota > Metazoa > Chordata > Amphibia > Caudata > Salamandridae > Pleurodeles > Pleurodeles waltl. Next base: position 580,130,960 of record NC_090437.1, read on the forward strand.
CACCAGCACAGCTCCCACCCATCGGGCCCATGCCTCTGTCTCCAGGGCGCGTCAATCTGCGGTGTGCCTACCACTACAGGGCACCCAGGATAACCCACCACCCCAACAACAACAGGGACCTGGGGGCAGTGGTAGTGGGCACACCGGCCAGGGGGCAGAGGCCCAGGGAAACAGGGCAACTCGGAGGGCAGCTGTGCGACAGGGGGGGGACGGGCCCAGGGAACCCACTCTCCACGAGGCCCTCACCACCATCATGGGAGCATACAACCGCTCCCAAGAGACGATGGCGACGGTACTGGCCCGGTTCCAGGAGATCCAGGTACTGCAGGAGGAACACTATCGGGGGTACAGGGAGGACATCAGAGCCCTCACCTCCACCCTGGTTACCATGGTAGGGCTGCTGCAGGACCTCATCAACACCAGGACGGACACTCAACAACAACAAAGGGCCCCTGCCACTAGCCTGGACCAAGAACAGCCAACCACCTCCGCCGGCGCTAGTGGACAGGAGGCCCCCGCACAACAGCAGCCCACCAGACCCCCACCTCCTGCAGGAGAAGAACCACCCCGCAAGAGGGCCGTGAGATCTCGCAAGAAGACAGAATAGGATGTCAAGACCCCCGCCAGCAAAGGATACCACCTGATGTCATCCCACTGTCCCACATTGTCACCCTGTCCATCCTTGAACTGCCCATGCTCCATCTCTCCACAGGCCTCTGGACAATGCACCTGTGTGACTGTTACTCTGGACTCTGCCATGGACATTCCTTCACCATAGCCCCCACCCACTTGAAACCACCCATCCCATTTTGAGCACTGAAATAAACACCCATTTAGCACAAAACTATCTGGAGTCTGGCTGTGATTTCAAAATATTGTAATTGACATGACAGTGCAAATATGTCCTTGTACATAGTGAAGTCAACAAACAGCTGCCACAAAGCTGTAGTCCATGGGGAAACGAAGCACAGGACTCGTAGTGGACAGGCAGCAGAGATGCAGGAGAGTAGTTCACATTCACTAAATTATGTTTGAATTGTTACCTGTGTCCTATTGGAAGTACTGTTCAATGATTCTGTCCCTGTTGTCTGTTTCAGCCCCGTCGTCTTCCTCCTCGTCACTCTCCACAGGTTCCACAGCTGCCACTACACCACCGTCTCGACCATCCTCCTGCAGGAAAGGCACCTGGCGGCGCAAAGCCAGGTTGTGAAGCATGCAGCAGGCCACGATGATGTGACACACCTTCTTAGGTGAGTACATTAGGGATCCACCTGTCATATGCAGGCACCTAAACCTGGCCTTTAGGAGGCCAAAGGTGCGTTCGATCACCCTCCTAGTACGCCCATGGGCCTCATTGTACCGTTCCTCTGCCCTGGTCCGGGGATTCCTTACTGGGGTCAGTAGCCACGACAGGTTGGGGTACCCAGAGTCCCCCAATAGCCATACACGGTGTCTCTCTAGCTGTTCCATCACGTAAGGGATGCTGCTATTCCTCAGGATGTAGGCGACATGCACTGACCCAGGGAACTTGGCATTTACATGCAAGATGTACTGGTCAGCCAAACACACCACCTGGATGTTCATGGAATGGTAACTTTTTCGGTTCCTGTACACCTGCTCCCTGTCTCTTAGGGGAACCAAAGCCACATGGGTCCCATCAATGGCACCAATGACGTTGGGAATATGTCCAAGGGCGTAGAAATCACCCTTCACTGTAGCCAATTTGCCCACCTCAGGGAAAATGATGTAGCTCCTCACGTATTTCATCAGGGCAGACAACACTCTGGATAACACCTTCGAAAACATGGGCTGAGACATCCCAGAAGCAATTCCCACTGTTGTCTGAAATGACCCACTTGCCAGGAAATGGAGTACTGACAGGACCTGCACCAGAGGGGGAATCCCTGTGGGTTGGCGGATGGGGGACATCAGGTCGGGCTCCAGCTGGGCACACAGTTCATGTATAGTGGCACGGTCAAGCCGGTAGGTCAGGATAATGTGGCGTTCTTCCATTGTCGACAGGTCCACCAGCGGTCGGTACACGCGAGGATTCATCCGTCTCCTCGCCAAACCCAGCGGACGGTGCCTAGGAAGGACAACATGGAGCACAGAGTCAAGCAACCCACAGGTACGTACTCACAGCTTGCACAGTAAACGATTCTCTATGCAGTGAATGGCGTGTCTGAGTGGCTATGCAAGGCCTAGGCCTGTGTGACGCAGTTGAAATTGAGCCATGTGGACCCTCGAAATGGAGGCTGCCTGACCTGTGAAGTGTGACAATGGGATGTGAGGTCAATGCGCTGGCGTGGCACACCGCAGCGGTCGGCGGTTGAAGACCGCGGCGCGAAGCCGCATTAGTTAACATTGAAGCCTATGGGTTTCAGGAGCCAATGGCGAAGGGCGCCGGCGGTGGCGGTACGCCCCGCCGCGGTACGCACCGCCGCAGACGTGACCGCCATTTCCTATCTACTTATCCACTTGCGACTTGAACTTTCACAGGAGAGGACCTATACTGCAAGTGTTGCTGTGACCTCGGTCTGGAAGGGACAATGGCTGCTGCGACTGGGGAAAGGGCCCCTGCCTTCACTGGAGAGGAGTTGGAGAAACTTGTGGATGGGGTCCTCCCCCAGTATGCGCTACTCTACGGTCCTCCAGACCAACAAGTGAGTTTAATTCAATATGGATTTGGGGCCACTGGCTGGCTTGGGGGCCTGGCGGGGGGCCTGGCGGGGATGGGGGGCATGTTGGGGCTGGCGGGGGGCCTGGCGGGGGGCCTGGCGGGGATGGGGGGCATGTTGGGGCTGGCGGGGGGCCTGGCGGGGGGCCTGGCGGGGATGGGGGGGCATGTTGGGCCTGGCGGGGGGCCTGGCGGGGGGCCTGGCGGGGATGGGGGGCATGTTGGGCCTGGCGGGGGGCCTGGCCGGGGGCCTGGCGGGGATGGGGGGCATGTTGGGCCTGGCGGGGGGCCTGGCGGGGATGGGGGGCATGTTGGGCCTGGCGGGGGGCCTGGCGGGGATGTGGGGCGTTGGGCCACTGGCAACGAAAATGCAGACAAACTTGAACGTGGTATTTCTCCCTCCCTGTACGTGTCACATAGGTCCGCGCCCATGAGAAGATCGGGATTTGGCGTGCCATCGCCAAGGAAGTCCGGACCCTGGGGGTCCACCATCGACGGGGCACCCACTGCCGCAAGAGGTGGGAGGACATCCGCCGCGGGACCAAGAAGACCGCTGAGTCTCTGCTGGGGATGGCCTCCCAACGTAGGCGGGGTGCCTGCCGTCAACTGACCCCCCTGATGTTCCGGATCCTGGCGGTGGCCTACCCTGATTTGGATGGGCGCGTGAGGGCAGCACAGCAGACACAAGGGGGTGAGTACAAGCATCATCTACTCTGTTGTCGCGCAGTGGAGGTGTCTGGGTGGGAGAGGAGGGCTGTGGGTCCCCCTAGGCCAGGGCGATATCTGTAGGCTGGGCACCCCCGTAAGCCCCTGTGTCCCCAGCCACCACCCTCAGTAGTGTGTCAGTACAGCCATCCCTGGGCCGTGTCATCCATGGCTGCAGTTGTCAACTCTAGGCGTGTAGGGCATGTTCCACGGAATGCGTAGCGGACCCCAAGTGCGCAACTTAGTGCAGGGGGCATCTGTGTCTGTCATGTCCGCTAACTGTACCGGTGATCCATGTACTCAAAATCTCTTTATTTCTCTCTCCCCCCCCCCTTTTTGTTTGTCTTTCTGTGCTTGTGTGCATCAGCATCATCAGGCGGAGGAGAAGTGGCATCGGGGCAGGAGGGAGCTGCATCTCACATGGCCCAGGAGGGCCATGCCACAGAGTCTGACTGGACCAGTGAGATGGAGGGGGAGGGGAGCTCCACAACGGGGACGACTGGAGCCTGCAGCGACACGGACACGTCCTCGGAAGGGAGCTCCCTTGCGGGGGTGGCACCATCCGTGCCCCCCGCCATTACAGGTACAGCCGCCACCCAGCGCACCATCTCCGCCCTCCCAACAGCCCCTCAGCGTTCGCCCCGTGCCCGCTCTGCCAGGAAGCCGGGCATCTCCTTCGCCCCAGGCACCTCAGGCCCTGCCCCTGTTACCCCCGCTGCCCTCAGTGAGGAGGTCATTGACCTCCTCCGAACGCTCATTGTTGGGCAGACTACCCTTTTGAATGCCATCCAGGGGGTGGAGAGGGAGGTTCATCGCAGCAATGCGTACCTGGAGGGCATTCATTCGGGTCAGGCTGCCCATCAGCGATCGTTCCAGGCTCTGGCCTCAGCACTGACGGCAGCCATTGTCCCTGTATCCTGCCTCCCTCTACTAACTCCCTCCTCCCAGTCTCCTGTTCCTCTGCCTGTCCCACCCACACCATCAGACCAGCCTGCACACACCTCAACACCCAAGAGCCGCTCATCCAAACATAAGCACCACAGATCACGCAGACATTCACACAAGCAACATTCCGATGCAGACATGCCAACAGTCACTACCACCTCTGTGACCCCCACCTCCTCGTCTCCCTCCTCCCTCCCTGTGACGTCTACACTCACACCTTCATTCACCTCACCATCAGCCAGTGGTTCCATCACCAGCATACCCTCCACTCCAGTCCGCACACGTGCAGTCACCACCCCCACTGCCATTTACACGTCCCCTGTGTCCTCTCCCACTGTGTCTGTCACCCCCTCTTCCACACCACACAAACGCAGCCACCCACCCACCCAACAGCCATCCACCTCACGACAGCCTCCCGCTCCTGCACCTGCACCCAAAGACAGCAAACTTGTCTCGCCTACAACCACATCCTCTCCCTCCACTCCCATACCCACTGTACCTACCACTCTCCATTGTCCCAAGAAAATCTATCTCTCTACTGCTACCTTCTTTCCTGACCCTGAGCACCCCCCTCCTTCTCGTCGGGGTAAAAAGAGCACCTCAGCCACCACCAGCCCTGCAGCCCCCTTGACAAGGGTGCAGGGGTATTGGAGCCCACCAGCCCGCAGGTCTGGATCTTCGCCCAGCAGCAAGGGGACAGCCAGCCCACCCCCTGGGAAGAGGAGCAGAAGGCGGAAGGGCCGCCGCCGGAGCCCGGATTCAATATCCCCCCAGGACACTAGCCAGCCACCGTCAACAGCCACAGCTCCAAAGGGAGGAAAGGGCCACAGACTCCCGACTAAGGAGGGCAAGGGCAGCAAGGCGGAGAAGTCAGGCAGCAGGCCTGCTGCCCATGGAGGACCCGTCACAGCTGCCCAGGAGGAGCCCGCAACCCCCATAGCCACTGCCCCGGGAGGAACCGGCACAGCTGCCCCGGGAGAGCCCACCACCCCCATAGCCGCTGCACAGGGAGGACCCAGCCCAGCTGGCCAGGAGGGCCCCACCACCCACAGCCCAGGTGGGCATTGAAGGAGCACCATCCCCGCTGCCCAGCAGGGCACCACCAGGCAATGAGCAGTTGGCCATAGAATGGCCGCCGTCTCCAGCACCGCTCCGCTGGGGACCGCCGTCTCAAGAACCGCTGAACTGGGCCCTTCAAGCCAAGAACCGCTGAACTGGGCCCTTCAAGGCAAGAACCGCTGAACTGGGCCCTTCAAGGCAAGAACCGCTGAACTGGGCCCCGCCGTCTCCAGCACCGCTCCGCTGGGGACCGCCGTCTCAAGAACCGCTGAACTGGGCCCTTCAAGGCAAGAACCGCTGAACTGGGCCCTTCAAGGCAAGAACCGCTGAACTGGGCCCCGCCGTCTCCAGCACCGCTCTGCTGGGGACCGCCGTCTCAAGAACCGCTGAACTGGGCCCTTCAAGCCAAGAACCGCTGAACTGGGCCCTTCAAGGCAAGAACCGCTGAACTGGGCCCTTCAAGGCAAGAACCGCTGAACTGGGCCCCGCCGTCTCCAGCACCGCTCCGCTGGGGACCGCCGTCTCAAGAACCGCTGAACTGGGCCCTTCAAGGCAAGAACCGCTGAACTGGGCCCCGCCGTCTCCAGCACCGCTCCGCTGGGGACCGCCGTCTCAAGAACCGCTGAACTGGGCCCTTCAAGGCAAGAACCGCTGAACTGGGCCCTTCAAGGCAAGAACCGCTGAACTGGGCCCCGCCGTCTCCAGCACCGCTCCGCTGGGGACCGCCGTCTCACTGTATGGACTGTATGGACTGTGGCTTTGCTCTCCCCAGGATGGCCCAGTGGGCAGGCCACCCACTGTATGGACTGTGGCTTTGCTCTCCCCAGGATGGCCCAGTGGGCAGGCCACCCACTGTATGGACTGTTTGGACTGTGGCTTTGCTCTCCCCAGGATGGCCCAGTGGGCAGGCCACCCACTGTATGGACTGTTTGGACTGTGGCTTTGCTCTCCCCAGGATGGGCCAGTGGTCATGGAGTCCCCTCGTGGATCTGGCGTCGTGTACTCAAGTGGCTGAGGTGCCCCCCCTTCCCTTCCCCCTGAGGTGCCTGTCCTTTTTTCTTTCTGATGCCCCTGCAGTGTTCTCTCCGTGGAGTTCTTGTCGTGGGACTGGGCCTTGCCCCTTTGCTCAGGACCCCTGTGGTCCACGGACAGTGGTTGAACTACATTTAGTAGCTGTATATATTTTGTACATAGTTTATTTATTTATTTGGATTACTGCTGTCCATTTTTCAATATATCTGCCCGTTTGAGATCTCTTCTTTTGGTCTTTGCATTATTTCGGAAGGGGGGGGTTTGTGGGTTGTGACAGTGATCTGTGGGAATGCATTGATGTGTGTGTTGTAGTGGGTGTGGGAGGGTGGGTGTGTGCCGGTAATCTTTTCCCTCCCCTGTGTCGTAGGTGCAGTACTCACCGATGTCTTCCGCGCCGCCGGGCGTGCTCCTGGTACAGGAGCAGGTATAGGAGTGCGGGGATGACCTGCAACTCGGGTTCCATACTGCCGGAATCTCGCGTGGTGTATGTGGAGGTGAGCGTTTTCCCGTTCGTAGTCTGTTTCCGCCGTGTTTTTATCGGCGGTGCTCCCGCCCCGGAAAAGGTGGCGGATTGGTGGGTCGTGATAGGGTGGGCGGTACATTGTCTGCCGCCTGGCTGTTGGCGGTGACCGCCGCGCTGTTTGTTTGTTCCGCCGTGGCGGTCGGAGTGTTAATGCGGCGGGCTGTGTTGGCGGTTCCTGCCAGGGTCAGAATTGCATATTTTGGACCGCCGGCCTGTTGGCGGGTTGGCCGCCGCTTTATCACCGACCGCCAGGGTCAGAATGAGGGCCTAAGTACTCCCCCCACCCAGCCCCTCGCCCAGCCCCGTGCTACTCGCCTCTCCTTTTCCTGTACTTCTGTCTTCTGCCTTCCGCTCTCTCCTCCAACCTCTCAACGCACCTCTGCTGTCCATTTCCCTTCGCTCTCTGCTCCTCTTCTGCAGCCCACTTGCTGCATGTTCTCTCTTCTTTCTTCATCTGTGTTCTTCATCTGTGTTCTTCTTTCTCCTCTGCACCCCGACCTGCGTGTTCTTTCTTCTTTCTTCATCTGTGTTCTTCATCTGTGTTCTTCTTTCTCATCTGCACCCCGACCTGCGTGTTCTTTTCTTCTTTCTTTATCTGTGTTCTTCATCTGTGTTCTTCTTTCTCCTCTGCACCCCGACCTGAGAGTTCTTTTCTTCTTTCTTCATCTGTGTTCTTCTTTCTCCTCTGTACCCCGACCTGCGTGTTCTTTCTTCTTTCTTCATCTGTGTTCTTCTTCTGTGTTCTTCATTTCTCCTCTTCCTCACCGCGTTCTCTTCCTGCTTTGACCTTCATCTGTGTTTCTTCTTTCTCCTCTGCACCCCGACCTGCGTGTTCTTTTCTTCTTTCTTCATCTCTGTTCTTCATCTGTGTTCTTCTTTCTCCTCTGCACCCCGACCTGTGTGTTCTTTCTTCTTTCTTCATCTGTGTTCTTCATCTGTGTTCTTCTTTCTCCTCTGCACCCCGACCTGCGTGTTCTTTCTTCTTTCTTCATCTGTGTTCTTCTTCTGTGTTCTTCTTTCTCCTCTGCACCCCGAACTACGTGTTCTTTTCTCCTTTCTTCATCTGTGTTCTTCATCTGTGTTCTTCTTTCTCCTCTGCACCCCGACGTGCGTGTTCTTCTCCTCTTCTGTATTTTTCTCTGCGTGTTCCTTTTCTTCCTCTGTGGCCTCTCCTCATCTTCTGGACGCTTCCCCTCTGCTTCTCAGGTCTCTCCTCTTCTGCCTGACTCTTCTTCTTGACTCTTCTCTCTTCTCTCTTGACTCTTCTCCCCTCTTCTTCTTTACTCTTCTTCTTCTTGACTCCTCTCCCCTCCTTCCTGACTCTTCTCCTCTTCTTCTTGACTCTTCTCTCTTCTCTCTTGACTCTTCTCTCCTCTTCTTCATTACTCTTCTTCTTGACTCTTCTCTCTTCTGTTCTTCCTGACTCCCCTCCCCCTCTGTAATTCCCCCTCCCCTATCTTTTCTCCCCTCCCCTCTACCTTACCCCCTCACCCTCCGCTTTCCCGCTGCCACCTCCTGCTCGGCCCCGCCCCCCTGCTCCCATTTGTCGCCCCCCTCCCGCCCCCAGCTGACCCCTCCTCCCTCTTATGGCGGCCGCTGCGCAGCAGAGTCAGCGACCCTTGACCCGAGGGTAGGTCGCTCCCCCTGCCGCTGCAGCTCCACCAGCCCAGGCTCCTGACACCTCCCAGCAAGACCTGCTAAAACAGTAAGTACTCCCCCCGCCCAGCCCCTCGCCCAGCCCCGCGCTACTCACCTCTCCTTTTCCTGTACTTCTGTCTTCTGCCTTCCGCTCTCTCCTCCAACCTCTCTCCGCACCTCTGCTGTCCATTTCCCTTCGCTCTCTGCTCCTCTTCTGCAGCCCACTTGCTGCGTGTTCTCTCTTCTTTCTTCATCTGTGTTCTTCTTTCTCCTCTGCACCCCGACCTGCGTGTTCTTTCTTATTTCTACATCTGTGTTCTTCATTTGTGTTGTTCTTTCTCCTCTGCACCCCGACCTGCGTGTTCTTTTCTTTTTTCTTCATCTGTGTTCTTCATCTGTGTTCTTCTTTCTCCTCTGCACCCCGACCTGCGTGTTCTTTTCTTCTTTCTTCATCTGTGTTCTTCTTTCTCCTTTGCACCCCGACCTGCGTGTTCTTTCTTCTTTCTTCTTCTGTGTTCTTCTTCTGTGTTCTTCATTTCTCCTCTTCCTCACCGCGTTCTCTTCCTGCTTTGCTCTTCATCTGTGTTCCTTCTTTCTCCTCTGCACCCCGACCTGCGTATTCTTTCTTCTTTCTTCATCTGTGTTCTTCATCTGTGTTCTTCTTTCTCCTCTGCACCCCGACCTGCGTGTTCTTTCTTCTTTCTTCATCTGTGTTCTTCATCTGTGTTCTTCTTTCTTCTCTGCACCCGACCTGCGTGTTCTTTTCTTCTTTCTTCATCTGTGTTCTTCATCTGTGTTCTTCTTTCTCCTCTGCACCCCGACCTGCGTGTTCTTCTCCTCTTCTGTATTTTTCTCTGCATGTTCCTTTTCTTCCTCTGTGGCCTCTCCTCATCTTGTGGACGCTTCCCCTCTGCTTCTCAGGTCTCTCCTCTTCTGCCTGACTCTTCTTCTTGACTCTTCTCTCTTCTCTCTTGACTCTTCTCCCCTCTTCTTCTTTACTCTTCTTCTTCTTGACTCCTCTCCCCTCCTTCCTGGCTCTTCTCCTCTTCTTCTTGACTCTTCTCTCTTCTCTCTTGACTCTTCTCTCCTCTTCTTCGTTACTCTTCTTCTTGACTCTTCTCTCTTCTGTTCTTCCTGACTCCCCTCCCCCTCTGTAATCCCCCTCCCCTATCTTTTCTCCCCTCCCCTCTACCTGACCCCCCCACCCTCCGCTTTCCTGCCGCCACCTCCTGCTCGGCCCGCCCCCCCTGCTCCCATACGTCGCCCCCCTCCCGCCCCCAGCTGACCCCTCCTCCCTCTTATGGCGCCCGCTGCGCAGCAGAGTCAGCGACCCTTGACCCGAGGGTAGGTCGCTCCCCCTTCCGCTGCAGCTCCACCAGCCCAGGCTCCTGACACCTCCCAGCAAGACCTGCTAAAACAGTAAGTACTCCCCCCACCCAGCCCCGCGCTACTCACCTCTCCTTTTCCTGTACTTCTGTCTTCTGCCTTCCGCTCTCTCCTCCAACCTCTCTACGCACCTCTGCTGTCCATTTCCCTTCGCTCTCTGCTCCTCTTCTGCAGCCCACTTGCTGCATGTTCTCTCTTCTTTCTTCATCTGTGTTCTTCATCTGTGTTCTTCTTTCTCCTCTGCACCCCGACCTGCGTGTTCTTTCTTCTTTCTTCATCTGTGTTCTTCATCTGTGTTCTTCTTTCTCCTCTGCACCCCGACCTGCGTGTTCTTTTCTTCTTTCTTCATCTGTGTTCTTCATCTGTGTTCTTCTTTCTCCTCTGCACCCCGACCTGCGAGTTCTTTTCTTCTTTCTTCATCTGTGTTCTTCTTTCTCCTCTGCACCCCGACCTGCGTGTTCTTTCTTCTTTCTTCATCTGTGTTCTTCTTCTGTGTTCTTCATTTCTCCTCTTCCTCACCGCGTTCTCTTCCTGCTTTGACCTTCATCTGTGTTTCTTCTTTCTCCTCTGCACCCCGACCTGCGTGCTCTTTCTTCTTTCTTCATCTGTGTTCTTCATCTGTGTTCTTCTTTCTCCTCTGCACCCCGACCTGCGTGTTCTTTTCTTCTTTCTTCATCTGTGTTCTTCATCTGTGTTCTTCTTTCTCCTCTGCACCCCAACCTGTGTGTTCTTTCTTCTTTCTTCATCTGTGTTCTTCATCTGTGTTCTTCTTTCTCCTGTGCACCCCGACCTGCGTGTTCTTTCTTCTTTCTTCATCTGTGTTCTTCTTCTGTGTTCTTCTTTCTCCTCTGCACCCCAACCTGCGTGTTCTTTTCTCCTTTCTTCATCTGTGTTCTTCATCTGTGTTCTTCTTTCTCCTCTGCACCCCGACCTGCGTGTTCTTCTCCTCTTCTGTATTTTTCTCTGCGTGTTCCTTTTCTTCCTCTGTGGCCTCTCCTCATCTTCTGGACGCTTCCCCTCTGCTTCTCAGGTCTCTCCTCTTCTGCCTGACTCTTCTTCTTCACTCTTCTCTCTTCTCTCTTGACTCTTCTCCCCTCTTCTTCTTTACTCTTCTTCTTCTTGACTCCTCTCCCCTCCTTCCTGACTCTTCTCCTCTTCTTCTTGACTCTTCTCTCTTCTCTCTTGACTCTTCTCTCCTCCTCTTCGTTACTCTTCTTCTTGACTCTTCTCTCTTATGTTCTTCCTGACTCCCCTCCCCCTCTGTAATCCCCCCTCCCCTATCTTTTCTCCCCTCCCCTCTACCTGACCCCCTCACCCTCCGTTTTCCCGCCGCCACCTCCTGCTCGGCCCCGCCCCCCCTGCTCCCATTCGTCGCCCCCCTCCCGCCCCCGCCCCCAGCTGACCCCTCCTCCCTCTTATGGCGCCAGCTGCGCAGCAGAGTCAGCGACCCTTGACCCGAGGGTAGGTCGCTCCCCCTGCCGCTGCAGCTCCACCAGCCCAGGCTCCTGACACCTCCCAGCAAGACCTGCTAAAACAGTAAGTACTCCCCCCGCCCAGCCCCTCGCCCAGCCCCACGCTACTCACCTCTCCTTTTCCTGTACTTCTGTCTTCTGCCTTCCGCTCTCTCCTCCAACCTCTCTCCGCACCTCTGCTGTCCATTTCCCTTCGCTCTCTGCTCCTCTTCTGCAGCCCACTTGCTGCGTGTTCTCTCTTCTTTCTTCATCTGTGTTCTTCTTTCTCCTCTGCACCCCGACCTGCGTGTTCTTTCTTCTACTTCATCTGTGTTCTTCATCTGTGTTCTTCTTTCTCCTCTGCACCCCGACCTGCGTGTTCTTTTCTTTTTTCTTCATCTGTGTTCTTCATCTGTGTTCTTCTTTCTCCTCTGCACCCCGACCTGCGTGTTCTTTTCTTCTTTCTTCATCTGTGTTCTTCTTTCTCCTCTGCACCCCGACCTGCGTGTTCTTTCTTCTTTCTTCATCTGTGTTCTTCTTCTGTGTTCTTCATTTCTCCTCTTCCTCACCGCGTTGTCTTCCTGCTTTGCTCTTCATCTGTGTTCCTTCTTTCTCCTCTGCACCCCGACCTGCGTGTTCTTTCTTCTTTCTTCATCTGTGTTCTTCATCTGTGTTCTTCTTTCTACTCTGCACCCCGACCTGCAAGTTCTTTCTTCTTTCTTCATCTGTGTTCTTCATCTGTGTTCTTCTTTCTCCTCTGCACCCCGACCTGCGTGTTCTTTCTTCTTTCTTCATCTGTGTTCTTCATCTGTGTTCTTCTTTCTCCTCTGCACCCCGACCTGCGTGTTCTTTCTTCTTTCTTCATCTGTGTTCTTCTTTCTCCTCTGCACCCGACCTGCGTGTTCTTTTCTTCTTTCTTCATCTGTGTTCTTCATCTGTGTTCTTCTTTCTCCTCTGCACCCCGACCTGCGTGTTCTTCTCCTCTTCTGTATTTTTCTCTGCATGTTCCTTTTCTTCCTCTGTGGCCTCTCCTCATCTTCTGGATGCTTCCCCTCTGCTTCTCAGGTCTCTCCTCTTCTGCCTGACTCTTCTTCTTGACTCTTCTCTCTTCTCTCTTGACTCTTCTCCCCTCTTCTTCTTTACTCTTCTTCTTCTTGACTCCTCTCCCCTCCTTCCTGGATCTTCTCCTCTTCTTCCTGACTCTTCTCTCTTCTCTCTTGACTCTTCTCTCCTCTTCTTCGTTACTCTTCTTCTTGACTCTTCTCTCTTCTGTTCTTCCTGACTCCCCTCCCCCTCTGTAATCCCCCCTCCCCTATCTTTTCTCCCCTCCCCTCTACCTGACCCCCCCACCCTCCGCTTTCCCGCCGCCACCTCCTGCTCGGCCCCGCCCCCACTGCTACCATTCGTCGCCCCCCTCCCGCCCCCACCTGACCCCTTCTCCCCCCTCTTCCCCCCCTCCTCCCTCTTATGGCGGCCGCTGCGCGGCCACGCTGCTGGCGCGCCGAAGGCACGCCAAAGGCAAGCCCGTCTGCGCCTGTCCGCGCCTGGACCAAGCCCAGCGCCACGACCCCTGGCCCCCAGCACTCCCAAACCCCTCAGTACCGCTTCAACCCCAACACCCTTCACGCCCTCAACCCGGGGCGCTCCCGTACCTGCTTCCAAGCCAACCCTAAACGCACCCATGGACCCTTCGCATGCCTCTCCTGCAAACTCACCTTCCACCACGTAACCACCCCTCCTGCCATCCCACGTGCCAACAACCACCTCAAATGCATCCTGATCAACGCACGATCCGTCCACAAGCACGCCATCGAACTATGGGACCTCCTGGACTCCACCGCACCGGACGTCGCCTTTATCACTGAGACCTGGATGAACGCCTCTTCGGCCCCCGACATCGCCATAGCCATCCCCGACGGCTACAAGATCTCCAGGAGAGACCGCACCAACCATGTCGGTGGAGGAATCGCCATCGTCTTCAAGGACTCCATCAACGTCACCACCTCCACCGAAGACACCCCCCTCGCCGCCGAACACCTGCACTTCCAGATCCACACCGACCCCAGGACCACCCTCAGAGGAACTCTCATCTACAGACCCCCTGGACCACACGCCCTCTTCAGCGACTCTATCACTGACTTCATCTCCCCGCACGCCCTTGCCTCGCCGGACTACATCCTCCTCGGTGACCTCAACTTCCACCTGGAACAGAACAACGACCCCAACACCACCGCCCTGCTCGACAACCTCACCAACCTCAGTCTCAAGCAACTGGTGAACACCCCCACCCACATTAACGGACACACGCTCGACCCCATCTTCTCCGCCAGCAACCACGTATCCTTCAGCCACTCCTCCGTAATACACTGGACCGACCACAGATGTGTCCACTTCACCTTCCGACGCGAGACTCGCCACCTCCGCACAAAATCCATCCCACGCAGACATTGGAACAAAATCCCAGCGGAACAGCTTCTCTCCACTCTCAGCGACAACCAACCCACCTTCTCCACCGACCCCAACGGCGCAGCCCTCCGCCTCACGCATTGGATCACCAACTGTGCAGACAACCTCGCACCCCTCAGACGCCTCCCAAGGCAGACCAGAAAACCTCTTTGGTTCACAGACATCCTCAAGGAATCTAAAAAAAACGGCCGCACCCTCAAGAAAGCCTGGTGCAAGGACCACACCGCAGAAAACATGTCTGCCCTCAAAAACGCCACCCGCGAACACCACCATCTGATCCGCGCCACCAAAAGAACTTCCTTCACAGACAGACTGCACAAGAACACTCACAACAGCAAAGAACTCTTCAACATTGTCAAAGAGCTCTCCAATCCCAACGCCAACGCCATCACGCCCTCACAAGACCTCTGCAACTCCCTCGCCACCTTCTTCCATCGTAAGATCACCGACCTACATGACAGCTTCGGACACCAGACCCAGCCAACCACCACAGAACCTACAACCCCAGCCATCACCCTCAATGCCTGGACTCACATCAGTAGGGAAGAGACCAAAGCTACCATGAACTCCATCCACTCCGGTGCCCCCTCGGCCCCCGCCCACACTTCATCTTCAACAAAGCCGACGACATCATCGCCCTGCATCTCCAGACCATCATCAACAGCTCGTTTGCTTCGGCCACCTTCCCCGACAGCTGGAAACACGCAGAAGTCAACGCCCTACTGAAGAAACCTATGGCAGACCCCAGCAACCTGAAGAACTTCCACCCCATCTTGCTGTTCCCCTTCCCTGCCAAAGTCATAGAGAAGACCATCAACAAGCAACTTACCAACTTCCTTGAAGACAACAACATACTCGACCCCTCTCAGTCCGGATTCCGAGCCAACCACAGCACAGAAACCGCCCTCATCTCAGTCACAGACGACATCAGAACTCTGATGGACAACGGAGAAACAGTCGCCCTCATCCTCCTCGACCTCTCGGCTGCCTTCGACACCATCTGCCACCAAACCCTTATATCCCTCCGCTCCACCGGTATCAAAGGACAGGCCCTGGACTGGATCTCCTCCTTCCTCTCCAACCGCTCCCAAAGAGTCTACCTCCCACCGTTCTGCTCAGACCCCACTGAGATCATCTGCGGCGTCCCTCAAGGCTCCTCGCTCAGCCCGACTCTCTTCAATGTCTACATGAGCCCCCTCGCCGACATCGTACGCAAACAAAGCATCAACATCACCTCCTACGCCGATGACACTCAGCTGATACTTTCACTCACCAAGGACCCCACCAGCACCAAGACCAACCTGCAAGATGGAATGAAAGATGTTGCAGAATGGATGAAACTCAGCCGTCTGAAACTGAACTCAGACAAAACGGAAGTCCTCATCCTCGGAAACACCCCATCCGCCTGGGACGACTCCTGGTGGCCCACGGCCCTTGGCACCACACCAACCCCCTCAGACCACGCATGCAACCTCGGATTCATCCTGGACCCTCTTCTCACCATGACCAAACAAGTCAACGCCGTATCATCCTCCTGCTTCCTCACCCACTGCATGCTCCGAAAGATCTTCCGTTGGATCCCCGCCAACACCAGAAAGACTGTGACCCACGCCCTCGTCACGAGCCGCCTGGACTACGGGAACACCCTATACGCAGGAACCACCGCTAAACTCCAGAAACGTCTGCAGCGAATACAAAACGCCTCCGCCCGCCTCGTCCTCAACATACCCCGCAACAGCCACATCTCCACCCACCTGAGACACCTGCACTGGCTTCCCGTCAACAAAAGGATCACCTTCCGGCTCCTCACCCACGCACACAAAGCCCTCCACAACAAGGGACCTGAATACCTCAACCGTCGCCTCAGCTTCTACACGCCCACCCGTCAACTTCGCTCCGCCATCCTCGCACTCGCCGCCGTCCCTCGCATCCGCTGCACCACAGCAGGTGGGAAATCCTTCTCCAACCTGGTGGCCAACGCATGGAATTCCCTCCCCACCAACCTCAGGACCACCCAGGACCACCTCGCATTCCGGAGGCAACTCAAGACCTGGCTCTTCGAGCAGCAGTAACCCCCTCCCCCTAGCTCCTTGAGACCCTCACGGGTGAGTAGCGCGCTTTATAAATGTTTTTTGATTTGATTTGATTTGGTGCCTTCAGAGATCATGTTACATTTTAATTTTACTCCTCCCTCTCTCGTATGGTGGGATTTCTGACTGCCCTTTTGGAAGTTCTCCCCTCCTCCCCAAGATACCTTGTTGGTCACTCTGGTCTGGTGCTGATCTTGAGGTCTGCCTTATTGGCAAGCATCCGGAGGTCAGTGAGCCTACTATCCACAAGGTGTTGCTGAAGCCTTGTAAAGCAGATATTGAGCATGGTCTCCCTCAGGATCAAGCTGCACGGCTGAACATAATCATTCACTTTGCTTCCCCGCATCTAACAATTCAATGCCTTGGAGGAGTAATAAAGAAAGTCCACTTGTAAAGCAATCTCCAGCTGTCCATAAATCTGTGATACTCTCTTTGGGTGAGCCCAAAGTTGGTGACAAGAATTTCAGTTATAGGAGTATACCTCTTCTGGTCCCCCCCTGATATAAGCAGGGTGTCCCTTCCACCTGTAGACATGTGTTTCCAGAAACCTGCCCCCAACTGCCCTGAGACCCTGTGCATCCTCAGAGCTACCTAATACAATGAAAACCATTTGTTAATATCAACTTGTGCCTCATAGCGAGGCACCAGGGGCCATATTTATACAGTTTTGCGTCAAAACATTTAACGCCAGCTAACGCCATTTCTTTGCGCCACCCGGGCATCAAATTTATACTTTGACGCTCCGTGGCACAAACCAGAGCTTAGAGTCATTTTTTTTTACTCAAACCATTGCGGCATGTCATAAAGAAAAACAACATTAACGCAGCGAAAATGACTTTTATCCGGTTACGGCGTCGCAAACCGGATACGCACCTTTTTTGCCACAATAGCATCAAAAAGCAGCACAAACAGAGCAAAATGTGCAAAGGAGACCCAAAATGGATCCCAGAAGCCATGAGAGACCTCAGGAAGACTACAACCGACCAGGAACCAGCCAGGAGGACCCAGACAAGACCCAGGAAAGGGGGAAGAAAAAAAGGAAGTGCTGGTTCAGTGCAGAGGAGCAGGAAAAACTGGTGAAAGAGGTGATGGAACACCAGCATCAACTTTTTGTCACCTAAAAATTGCCAATTGGGAGGAGAGAGGCAATTTGGCAACAAATTTTCAACAAGATAAACAGTGTGGCAGAAGTACAGAGAAGAGTCACTGAGTTCAAGAAACGCTGGCATGACTGCAAGCGCAGGACCAAGGAAAAGATGGCAAGGAACAGGAAGGCAGCACTGCAGACTGGAGGTGGGAGTCCAGCACCGCAGGAGGCCCTGGACCACATGGAGGAGATGGTGGCAGCCGTAATCCCTGAGGACATCGTCACAGGGATTCAAGGACAGTACAGACCAGACTACCAGAAAACAACCCAGATGCAGGGTAAGTTGCATGGGGGAGACAAATGCCTAAATGTTAACTGTAAGCAGGGGGGATATACCGACTACACAATGCATGTCAGCCATGATAATCAGGTAGTGGAAAGGGCAAAGGGGCACGGCATGGGTGCATGGGCTGTGCAGGGGAAACCTGGGGCACAGCACAACACTACACCAACAACCTTTGCATGGGGGTACTCTGCCATGCCAAGGCTGTTGGAAAGGCAAAGCCAGTCCAGGAGGGCAGGGTATAACGTAAAACTGGCCTGCTGTCACACGACAGCTGGTATTGTCGCTACATGAACTAGGGCTCAATTTCCAGTCTCAGGCCATATCTGCAAGTGGTATTTACCATTGACAACAGTTGCCACTACCACTTGTGCTGTGTGTGCTAGTCAAGTAGCCAATGGCAGGTACGTGTCCATGGATCAAACACACCCAAAATAGAATGTTCAGGATGACAGCGTTATCAATTCCCTGTAATTCTTAACAAAGTGCAAATCATGTCAAATGCTCATGTCTATAGGCGCAATAAACATCAGGTATTGTTATTAACATTATGGAGCACACAGCTATAATGTCATACCCATTCTACACATTTCAGGGTCTACCCCGTACCAGCGTTACAATAGCTGCAATGCCACCTTGCAACATCCCAACCGTCATACTGCTAAGACAAAAGCATTGAGGGTGAGGGCATATATGTCCAGCTAGTTAAACACACCTGCACAGTCATTAGAGGAAATGGAACACTGCCAGGACCATCAGTGCAATCCAATGTAGCACACATTCCCCCACATCAGCATTACACACTACCAATGCTGACACCTGTATCGTGCCATGCCAATGCTATACATAGTATATGCGAGGTCTCAGCAACATATAGGTGGATGTGAAATATCAGAGACCAGGTCAGTTCCAGTTTGTTAAGTGTGGTGCAAGTGCCATCAGAACACCCACAGCAAGTGCAAGGCCTCACCATGATAATGGAAATAGACGGAGGGTTGAGTAGGACAAGAAGGTGGCAACATACAATTTGGACAAAACCTACACCTAGAGGATGTGACGCAGACAATTTCCCAAACTGCCCACACTACATGTGACATGCAGGTATGGCATAGACCTGTGAGAATGCTAATCATAATGACAGGGCAATGAACAGGAACCAAGATTACAATGTTCCACTCATAGGAAGTCAGTAATGTCACAATACAAATGCCACAACACAGACACACTAATTGAACAATATGTCATTGCAGAGGACAATGGATCTCCTGGGTGTTAGACTTTTCATCCTTGGCGTGGTCTCCCTTAACTTTTTGCCTCTGTTCCCCAGGTTGTTGATGTGTGCTGGACTCTGATTTTGCTGTTTTTGTTACTCTGGGCACTTTACCACTGCTAACCAGTGCTAAAGTGCAAGTGCTCCTGTTTAAATTGTATGTAAGTGGTTCATCCATGATTGGCATATTTGAATTACTAGTAAGTCCCTAGTAATGTGCACTAGAGGTGCCAGGGCCTGTAAATCAAATGCTACTAGTGGGCCTGCAGCACTGGTTGTGCCACCCACATAAGTAGCTCTGTAATCATGTCTCAGACCTGCCCCTGCAGTGTCTGTATGTGTATTTTTACACTGTAAATTCGACTTGGCAAGTGTACCCACTTGCCAGGCCTAAACCTTCCCTTTCCTTACATGTAAGGCACCCCTAAGGTAGGCCCTAGGTAGCCCCAAGGGCAGGGTGCAGTGTATGGATAAGGTAGGACATATAGGCCCTCATTCTGACCCTGGCGGTCTTTGACCGCCAGGGCGGAGGACCGCGGGAGCACCGCCGACAAGCCGGCGGTGCTTCAATGGGGATTCCGACCGCGGCGGTAAAGCCGCGGTCGGACCGGCACCACTGGCGGGGTCCCGCCAGTGTACCGCGGCCCCATTGAATCCTCCGCGGCGGCGCAGCTTGCTGCACCGCCGCGGGGATTCTGACCCCCCCTACCGCCATCCAGATCCCGGCGGTCGGACCGCCGAGATCCGGATGGCGGTAGGGGGGGTCGCGGGGCCCCTGGGGGCCCCTGCAGTGCCCATGCCACTGGCATGGGCATTGCAGGGGCCCCCGTAAGAGGGCCCCTACATGTATTTCACTGTCTGCTGCGCAGACAGTGAAATACGCGACGGGTGCAACTGCACCCGTCGCACAGCTTCCACTCCGCCGGCTCGATTCCGAGCCGGCTTCATCGTGGAAGCGTCTTTCCCGCTGGGCTGGCTGGCGGTCTGAACGAGACCGCCCGCCAGCCCAGCGGGAAAGTCAGAATTACCGCCGCGGTCTTTCGACCGCGGAACGGTAACCTGACGGCGGGACTTTGGCGGGCGGCCTCCGCCGCCCGCCAAGGTCAGAATGAGGGCCATAGTAATGTGGTTTATATGTCCTAACAGTGAAATACTACCAATTTCGTTTTCACTGTTGCAAGGTCTGTCTCTCTCATAGGATAATATGGGGACTACCTTTAAATATGATTAAAGTGTAGATTCCCCTAGAGAGTAGATGGACAGGTGGAGTTTGGGATCCCTGAACTCACAATTTAAAAATACATCTTTTAGTAAAGTTGATTTTAAGATTGTGAGTTTGGAAATGCCACTTTTAGAAAGTGAGCATTTTCTTGCTTAAACCATTCTGTGACTCTGCCTTGTTTGTGGATTCCCTGTCTGGGTCAGTTTGACAGTTGGGTTGTTTTTCACCTCACACCAGACAGTGACACAAAGGGAGCTGGGGTGTGATCTGCATTTCCTGATTAGCCATCTCTGCTAGGAGGGAGGGGTGGAGTGGTCACTCTCATCTGAAAGGACTGTGCCTGCCTCTGACAATGCTGTCTCCAGCCCCCTGGTGTGTGTCTGAGGCCTTGCCTGGGCAAGGCAGGATTTCACAAGAAGGTGTGAGTCCCCTTTGAAGGAAGGTGACTTCAAAGACTAAAATGGGTATAAGAAGGGCACCCAAACTTACAAACTTTAGAAACACTTCTGGAATCAAGAGGAACCTCTGCCTGGAGAAGAGCTGATCGCTGAGGAACAAGTGCTGCCCTGCCTGTGACTGTGCTTTGTGGAGCTTTCCTGCAGTGCTGCTTCTGCCAGAGTAAGAGGGCAAAGACTGGACTTTGTGTGCCTTCCATCTTGAAGAAGAAATCTCCAATGGCTTGATGTAGAGCTTGCCTCCTGTTGTTGAAGTCTCAGGGATAGCAAAGACTTCTTCCTGCCAGCACCTGGAGTCTCTGGAGAGACCCCTACTCTGCTCTGTGGTGCCCTTCCAGTTCCTGGGACCCTGAAAGGAGAGGCTGGCAGCCTAAGGACAAAAATACACGCACCGAGCGCCGTGCGGAGAAAAGATCGACGCGAATCCGATCGCGGCTGAGAAAACGACGCGACGCCGGCTCCGCAGCTGAGAAACGACGCCGCAGGAAACGCGACCGGAGAATCGACGCCCGGAGCAGGAGAAACGACGCGCAGCATCGCTGACGAAGGCTGAGAGATCGCAACCTGCGCCGCGGGACTTTCGGACCGTCGCGTGGCTGGCTTTTTCGACGCGCATCGCCGTGCCGAGTTGTTTTCGACGCATATAACCGTGCAGGGTTATTTTCGACGCACACCGCCCGTGCGGGGTTATTTTTGACGCAAACCAGGTACATTTACACGCTAGCAGCGCTAGTGTGTTGTTACAACTACCTAAAGACTCTTTTTATTTTAAACCTTTAAAAAATCATAACTTGACTTGTGTATGTTGGATTTTTGTCGTTTTGGTCTTGTTTTGTCTAGATAAATATTTCCTATTTTTCTAAACTGGTGTTGTGTCATTTTGTAGTGTTTTCATTAAGTTACTGTGTGTGTTGGTACAAATACTTTACGCCCAGCACTCTGAGGTTAAGCCTACTGCTCTGCCAAGCTACCAAGGGGGTAAGCAGGGGTTAGCTGAGGGTGATTCTCTTTTATCCTAACTAGAGTGAGGGTCCTTGCTTGAACAGGGGGTAACCTGACTGTCAACCAAAGACCCCATTTCTAACATTGGTGGCAGCGGTGGGATTTGTACTTGTATTTGTACTTGACATACAGTAATTAAGTGTACACTACTGTTTTGATCTCAGACCACTACGTGACCACATACTACTAGTCTTGTGATTTTTGTTTTTTACTTGGACTGTTTTTCTCTGCATTCAGTTTCTTTTTTTTTTCGCTGATCCCGTGATTGACTTTGCTGAAACTTCATTTGAGAACTTGCTTTTCTGTTTTTGGAACTGTGCATATTTTTTTTTAACCTCTCATCATGTCTCAGTCTGGAGATGCCCTAGCTGAAGCTGCTTTTGACTTGGAGAAATTGGAGAGCTACAAAGTGGCTCAGTTGAAGCAGTTTTGTAGTAATGTTGGCTGTCCCATTAAGAGCTCATCCAAGAAGGATGAGCTGCAAAAGGCGCTGAGGGCCTGGATGACAGCCAAAGCAGCTGAGGGGCACACAGATGAGGAGCCAGAGGGGGAAGAGGAGTTGCAAGTCACTCACACTGATGTAGTGGGTGGGCCTGCTATGCCTCAGGGGAGAATCTCCAGGGCAGGTAGCAGTGTGTCCTCCAAGAGTCTGACACCTGGAGAGTTACAGGACAGACAGGCAGAGAGGGAGTACCAGTTGGAGCTGAAAAAGCTCAGTCTTGAGGAAAGGAAGATAAACATGGCTCATGAGCTCAGTTTAAAAGAGATAGATCAGAGGAGTCAGCCCAGTAGGGATGGTGGCAGCAATTCTACAGTGCAGCCTGAGAGAAGGGTACACATCCCAAAAGACCTTGTGAGGGATTATAAGAGGGAGGATGATATCTACTTGTGGTTCAAGGGTTATGAGTCAGCTCTCCACATGAACCTGGTCCCTGAAGCTCATTGGGGGGCAGCCCTGTGGAAGCATTTTGAGGCAGAGGGGAGGGACACACTGACGGCCTTAGGGGATGCTCAGAGTCTCACCTACCCTGCCATGAAGGAGGCCTTACTTACCAGGTATGGTCTCACCCCTGAGCAGTACAAGGAGAAGTTTAGATCCTACAAGAGAAAGGAATCCCAAACATGGTTGGAATGTGTTGATTCTTGTTGCAGGTCACTGGATGGTTGGGTGAAGGGCAGTAAGGTAAACACGTATGAGGGGCTTTACAATTTAATTGCTTGGGAGCACTTGTACAGTTTATGTTTTCCAGAGCTGCGCCAGCACCTCATTGACAGCAAGCTGACTGACCCCAGGAAGCTTGCACAGGAAGCGGACCGCTGGGAGAGCACCAGGGTCCAAAAGAGGTATGGGGGAGACCACACCAAGGGTGGGCAGGGTCCCTCTCAGAAGAAAGGGGGGGGTAAGGGCAAACAGGATGAGTTCTCTAAAGGGCCCCAAACTGATTCCCAGGGTAAGGATTCCCAACCCCCCAGTGAAAAGAAGCCATGGTTCTCCAAAGGGAAGCCAATGGCAGGTGGTCCCCTACGTAAGTGCTATTCATGTGACCAGGTGGGTCATGTGAGGGGGGACCCCAAATGCCCCAAAAGTACACCGGCACCCACTGGTGCACCGTCCCAGGGTTTGGCCAGTGTAGCGCTTGGGGAGGAGTTGGTTTCAGGTGGGTGGGAACCAGCAGAAATGACCCTTGTCTCACTAGGGGACAGTGAGATGGTCCAGAGAAACCTAGTGCCTGATAACACTAAGAAGTACAGGCAATGGGTGACCATCAATGGACAGAGGGTGGAGGCTCTGAGAGACACAGGAGCCAGTGTGACTACAGTGAGGAGTCACCTGGTGTCTGAAGAGCAGATTGATCCCCGGGTACTTCACCAAGTAGTTGCAGTAGACAACTCTGAGCGCCTCTGCAGAGTGGCGCAGGTTCCCTTTGAATGGGGGGGGGTCTCAGGTTCCTGGAAAGTAGCTGTGAGTCCAACCATGCCTGTTGATTGTTTGCTAGGCAACGACCTGGAAGATTCCCCTTGGAAGGAGGTGGAACACAGGTCTCACTTGGAGATGTTGGGTCTGCCTGGGTGGGTATGCGTATCCACCCGGTCTATGGCAGCCAATCAGGGTAGTCAAGAGCCCCTGGAGCCTGAAACAGTGGCCCAGGGGACCGCCAAGAAGAGGAAAGGCAGGAGGCGCGGGAAACCCGCCCCAGAAGTTCCCACGGTCCGGGAGGAGGCAGAGCCTGAGGGTGATGCCCCGGAACCTACAGGGGAACAGGTGGCTGAACTGGGGGAGGTCCCTGAGCTGTCGCAGTGGCAGCAGGAAGGGGGACCCACCAGGGAAGTATTCTGCACAGCGCAGAAGGAGTGCCCTACTCTTGAGGGACTGCGGCAGCAGGCTGCAGCCCAGGCGGCTGGCGGGGCGCCAGGTACTCACCTGATTTATTGGGAGGATGGCCTCCTGTATAGTGAGCCTAAGGTTCCTGAGCCAGGGTCAGCTCGTATGCTGGTGGTACCCCAGGGCTTCAGGACCTTCCTACTGGGTTTGGCTCATGATGTGCCTTTGGCAGGACATCTAGGGCAGGACAAGACCTATAAGAGGCTTGTCTCCCACTTTTACTGGCCCTTGATGAACAAGCAGTCAGCTGCTTATTGTAGATCTTGTCAGACTTGTCAGGCAAGTGGCAAGAGTGGGGGGAAATGCAAAGCTCCCCTCCAACCTTTACCGGTAGTCAGTACTCCCTTTGAAAGGGTAGGAATTGACATTGTGGGGCCTCTGGATCCCAAGACAGCCATGGGCAACAGGTTCATCCTGGTCTTGGTGGACCATGCCACACGGTACCCAGAAGCTATTCCTCTAAGGACGGTCACCGCCCCCGTGGTGGGACGTGCCTTGATGGGGGTTTTTACCCGCATGGGGTTCCCCAAGGAGGTAGTATCTGATAGGGGTACAAACTTCATATCCACTTATATGAAGTCTCTGTGGAAGGTGTGTGGGGTAACCTACAAGTTCACCACCCCTTACCACCCCCAAAGTAATGGTCTGGTTGAGAGATTCAACCGCACCTTGAAAGGCATGATTCAGGGCCTGTCAGAGCCCTTGAGGCGTAAGTGGGACGTCCTCTTGCCATGCCTTCTGTTCGCTTACAGGGAGGTGCCTCAAAAGGGACTTGGCTTTAGCCCCTTTGAGCTCATCTATGGCCACCCTGTGAGGGGACCGCTCAGTCTGGTGAAGGAGGCTTTGGAGAAAGCTCCTAGTAAACCACCCCAGGATGTATTTAGCTACATGCTGGCGCTAAGAAACCAGACTGCCCGCTTCAGGAGTCTCGCTCAGGAGAACCTGGAAGCAAGCCAGGAGGATATGAAACGGTGGTACGACCAGAATGCCACTCTGGTTGAGTTTCAGCCTGGACAAAAAGTGTGGGTCATGGCACCAGTGGAGCCTAGGGCTCTCCAAGATAAGTGGACTGGGCCTTTTGAGGTGGTGGAAAGAAAGAGCGAGGTCACCTATCTGGTAGACTTGCAATCCCCCAGGAACCCCTTGAGGGTCCTGCATGTCAACCGCCTCAAACCACACTTTGAGCGAACTGAGCTATCCATGCTCCTAGCGACAGATGACGGGGTGGAAGAAGAGAGTGAGCCTCTTCCTGACCTCCTGTCTGCAGGAGAGAAAGATGGGTCTGTGGAGGGAGTGATCCTCTCCCCCTCCCTGACTGAGGAACAGCAGAGGGACTGTCGCCACGTGCTGGGACAGTTCGCCTCACTGTTTTCCCTGATCCCAGGAGTCACACACCTGTGCACACATGATGTGGACACTGGGGACAGTACACCTGTTAAACATAAGGTTTACAGGGTGACTGACAGGGTGAGGGCTTGCATTAAGGAGGAAGTCTCCAAAATGTTAGCCCTAAGGGTTATTGAGCACTCCAGCAGTCCTTGGGCCAGCCCAGTGGTCTTGGTCCCAAAGGCTACTGCTCCTGGTGCCACTCCAGAACTTAGGTTCTGTGTGGACTACCGGGGTCTCAATGCGGTCAGCAAGACTGACGCACACCCCATCCCCCGAGCTGATGAGCTCATTGATCGGTTAGGAGCTGCCAAGTACCTCAGTACGTTTGATTTAACATCTGGGTACTGGCAGATTGCCTTAACTGAAGGGGCAAAGGAGAGGTCAGCATTCTCTACCCCAGATGGGCACTTCCACTTCAATGTGATGCCCTTTGGGATGAAGAATGCCCCTGCCACCTTTCAGAGGTTGGTCAACCAGGTGTTGGCAGGACTGGATGAGTTCAGTGCCGCCTACCTGGATGACATTGCTGTGTTTAGTTCCACATGGGAGGAACACCTGCAACACCTCTGGAGAGTGTTAGAGGCCCTGCAGAAGGCAGGCCTCACTATTAAGGCGAGCAAGTGCCAAATAGGGCAGGGTTCTGTTGTGTACTTAGGACACCAGGTGGGGAGTGGCCAGGTGGCACCCCTACAGCCTAAGATTGACACGATTCTGGCTTGGGAGCCTCCCAAGACCCAGACTGAAGTGAGAGCCTTTTTAGGTCTCACAGGATATTATCGGAGGTTCGTTAAGGGATATGGTACCATTGTTACCCCCTTAACTGAGTTGACTTCTAAGAAGCAACCCAAGAAAGTGATCTGGACAGAGGCTTGCCAGAACGCTTTTGATGCCCTGAAGGCTGCCATGTGCACAGCACCTGTGCTGAAGGCACCTGACTACTCCACGGAGTTTGTTGTACAGACAGACGCCTCAGAGCATGGTATTGGAGCAGTACTCTCACAGCTGAATGAAGAGGGCCTAGATCAACCCGTAGCCTTCATTAGCAGGAGGTTACTACCCAGGGAACGTAGGTGGAGTGCCATAGAACGTGAAGCGTTTGCTGTGGTCTGGGCACTGAAGAAGCTAAGACCCTACTTGTTTGGGACTCACTTCCGAGTTCAGACCGACCACAGACCCCTCAGATGGTTAATGCAGATGAGGGGTGAGAACCCAAAACTGTTGAGGTGGTCCATTTCCCTACAGGGGATGGACTTTACGGTGGAACATCGACCCGGTACAGAGCACGCCAATGCTGATGGTCTGTCCAGGTTCTTCCGCCTTAGTGATGAGAACTCCCATGAGGTTGGGTAGTTGCTCCCCACTTTTAGCTGGGGGGGACACGTGTTAGACTTTTCATCCTTGGCGTGGTCTCCCTTAACTTTTTGCCTCTGTTCCCCAGGTTGTTGATGTGTGCTGGACTCTGATTTTGCTGTTTTTGTTACTCTGGGCACTTTACCACTGCTAACCAGTGCTAAAGTGCAAGTGCTCCTGTTTAAATTGTATGTAAGTGGTTCATCCATGATTGGCATATTTGAATTACTAGTAAGTCCCTAGTAATGTGCACTAGAGGTGCCAGGGCCTGTAAATCAAATGCTACTAGTGGGCCTGCAGCACTGGTTGTGCCACCCACATAAGTAGCTCTGTAATCATGTCTCAGACCTGCCCCTGCAGTGTCTGTATGTGTATTTTTACACTGTAAATTCGACTTGGCAAGTGTACCCACTTGCCAGGCCTAAACCTTCCCTTTCCTTACATGTAAGGCACCCCTAAGGTAGGCCCTAGGTAGCCCCAAGGGCAGGGTGCAGTGTATGGATAAGGTAGGACATATAGTAATGTGGTTTATATGTCCTAACAGTGAAATACTACCAATTTCGTTTTCACTGTTGCAAGGTCTGTCTCTCTCATAGGATAATATGGGGACTACCTTTAAATATGATTAAAGTGTAGATTCCCCTAGAGAGTAGATGGACAGGTGGAGTTTGGGATCCCTGAACTCACAATTTAAAAATACATCTTTTAGTAAAGTTGATTTTAAGATTGTGAGTTTGGAAATGCCACTTTTAGAAAGTGAGCATTTTCTTGCTTAAACCATTCTGTGACTCTGCCTTGTTTGTGGATTCCCTGTCTGGGTCAGTTTGACAGTTGGGTTGTTTTTCACCTCACACCAGACAGTGACACAAAGGGAGCTGGGGTGTGATCTGCATTTCCTGATTAGCCATCTCTGCTAGGAGGGAGGGGTGGAGTGGTCACTCTCATCTGAAAGGACTGTGCCTGCCTCTGACAATGCTGTCTCCAGCCCCCTGGTGTGTGTCTGAGGCCTTGCCTGGGCAAGGCAGGATTTCACAAGAAGGTGTGAGTCCCCTTTGAAGGAAGGTGACTTCAAAGACTAAAATGGGTATAAGAAGGGCACCCAAACTTACAAACTTTAGAAACACTTCTGGAATCAAGAGGAACCTCTGCCTGGAGAAGAGCTGATCGCTGAGGAACAAGTGCTGCCCTGCCTGTGACTGTGCTTTGTGGAGCTTTCCTGCAGTGCTGCTTCTGCCAGAGTAAGAGGGCAAAGACTGGACTTTGTGTGCCTTCCATCTTGAAGAAGAAATCTCCAAGGGCTTGATGTAGAGCTTGCCTCCTGTTGTTGAAGTCTCAGGGATAGCAAAGACTTCTTCCTGCCAGCACCTGGAGTCTCTGGAGAGACCCCTACTCTGCTCTGTGGTGCCCTTCCAGTTCCTGGGACCCTGAAAGGAGAGGCTGGCAGCCTAAGGACAAAAATACACGCACCGAGCGCCGTGCGGAGAAAAGATCGACGCGAATCCGATCGCGGCTGAGAAAACGACGCGACGCCGGCTCCGCAGCTGAGAAACGACGCCGCAGGAAACGCGACCGGAGAATCGACGCCCGGAGCAGGAGAAACGACGCGCAGCATCGCTGACGAAGGCTGAGAGATCGCAACCTGCGCCGCGGGACTTTCGGACCGTCGCGTGGCTGGCTTTTTCGACGCGCATCGCCGTGCCGAGTTGTTTTCGACGCATATAACCGTGCAGGGTTATTTTCGACGCACACCGCCCGTGCGGGGTTATTTTTGACGCAAACCAGGTACATTTACACGCTAGCAGCGCTAGTGTGTTGTTACAACTACCTAAAGACTCTTTTTATTTTAAACCTTTAAAAAATCATAACTTGACTTGTGTATGTTGGATTTTTGTCGTTTTGGTCTTGTTTTGTCTAGATAAATATTTCCTATTTTTCTAAACTGGTGTTGTGTCATTTTGTAGTGTTTTCATTAAGTTACTGTGTGTGTTGGTACAAATACTTTACGCCCAGCACTCTGAGGTTAAGCCTACTGCTCTGCCAAGCTACCAAGGGGGTAAGCAGGGGTTAGCTGAGGGTGATTCTCTTTTATCCTAACTAGAGTGAGGGTCCTTGCTTGAACAGGGGGTAACCTGACTGTCAACCAAAGACCCCATTTCTAACACTGGGGATATGCCTGTCCTGGACTTCCCCGATGACATGGATGACGAGCTGACAAACATTAGCCTGCAGACCCTCCAAGATGTCCTTGGAACCCTCCAGACCACACCTTCAGTTGCAAGGAGGAGCACAGAAGTAGCAGACATCACAGAGGACCCACCCACCACCCCAATAGTATGACCTCCCAGCTCCAACCCAGCTGAGGACTCTGAGGACACTGGTACCACCTTTGAGAAGACTGTAGTTGGAGTACAGCTGGAGCTGGCCAAGGAGGTGAGGGTGGTGATGCAAAATATGGCAGCCAGCCTTGAGGGGACGCGTACGTGCATGATGTCATCTGCAGAACAGGCAGCAGCGATGCAAGAGCTAACATCTATTATACAAGGACTACTACAAAGTGTAAGGAAATTCACCACAGCAGTAAGGGAGTTGCCACAACACCTGGCATCCCAAACCTTTCACTGCATGCACGAACACAATTCTGACCCCCTCAGGGCTGACCTGGCTGCCTACTACAGTGATGTAGCTGCTATACTTAAGAACCAGCAGCTCCTCCTTGCTGCAGTAATGCCCTTAATAGCCCCACAGTTGGCAGCTACCGTTAATTCTGACTCCACATCTTCAAACACTGAAGTGTGTGTGTTGCCCCTTCAAACCCACCACGACCAAGGGCAGAGGAGATGACACACACATCAGAGGATGAAGATATGGAACAGATCACCTTCACCCGTAGAAGTACCCGGTAGCACCAGTCCATGCCACATGGGCACTGATATCCTAGGTCCTGTGCTTGTTAACATGCCAGTCTTGCTATAGTTGGTGATATGCACTGTTCTCCATCTCACTGTTTACCTTGACATTATGCACTGTAATTGCCTCTCACAATCTCATTGGCAATTCATGTTCCTCTGCACTGTATGACACTTCACCCCAGCATATCCAATGACATGTCCCATTGCACTTGTGTTGCCTCATAATAGAAGGCGTCACACTAATGGACTCACAATCCTGGACTATGTAATTATTGCATTACAGCACCTCAAAAATAAATAGCACTTACACAACCACTTTGTCTCTGTGTAATGTGGCACATAAACTGTGTAGGAGATTGGTGATGTATGTCACATGTCAATCGCCATAGAATGTCAATACAACTGTGTTGAAAGATTGTGGGCTGATAACAATGCACTTGGGTTCAGATAGTATCATCATCTGCGCTTCTTGAGGCTTATTTCTGAAGTAAATTGAAAACAAACAGTATAATGCTGTGTTGGAATGAAAAAGTCTACTTCAAAGTATGTATAAGCTGCAAATTAATATGGCCAACATTCCCTTCAAGACAATCTTTTTGTATGTGACATCTTACTATAACCTTTCATCACACACCATACAGCAGGAATGGACGTGTACAAGTGTATGGACAAATATGTAACCTGGGAGTACAACCTAAGAAGTGATAGGTGTGATTTATATATCCAATACTACATAAGATTATAACATCACTCAGTTTATCAGGGTTCACATGAAAATCAGGCTGCAAGCAGACATACCACAGTGCCCAAGATTCCAAATCAGGACTCAAACGATGATAGATTTAAAAACACATCCAAACTTCACAACACGTTGGGAACCATAGTAACCTTGAGTGGTGGGTGCAATGGATGGCAGATGCATAGAGAAGTAACTTTGGTGTAGCTGCCAAGGTGACTGCACATTAGGAATTGTGAATAACCATGTCAATAATGGGATTCGGATGCAGGATGGAATACAAATGCAAATACTATATTGACACTGTCCACCCATGCCAAGGCCCTGATCCCCAAGCATCTGACACTTTGGTGGTCATTACAACCCTGGCGGTCGGTGTTAAAGCGGCGGTAAGATTGCCAACAGGCCGGTTGTAAAAAAACTGCAATTACGACCATGGCAGAAACTGCCAACAAAGACAGCCACTTTAACACTCCGACCGCCAAGGCTGTACAAACAAACAGCTTGGCGGTCACCGCCAACAGACAGGCGAAGGACAATGTACCGCCCACAGTATCACAACCTACCAATCCGCCACCTTTTCCAGGGCGGATTCACCGCGAACAAAAACACGGCGGAAACAGGACTTCGAAGGGAAAACGCT
Source organism: Pleurodeles waltl (assembly GCF_031143425.1). Classification (NCBI taxonomy): domain Eukaryota; kingdom Metazoa; phylum Chordata; class Amphibia; order Caudata; family Salamandridae; genus Pleurodeles; species Pleurodeles waltl. The sequence continues at coordinate 580,161,721 of NC_090437.1, forward strand.
CACCTCTACACACCCCACGAGGAATCCGGACGCCATGGTACCCGAGCTCCAGATCCTGCCAGCCCTCATCTTCTTGCTCCTCTACCAGGAGCACAAACGCCGGCAGTGAAGACAACGGTGAGTACTGCACCTACGACACAGGGGAGGGGAGAGGGATAAAACAGGTACACACACAAGCAACACCCCCACCCGCACCCACTACAACACACACACTAATACAGCATGATACATTACAGTTACACCCCCCAAGCCCCCCGGAAGAATGCAAAGACAAAAGGAAATGGGTGTAACCATTGTAATATATTAAAATCCAAGACGCAAAAATATATATACACTATAAACAAATATATACAGCAAGAATAGTAGTCCAGGTAGTGCTCCATTGAAGTCCGTGGAACACTGGGCCCACACGGCATGGGCGAGGCCCACACTCAATCCCCAAACATGAAGGAGAGAACACTGCAGGGGCATCAGATAGCAATAAGACAGGCACCTCAGGGGGAAGGGAAAGGGGGGGCACCTCAGCCGGTTGAGTGCATGATGCCAAATAAACAAGGGGGCCACATGCCCACTGTTCAATCCTGGGGAGTGCAAAGCCACAGTCTCTCAAGTCTCTACAGTGGGTGGGTTGCCCACTGTTCCATCCTGTGGAGTGAAAAGCCACAGTCTCTCAAGTCTCTCCAGTGGGTGGGTTGCCCACTGATTTATCCTGGGGAGTGCAAAGCCACAGTCTTTCAAGTCTCTCCAGTGGGTGGGTTGCCCACTGCTTTATCCTGGGGAGTGCAAAGCCACAGTCTCTGAAGTCTCACAAGTGGGTGGGTTCCCCACTGCATTATCCAGGGGAGTGCAAAGACACGGTCTCTCAGGTGGAAGCCTTTCTCCACTGGTTCTGGAGGGGGCCTTGTGCCCAGAGTGCTTCATCCTGCCAAGGACAGAGGTACTGGATGTATCTCTCCACTGGTTCTGGAGGGGGCCTTGTGACCAGAGTGCTTCTTCCTGCCAAGGACAGAGGTAGTGGATGCCTTTTTCCACTGGTTCTGGAGGGGGCCTTGTGCCCAGAGTGCTTCATCCTGCCAAGGACAGAGGTAGTGGATGTATCTCTCCACTGGTTCTGGAGGGGGCATGGTGCCCAGAGTGCTTCTTCCTGCCAAGGACAGAGGTAGTGGATGCCTTTCTCCACTGGTTCTGGAGGGGGCATGGTGCCCAGAGTGCTTCACCCTGCCAAGGACAGAGGTAGTGGATGTATCTCTCCACTGGTTCTGTAGGGGGCCTTGTGCCCAGAGTGCTTCTTCCTGCCAAGGACAGAGGTAGTGGATGCCTTTCTCCACTGGTTCTGGAGGGGGCCTTGTGCCCAGAGTGCTTCTTCCTGCCAAGGACAGAGGTAGTGGATATATCTCTCCACTGGTTCTGGAGGGGGCATTGTGCCCAGAGTGCTTCTTCCTGCCAAGGACAGAGGTAGTGGATGTATCTCTCCACTTGTTCTGGAGGGGGCCTTGTGCCCAGAGTGCTTCATCCTGCTCGTGACGGACTCAGTACAGTCAGTGCCCTTGGTGCTCATGGGCCAGCGGTGCTTGTGGCGGCAGTGTCCTTGGCAGCCTTGCTTGTGGCGCCGGTGTCCTGTTCAGCTGTGCTTGTGGTGGCGATGTCCTGTTCAGCGGTGGTTGTGGTGGCGGGGTCCTTGGCAGTGACTCAGCTGCTGGCGGTCCTGTCTGGCCCAGCAGGGCTGCTGCTGGTGGTCCTGTCTGGCCCAGCGGGGCTGGTGCTGGCAGTCAGGCGGTCCTGTCTGGCCCAGCGGTAAGGTGCTGGCTGTCCTGTCTGGCGCAACATATGAGTGACCCCTGGGAGTAAGGAAAATAGAGAGGCAAACTGTCCCAACACTTGGCGACAGTACCTCTGTTGCTCTGGGGTCAGTGAGGGGCAGAGGTTCACACCCTCCACACACCCATCCTTCTCTTTAGCAAACAGGAGGTCAGGAAGAGGCTCACTCTCTTCCTCCACCCGATCATCTGTTGCTAAGAGCATTGTCTCCTCTGTCCTCTCAAAATGAAGCTTGAAGCGGTTTACACGCAGGACCCTCAAAGTGTTCCTGGGAGTCCACAAGTTCACTAGATAGGTGACAAACCTCTTACAATCCTCTACCTCAAATGGCCCTGTCCACTTGTCATGGAGAACCCTAGGCTCCAGTGGGGCCATCACCCACACTTTTTGGCCAGGCGGACACTCAACCAGAGTGGCATTCTAGTCATACCATTGCTTGATAGCTTCCTGGCTAGCTTCTAGGTTCTCTCGGGTGAGGTTCCTCAAGTGGGCTGTCTGTTTCTTAAAAGCCAGCATGTAACTGAATATATCCTGTGGGAGGCTTTCTCCAAGCCTTCCCTAACCAAACTCAAAGGTCCCCTGACAGGGTGGCCATACAGTAACTCAAAAGGGCTAAATCCCAAGACCCTTTTGAGGCACCTCCCTGTAGGCGAACAGAAGGCATAGCAAGATGACGTCCCACTTATGCTCCAAGGGCTCTGTTAGGCCCATGACCATTCCCTTCAAGGTGTGGTTGAATATCTCAACTAGACTGTTACTTTGGGGGTGGTAAGGAGTGGTGAACTTTTATGTCACCGCACATTCCTTCCACAGAAATTTCATATAAGTTGGTACCCCTATCAGATGCCACCTCCTTGGGGAACCTCATGTGGGTAAAAGCCCCCATCAATGCAAGTCCCACTACAGGGGAGATGACTGACCTCAAAGGGAATGGCTTCTGGGTCCCGGGTGGCATTTTCCACCAAGACTAGGATAAACCTGTTGCCCATATCTGTCTTGGGATCCAGAGGCCCCACAATGTCACTACTAACCCTTTCAAAGGGGGTGCAGACCACAGGAAAATGTTTGAGGGGAGCCTTACATTTCCCCCACTCTTGCCACTCGCCTGACATGCTTGGCAAGACCTACAGTGTGCATCTGAGTGCCTGTGCATTTGGGGCCAGTAAAAGTGGGTGACAAGCAGTTCAAAGGTCTTGTCCTGCCACAAATGACCAGCTAAAGGCACGTCATGAGCCAGACCCAGTAAGAAGGTTATGAAGCACTGGGGTACCACCAGCACACAAGCTGACCCAGGCTCAGCAATCTTAGGCTCACTATATAGGAGGCTGTCCTCTCAGTCGATCAAGTGGGATCCATACTTGCTGCCAGATGCCTGGTCTGCAGACTGCTGTGCAAACTCTCCAGAGTAGGGCATGTCCTCTGTGCCTCACAGAATGATTCCCTGGTGGGTCCCCCTTCCTGCTGCCACTGAGTCAGCTCAGGGTCCTCCCCCAGCTCAGCCACCTGTTCCCCTGTAGGCTCCGGGGTGTCGCCCTCAGGTTCAGGTTCGTCCCGGACCATTGGAACTTCGGGAGTGGTTTTCCCACTTCCATGGCCCTTCCTCCTTCTGGCAGACACCTAGGCTACTCTTTCAGGCTACAGAGTCTCCTGATCACCCTGACGGACTGCCATTGGCCTGGTGGAAACACACACCCACCCAGGCAGACCCAACATCTCCATGTGAGACCGGTGTTCCACCTCCTTCCAAGGGGAATCCTCCAGGTCATTGCCAAGCAGACAATCTACAGGCATGGTTGGGCTCACAGCTACTCTCTAGGCACCTGAGAACCCCCATTCAAAGGGAACATGTGACACTCTGCAAAAGCGCTTCACGTTTTCTACCACAACTACTTGGTAAAGTACATGGGGAACTATCTTTGATGCCCAGCGAGGATGCATGAGAAATCGTGTTGCACGGTGTTTGAAAACCACACTGCATGGGGTTCCCATCGTTATCAGCAGCTTCAAGCAGGTATTTCATCATTTTTCCAGCCACGGTGCGTCGATCTCTCAGCCACAATGCAAGTGGAGCATCGATTTTAGCCACAAAGTGAGTGGCACAACGTTTCTCATCGCATTTCAGATTTCCCCTCACAGCGTTCTGTGTATGGATTTCAGTCCTTGTTTTGCCAACTTCACCGTTCAGGGGCCCAGGGACTGGATAGGGCACGGCTTGGCAGGCAGGGGTCTTAGCAGAGAGTCCAGGTGCTGGCAGAAGAAGTCTTTTATGGCCCTCAGACTTCATAACAAGAGACAAGCTCAGTACAAGCCCTTGGAGATTCTTCTCCAGCAGGAATGCACAACAAAGTCCAGTCTTTGTCCCCTTTAACAGGCAGAATCAGCAACTGCTAACAAAGCACAGTCACAGGCAGGGGCAGTCTCGTCAGCTCTTCAGCTCTTCTCCTTGGCACAGGTTCCTCTTGGTTCCAGAAGTGATCTTGAAGAAATCTAAAGTCTGGGGTTTTGGGTCCACTACTTATACCCCTTTCTGCCTTTGAAGTAGGCAAATCTAAAATGAAAATTTTAGTTTATTTTAATAGGGTCCTGTCTTGCCCAGGCCAGGCCCCAGACACACGCCAGGGGGTTGGAGACTGCATTGTATAAATGCAGGCACAGCCCATTCAGGTGTGAGTGAACACTCCTCCCTCCATTCCAGCCATGATGGCTATTCAGGATATGCAGGCTACACCCAGCTCCCTTTGTGTCACTGTCTAGAGGAGATTCACAAACAGCCCAACTGTCAGACTGACCCAGACAGGGAATCCATAAACAGGCAGATTCATAAAATGGTTAAAACAAGAAAGTACCTACTCTCTAAAAGTGGCATTTTCAAACTAAATTGTAGGTTCAGAGACCCTAAACTGCTTTTTCCATCTGCTCTCAAAGGGAAACTGTACTTTAAGGATATTTAAAGACAGACCCCATGTTAACCTATGAAAGAGATAGGCCTTTCAACAGTGAAGACCAAGGCCCGTATTTATACTCCGTTTGCGCCGAATTAGCGTCGTTTTTTTCGACGCAAATTTGGCGCAAAACTAACGCCATATTTATACTTTGGCGTTAGACGCGTCTAGCGCCAAAGTATGGGCAAATAGCGTCATTTTTTTGCGTGAACGCCTTCCTTGCGTTAATGAGATGCAAGGAAGGCGTTCCCGTCTAAAAAAATGACGGCGACGCAAATGCGTCGTATTTTTACTCCCGGGCAAAAATCACGCCCGGGAGTTGGCGGGTCAAAAAACCCCGCATTTGCGCCACTATTTAACGCCTGGGTCAGGGTAGGCGTTAAGGGGCCTGTGGGCTCAAAATGAGCCCACAGGTGCCCTCCCCTGCCCCCAGGGACCCCCCCTGCCACCCCTGCCCACCCCAGGAGGACACCCAAGGATGGAGGGACCCACCCCAGGGACATTCAGGTAAGTTCAGGTAAGTATAATTTTTTATATTTTTAATTTTTTTTGGTGGCATAGGGGGGCCTTATTTGTGCCCCCCTACATGCCACTATGCCCAATGACCATGCCCAGGGGACATAAGTCCCCTGGGCATGGCCATTGGGCAAGGGGGCATGACTCCTGTCTTTACTAAGACAGGAGTCATTTAAATGGCGTCTGGGCGTCGAAAAAAATGGTGCAAATCAGGTTGAGGCGATTTTTTTGCCTCAACCTGACTTGCCCCATTTTAAGACGCCCTAACGCCATTTTCCCCCTACGCCGGCGCTGCCTGGTCTACGTGGTTTTTTTCCACGCACACCAGGCAGCGCCGGTCTGCTAGCGCCGGCTAACGCCATTCCATAAATACGGCGCCCGCATGGCGCTTCAGAATGGCGTTAGACGGCGCTAAATTTTTTGACGCTAAACTGCGTTAGCGCAGTTTAGCGTCAAAAAGTATAAATATGGGCCCAAATGTGGTAGTATTTTACTGTCAGGGCATGTAAAACACATCAGTACATGTCCCACCTTTAACATAAACTGCACCTTGCCCATAGGGCTACCTAGGGCCTACCTTAGGGGTGCCTTACATGTTTGAAAAAGGAATATTTGGGCCTGGCAAGTGGGTACACTTGCCAGATCACAGTGGCAGGTCTGAGCCATGTTTACAGGTTCTACTCATGTGGGTGGCACAATTAGTGCTGCATGCCCACTAGTAGCATTTGATTTACAGGCCCTAATCATCTCCAGTGCACTTTACTAGGGACTTACTAGTAAAATCAAATAATGCCAATCAGTGAAAACCCAATTACATATATAATTTCACACAGGGAATGTAGGAGGCTGGTGTGGTTTGTAGTGAGTACCTAAGGTACTTACATCTTATACCAGGTCCAGTTATCCCTTATTAGTGAAATGTAGTCAGTGTGTAGAAGCCAGGCTTTCTAGGGGTAGTGTGGATGAGAAGCCAAGGCCTAACTAGGATACATGCAAATCTCATGCAATACCATTATAGTCACACAGTACTCACACACATGAAATAAAATACTAAGTATTACAAAAATAAAGGTACTATAATTTGGTGACACAAATGCCAAAAATACCATAGAGCCTACACTCCCTTAGGAGGTAAGTAATACAAAAATTATATACACTAGTATGCAGAAAACAGCTGTAAAACAGTTAGAAAACAGTGCAAATAGTGAAAATCACAATAGTTAGAAATTTGCCTGGGGGAATGCAAACCATATACTAAGAAAGTGAAATGTGAATGTTGGTTTCCCACGTAGGCAAGTGTAGTGTGTAGAAGGGAGCTGGGATATTAGAAAACACCAAAGGTAAGTAACAGAACCCACCACAGAGAACAGGAAAGCAGGAGTAAATCACAGTAACTTTCCTAGAACACACAAGAACATGAGAAAGAATATTATGCAAGACATCAACAATGGATTCCTGGACCTGAAGACCTGTGGAAGAAGGGGCCCAAGTTCAAGAAGCACTGAAGAGTGCAGGGAGAACAGGAACCCCTGCTTACCAGGATGAAGGTGAAAAATAAGAACCAATGGTGAAGAACAACAGTCAGTACTGCAGCCAAGAAGATGGATGCAGGTTCCTGGTTGGTGCACATGATGTTCTACACCGCATGGATGATTGCCGTCTGCTTTGCGCCGCAGACTTGGCACACGCAAAGCACAGAAAATGGCTCTGCCCGGGACCAGGAGGGACCTGGTGGACTGTATCCAGTAGGGGGACTCATAGTGGGCTCTCAGCAACTCAGAGAGCCCTTAGAAGACCAGGCAGCGTGCAGTGACGTCCCACCACACAGAGACAAAAGAGGTGCAAAAGGAGGCCCATGCAGCACCACACAGAGGGATCCTACGCTCGGGGAAAACAACTCCGGAAGCTGCAAGTCGCAGGTTAGAGTGATGGGGGCCAAAGCTGCACAGTGCATGGAAAGCTTCATGGAAGGATGCCAACAAGCCTTGGCAACTGCAAAAAATGTGGTGCACAGGGGTATTGTCTTGCGACAGGAGGAAAGCTCTTACCTCCTCTAAAGTTGTACAATAGAATGTCAGAACCGTCAGGACCACTTCAGTCCACCACCGGTGATTCTGGATCCATGCACTTCATCAGGGAGGGTACCCAATCCACCGTTCGTCACTGCAGAGGTGTGCCTGCTGAAACAGGAGAGTGACTCCTTCATTTCAAGGGAGATTCCTTTGTTCTTCTGGTGCAGGCTGAAGACAGGCAGTCCTCGGAGGATGCATGCCCGGAAACAGTTGCAGTTGCTGGCAGGAGCTGAAGATACAATGTTGCGGAAGTCATCTTTGCTTCTTTGTTGCAGTTTGTAAAGGTCCTGAGAGTCCAGATGCAGTTTCTTTGGTAAGAAGGTGAAGTAAAGGATGCAAGAGATTCCTGCTAGAGTCTTGCAATCCGAATCTGAAGAACCACCCAAGAGAGAGAGACCCTAAACAGCCCTTGAAGGGGGATTGGTCAGCTAAACAGGTAATTACCTTTCAGGGGAGGGTTCTGAAGTCACCTGCTGGGACTAGCCACTCAGATGCTCCCAGAGTCCAATGCCAACTTGGAATCCAAGATGGCAAAACCCAGGGACCCTCTGGAGGACCTCTGACTACCACCCCTAGGGTGGTGATGGACAGGGAAGTGGTCACTCCCCTTTCCTTTGTCCAGTTTCTCGCCAGAGCAGGGACTGGGGGTCCCTGAACCGTTGTAAACTAGATTATGCAAAGAGGGCACCATCTGTTCCCTTCAAAGCATGTATACAGGCTTGGGGAGACTACCCTTTCCAAACCTGTACCACCTATTTCAAAAGGGAGAGGGTGTAACACCTGTCTTCTAAAGGAAATGCTTTTTTCTGCCTTCCTGGGCTTGAGCTCCTTGCACAACAGGAGGGCAGCGACCTGTCTGAGAGGTGGCAGCAGCTGGGGCTGTCTGAAAAACCTCAGAAGGCTGTAATGGTAGTACTGGGGGTCCTCTAAGGAGCCCCAAGAGTGCATGGAAACATATAACCAATGCCTGCAAAAGCCTTGGGGTATGATTCCAACATGTTTGATACCAAACATGGCCATATTCAAAGTTACCATTGTGAAGATGGACATAGGTAGTGACCTATCTCTAGTGCATGTATAAAATGGCGTCCCAGCACTCACAAGGTCAGGAAAAATGGTCCTAGAAGTCGTGGGGGCATCACTGCTAGCGCAGGGGTGCCCTCTCACACATTTACTCTGCACCCTGCTCATAGGGACCCCCTGGAACCCCAGTGCCCTGGGTAACTAAGTACCATATACTAGGGACTTAAAAGAGGGCACCAGTATGCTAATTGTGGATAAAATACTGGATTACCAGTATGCAACAACAATAATTTAAGGGAGAGAGCCTAACTACTGGGGTCCTGATTAGCAGGATCCCAGTAGACACAGTCAAACACTCTGACAAACAGGCCAAAAATGGGGGCAACCATGCTAGAAAGAGGCTACTTTCCTACACAACTCCCCCCTCCCCAAACAAAGGACAATAAGGCTAACTGTCAACACCAGGTCAGTGCGCGCTCTACAGGCAACATAATGCAAAGAGACAAACCTTATACAATGTAATGATTCATGCATTGTGTGCTGATATTGCATATTAACTTTTTGCATTGCAGGTATTTATCTTGAAATGTCTTTAATACTGTTTGCAATGTATTGTTCATTCTCAAGCCTTTCCTGCGGCCTGGCTAGGTGTGGCTGGGTGTGGCAGGTGGGTGGGGCTTGTGTCTATTTAAGGAACCCAGCCCAGCTCCACGTGCTCACTATTCAGAGGTCCTGGTGCAGAGCAGCAGCATTTTCTAGGGCTCCTGTTCCTGAGGCCTACTTGGACATTTCCAGGCCCTGTCCTCATTACCTTGGTGATCCTCAAGCAGGGCGGTAAGGTGGAGGTCGGGTGAGGCCCCTGACTCCGTTTCCAGAGATTTTTGAGTTTTGGTCTTTTGATTAAATCGTGTGTGCGATTGTTTCTTGGCAATTAACCCTTGCAGTTCAGATCGGCAGAGTGCACAATCATTTCTTGGCATTTGAATCTTGATGGTTGAATCGGCAGCAGTGTGCGCGATTCATTCTTGGCAATTAACCCTTGCAGTTCAGATCGGCAGAGTGCGCAATCATTTCCTGGCATTTGAATCTTGATAGTTGAATCAGTAGTAGTGTGCGCGATTCATTCTTGGCAATTAACCCTTGCAGCTCGGATCGGCAGAGTTGCGCGATCATTCCCAGTATTGGAATCTAGATGTACAGTTTGGCAATAAGATGCATAGTAATGTCTGGGCAACTAAATCCTGAAACTCAAATCAAAACAGAGTGTGACTTTACAGTATCATTCATGAGTCTTTCGCAGTTCATGTTTTGGGAATTAATATGTTAATTGATTCTTGTTATAACGTAGTTGCTATTCCAAGAACTAACTTGAGAAAGTTCCATGTTCAGTACATAAGATGTTATTCTGGAAATGCTTATATGAAAGTCTGTGTAATCCTTCTTTTACTTCCAGGTATCCAGAACTAAAAAGTCATGTTATTGAAAGGCGCTTGATCTCTCATGTTATCAGAGAATAGATAATTATAACAAAGTTCATGAAGAGTAATGTGAATAACTTTGCTATTGTGTTCTTAACTCTTGTTTCCACAGGTCTCCTTCCCAGCTGTTCCCAACCTAAACCCCATCCCCGCTTGGCCATTCTTTAACTCTGTGCTATAACAGCTAGTAGAGTTTGGAGCTGCCAAGAGGTGGACATATTGGGAACAGGCGCAAACCCTGAGGATCCGGTCTCGCTGACACTAACATTGGCCAGTTGAGACTCTATTGTCTAAGTGGTGATACGTTGAGAGTAGATCTGTAATAGAGTGGTTACTCCCTTTATTAATCACTGTATGGTCCCTTCTCTGGGGGAGGTGAACCACGCTGTTTGGAGATTTTGAGCTAGAGAACAGTGCAAGTGTGAACTCTGAGATTGCCTAATTTTAAGGTTATGACAAAGTTTTAAAGTGGGGCAGGATGTCTGTCTCTAGAACCCTATGTCAGGACAGGGTTGCCGTCCAAAGGATTGCACTGCCAGACAGGAATGCTGTCTTAGCAAGGCTAGAGCAGGGCAAAAAGTTTGTCCCCCTGGCTCTAAGAGAGGACCGGGCTACTGTCCTATAGTTTTAGAGGTACTGCAGGGGTGCTGCACTAAAGGGCTGGAGGGTTGCTCCAAATTTACTAAGACAGGGCAGGAATGTGTTTCTGTTTTATTTTCCCCACAGGGAATTTCACCTCTCGGAGTTCAGCTGTAGTAGCTATTGACTCCTTGGGTACAAGCTCCACCATAGGCTATCCTTTGTGGTAGAGTGGTAGGGGATACTGTGATACCCTTTTTACCTGTGGTACAAGGAGGATCCTGAGGTTTCAGGGCTCCTTCTCTTCTTTGCTTATTAATCTCACCTGAGATTAAAGGAAGCAATACCTTGGGAATACCCGGCATGGATGCATGGGTCATAGCCTCTACTTCAGCCCAACCTGAGGCATCCAGGGCATTTCCTAGGAGGCTAGCTAGGTAACATCACCACCTGCTTAGGGCCAGTAACCCCACCACATATAAGTTGCACTACAACCTGGGGGAGAGACTGACATCAGTAACCGGATACTTTTGTCCAAGGAGGTATTGTGTAGGTGACACCAGTTTTTCAGTCACTAAAGTGATACTGGCACTTGTGTCCGTATAGGCCTGGGCCTCAACACTCTTTATTTCAATTGACTGCCTGTACTTATCCATGTTAAGGGGACAAGCAGCCAAGGTGGCAAGGACAATGCCACCAGGTGAGACAGAAACTGTCTTGGGGGTTTCTATACCTACCCCAGTTACTATGATGGACCCAAAAGTGAACCCAACCACACCTTTGCTTTGACTATTGCCAGTAATTCCACCACTATTTCTACTATTACTAGGGTCAATAGAAGTGAAAGTAGATGTAGTAGTGGTGGTAGGCTAAGGGGCTTTATCTGGACAGGATTTGTCCCATGACCTATGGCCTTTACCTCTGCACACATAGCACCAAAGTGTTTTATTGTATGCAGAAGAGGAGGAAGTTTCATCCCTACTCCCAGAGGAGTGATGTGGACCTAAGGAAGAGTCTCTAATTTTATGTTTGTCCTCACCCTTGTCCTGAGACTTTTCAACTTCTTTCTTCTTTTCTTTGTCACCTCCTGTACGAGCTTTTCTGCTCACCCTTGTTCTGACCCATTTGTCTGCCTTCTTTCCCAAATCTTTTGGAGAGGTCAGATCTGAGTCTACCAAGTACTGGTGCAACAAGTCCAACAAATAGGCCCTCATTATGACCATGGTGGTCGGTGAGAAAGTGACCGTAATACTGCCAACAGGCTGGCAGTAAGAACCGCCAAATTATGACAATGCCGGTGATATCTCTGATAGACAGCTAATGTACCACACCGACCGATAGGGCAGAAACAACAGTCACCACGGCGAAAGGAGGGAGTAAGAGCACATTGCCTTATATCCATGCGCCATTACCTCTTAGCATGTTGGTTATAGTCGTGCAAATATTCAGCAGTCATTACTGTATCTTTTAAGCACACTGGTTTCAAAGTTCATCAAAATATTCACCTAATTTGGGGCAGTCATTGTTGTATCTCTAGACACATGTGTTTCTGGATTATTCCATCATCAGTGGAGAACATTCTGGGGTTGCTTGGACATGCTGCCATTAATTTCTCGGGTTTCAATTCCGCTACTAGCGTGCAGGCACTCCCAAGCTTGTCAGCTTATCGGCTCGTGGGAGCCTTTTAACAGTAAAAGGTGGGGGTAGGAGCACACTGCCTCATATCTATGCGCCATTACTCCTTAGCATGCTGGTTATTGTAGTGCAGTTACCACAGCGGTAGCTGGCTACAGCCAGGCAGAAGACAAAGTACCGCCCACCATATTAGGAGACACGATTCTGCCACCTTTTCTGGGACGACACCAACGCCATCAAAAGCCTGGCTGAAACACATCACAGAAGTGAAAGGACTCACCATTGGAGACACAATGAAGAACCACGCCGCTATGGAACCTGAACTGCAAGTCTTTCTGATGATATTCTGTGTTATGTTCCACCTGGAATACCAACGCCGGCGAAGACAACGACGATGGTGAGTACAGCCACCTAGCACACAAGGGAGGGTGGGAGGAAAATGAGAGTGACACACACACAAGCACCACACACACCCAACATACACACGCCATACATACAACCATATGCATTACAATAACAATTTGACCCCGAAAATCTGCAGAATAATGCAAAGGCAACAGGAATTTACGAAAATGATTGTAATCAGTCCAACAATAAAATCAAAAATCTGATTTGGCCTTGAAACAGATCTGTACACTTGTATAAAAAAGGGACACTGCCAAGTTCATACTTCAAAAGGCCCACATGGCCACAGGGCACAGTCGAAGGCCCCACTCGAATCCTGCCCCAATCCAGATAGAACACTGCAGGGGCATCAGTTGTCAAATAGGCAGACACCTTAGGGGGAGGGGGCACCTCAGCCGGATGCGGGAACAAGCCCACTGGTTTTGGAGGGGGCAACATGCCCATTGCTCTTTGTCCTGGGGAGTGCAAGGCCACAGTCTCTCAAGTGGGTGTCTTGCTCACTGGTTCTGGAGGGGGAAACCTGCCCATTTCTCTTTGTCCTGGGGAGCGCAAGACCACAATCTCTCAAGTGGGTGTCTTGCCCACGAGTTTTGGAGGCGGCAACATACCCATTGCTCTTTGTCCTGGGGAGTGCAAGGCCACAGTCTCTCAAGTGGGTGTCTTGCCAACTGGTTCTGGTGGGGGAAGGCCGCACAGCAGCCCTTGGAGGCTGTACTATATGGCATCCGTTGGTGGTGGTGACTGCACTGTGGTGGTGGTTGTGGAAGGCTCCTGCTCAGCCCTTGCACCCTCTGATGGCTGTACTATGGTGGTGGTTGTGGGGGCTCCTGCTCAGCCCCATGCACCCTCTGATTGCTGCAATGTGGTGGTGGTTGTGGGAGGCTCCTGCTCTGCTCCTGCACCCTCTGATGTTTGCACAACCACGGCTGGTGGTGGGGGCCCGGTGAGAGCTGCTGGTGGTGGCGGTGTTTGGCTACTGGCTTCTGCTGGTGTGGATTGCCCCCTCTCCTCCTGCTCATGGGATCCCTTACCCTTCCTGGCACTGGTGGATGGTCTCTTCCCCCCTGCCTGATGGTGCAGGCTCCTTCCCCTTCTTTGCAGCTGGTGCAGGCTCCTTCACCTTCTTAGCAGCTGGTGCAGGCTCCTTCCCCTTCTTTGCAGCTGGTGCAGGCACCTTCCCCTTCTTAGCAGCTGGTGCAGGCTCCTTTCCCTTCAGTATTGTTGGCCTGTAATCCTTACCACCATGAGCAGGTGGTGCTACCACTGGGGCCGTGGCCTGTTTGGCTGAGGTGCTTGGCTGTGTCCTTGCTATGCTGGCCATACATGCAGGACGGGTGGAGGGGTAGGGAAGAGGTCAAGTTGGGCGAGGAAAAGCTTTTTAAGGACCTTTGGGCGGGAGCAGGGAGGAGTAATGGGACTGGAGGATGTGGGAGTGGTTGTTTGCGGTATTTATCTGCTGGATTTGGGCGCAGGTGCATGGGCTGTATGCTGTTGTGAGGTGGATGGCTGTTGGGTGCATGTGTTTGTGTACTTTAGGAGGGGGGACAGACACAGTGGGAGAGGACACAGAGGACGCGTACAAGGATGTTGTGGAGATGTCTGCCAGTGAGGTGTGTGTTCTGATTGGTGTGGTGATGATACTGGTAGTGGATATTGATGTAGTGCATGCAGGTGTTAGTGTAGAAGCAACTGGGTGGGAGGTGGAGGAGGGGAGACAGTGGAGAATGTGGATGTCATTGTGTCTGCAACTGAATGGTGTTTGTGTGAGTGCCTGTGGGATGAAGTGTGGTGCTTGTGTTTGCCTGTGACACTCTTGAGTGTTGTTGTGTGTGCATGCTCATCTGCCTGTGTGCTTGGAATGGGTTGGGGTTGAGAAGAATGGAACTGGGAAGTAGAAGTTAGAGGGGGGACGGTTGAAACAAGGACAATGGCTGCCATCAGAGCGGAGACCAGAGCCTGAATCGATCTCTGTTGGGCCGCCAATATACTGTGAATGCCCTCCCTGAATGCATTTGATTGCTGCATCTGGGCTGCCAGCCCCTGGATGGTGTTCACTATGGTTGTTTGCCCTATAGAGATGGATCTCAGGAGGTCAACATCTCTTCACTCAGGGCAGCAGAGCTCCCTGGTGCAGAGCCTGAGGTGCCTGGGGTGAAGGAGATGCCCACCCTCCTGGGCATGGGCAACTCGCTGAGGAGCTACTGGGAGGGCAGTGCTGGTACGGGGGTGGTGGCTGTACCTGTAGCTGGCTTGGTCACAGAGGTGTCCATCACCACCAGGGATCTCCTAGAGTCTGTATTGTCTCCTCCAGTCTCCACTGTGGTGCTCCCCTCGCCCTCCATCCCATTGGTGCCCTCACAATCGGTGGACGCTGCCTCCAGAGTCCAGTGGGACGCAGCTTTCTCTGTCGCTGGTGCCTCTGCTCCTCTGCCAGATGATTCTAATGCACATAAGGACTGGATGACAAAACAAGAAAGGGGGGAGAGAGACAAAGGATACACAGGGTCAAAGACTGCACCAACACCACCGTTGCAATACACAGTACCCTCACACACATGGAACAGGCCTACGCACTATACATGGTACTACCAGTGAAATTGCTAGTCACCAAGGAATTAGGAGGGGCACACACCTCCAACTGCAGCACACCTGGGACCCACACAGCCCTGCCCAGAAGTGAATACTAACAAGCTAGGTAAGCAGTATTTCCCATTCAAACCCTTAGCCACCAGAGGACCTACGCTGCTATGTCTGGCTTGGCCTAGGGGCACCCAAGGACACACAAACACCACCCAGATACCACCCCACCAGCCATAAGTTGTAATGACAGCCACTGAACTCACCCCCTTGTGGCTGCTGTGATGCCCTCAAGCTCCCATCCAGCTAATGGTAGGCCCCATCAGTATGTGGGCCATCAGGGGGGTCAGGGTCCGACAGGTACCCCTTCCTTGTTGGGAGGCCATCCCCAACTGGGCCTCCACTGTCTTTTGTGCCCAGCGTCTCAGGTCCTCCCACCGTTTGTGACAGTGGGTGCTCCAGCTGCCATAGACCCCCAGGGTCCGAACGTCCTTGGCCATGATTACCCAAACCTATCATGGCTGCTGACCCATGTGAGGAATGCCAGGACAAGGGAAGAAGAACGTTATGATGAGGCAGATGGGCAAACCAGAAGGATCATTGAATGGACCTTTGGCTTCCTGAAGGCCAGGTTCCGGTTCCTCCATCTAAAAGGTAGATCCCTGTGCTACTCACCCAAGAAGGTCTGCCAGATAGTAGTGGCATGCTGCATGTTGCACAACCTGGCCCTCAGACAGCATGCACCTTTTCTGCAGGAGGAGGAGATTGGAGATGACCCTGTGGCAGCAATGGACCCTGAGGACAGTGAGGATGAGGAGGCATAGCGTGAGGATGTGGACAACAGAACATCTGTGATACATCAGTACGTCGAATGACACACAGGTGAGATGGTGCAACTTTACATTTCTTTGACTATTCTGGGTGGCATTTCCATGCTGGCATTACCCACTTCTTTGCACTACTTACTGTTATCTCTGGATATTCATTTAGCATATGTTGGTGATATGACACATTCTCCTGGTGTGATCACAACAGCCAGCTACAGCTCATTAATTCTATGTTCATTCTACGTACAGTTCATTTGCAATGGTTGTAGCTGTTACAATAAATACAATTTTTCAATACATGAAATACTAGTAGTCGAGTTTTGTCCAAGGGTGTTTATTGTAGTACTAGCATAGAGAGGGGAAAGTGCAATGGAATGGGGTGATGATGGAGGAAAGTCCAGGGTATTGTTCCAGTCTGTTTGTAGAAAAGGTGCATTGCCCATGGGGACATGGGAAGGGGAGTAATGGCAGTTCAAAGTGGACAAGGTGACTGAGTGGGGCACAAGGGTTACAATCAGGAAAGTCTCATTTCCTGGTGCTGGTCTTGGCAAGTGTCTCTGGCTTCTGTCTGGTTTGCAGGGAACGTTGGCGGGGTGGTTCACCTTCTGCAGGGGGAGGGGTGCTGGTGACCTGTTGGTCCTGTGGCAGGGCCTCCTGCCCACTTGTGGCAGTGGAAGTGGAAGGCTGTTCAAATGACTGACTAGTAGTGGGGGACCGCTGGTCTGACACTGCCTCCCTCATGATGTTGGCCATGTCTGCCAGCACCCCTGCTATGGTGACCAGGGTAGTGTTAATGACCTGCAAGTCCTTCCTGATCCTTGATACCGCCTGTTCTCCTGCACGTTGTCTAGGATCTGGCCCATCGTATCCTGGGAATGTTGGTAGGCTCTCAGGATCTCGGAGAGTGCCTCATGGACAGTCAGTTCCCTGGTCCTGTCCTCCCCCTGGCACACAGCAGTCCTGCTAGTGTCCCTGTTGGCCTGTGCCTCTGTCCCCTGAACCGTGTGCCCACTGTGATGGACCCCAGGTCCCTGATTGTCTTGTGTGCGAGATGTGGGCTGAGGTCCCTGTACAGGTACTGCTGATTGACATGTCCTGGGGACAAAGGTTTGGGAATGCTGGGTGGTTGCTGTGGTGTTGTTTCCTGATGGAGGAGGCTCTCTTGTGGTCTGTGACTGGGCTTGGGTGACCGACTGTCCAGAGGTCCCTGATGGGCCAGGTAGATCGTCCAGATCCTGAAGTCCAGAGTTACTGTCATCACTGTGGGCCTCTTCTGTTGGGGGACAGGATAGTGGTGGCACCTCCTCTCCAGTGACATTGGCTGGGGTACCTGTGGGGATGTAAATGATGTATTATGCTTCAGGTGTCTGACCTTTGTACTTCTGTAGCTTCCCCTCTATGGTGGTTGTTTCCCTGCCAGCTTTTGCTTGTGTATGTTGGTGTATAGTGGTTATGGTAGATTCCCTATGCTGTACATGCTTTGGTGATGAGTGTCCATGCAGGGCTGGGAGGGGTGTCCATGCATTGGTACAGCATGCAGGACTTGGCATTGGGAATAGTGTGATGTGATGGTGGAGTTGTTGTGTAGGCAGTTTAGCTATAGCTCCCTGCATGTTATTTTAGCATACTAGGCCTGCAAAAGTGCACTTTAACCTAGATACATTTTATTCAGCTTCATTTTATTATTCTTACAATAGCAACTTTTGAGGTCTTGTTTTATTTATTTCTATCTAGCTGTTTTTGCATAAGCCAGCACTACGTTCTTAAACAAGACATTCTTGTTTACTCTGTGCTTCTTTCAGGGCTGCAGTAAGATCGGTTGCTGGTGAACGTGGTACAAGTTTTGTCTTTGACATTCATAGAAAAACACACATCCTTACGTGGGGACATTTTCCCAGAACATCAGCTGTTTTATGAAAACACTTCCCTGTCCCTTAAACATTAGAGGGAGATTCCAGCCAGAGAACCACAAATGTATTCTGATAGCTGAACGCTTTGCTACAGACGCCTATACAGACTTCAGGCCTTTGCTCAGGTATGGGGGATGATGTCTTCCTAGGGAAACCTGAAGGGCAGAGTTAGAGCTTAACATGTTGTGCTCTATTATAGCCTAGGTAGGAATTAGTCTATTGACTCTAGTGACAATATGGTAGCATTATTTCTATGCTTTACTTTCCTTGTCACCATTTTAATCTTGTCATGCTGTATTGTCCTTTTTATTGAAGCACATGCTTTGCTTCCTAAGATGCAGTCGCTTAATTAAAATCTTATTGAAACATATACTGCCTCTGTTGGTCATTGTGTATGTGAGACTAATGTAACTCATAGAAACAGATGAAACCTGAGTGACCACGGTTTCCTAGAGAAATCAATTATGTCATATGCTCGGCTGCCCAATCATTCCTGCACTTGGGTGGCAATGAGGCACTGCTAGTTAGCTGGAGCAAAACCCGGACTGGTGAGACTGGTGTCACCTGTCGTGGGAAAGAGTCAGTCTTCCACACCGCAGGCAATTCTGCCACCCAAAATTAGAATAATGAGAGCCTACACGACAGAGTGTGTGGGATGGAGTGGAGTGATGGGAGTGAGGGTGTGGGTGTGTGATGGCATACAGGTATGGGGGTGATAATTGTTAAAAGTTGACTTACCAGTGTCCAGTCCTCCTCCAACTCCGGTGAGTCCCTCAGGATGCAGTATTGCCAAGACTTGCTCCTCCCATGCTGTGAGTTGTGGGGGAGGAGGTGGGGGTCCACCGCCAGTCCTCTGTATAGCGAGCTGGTGTCTTGCTGCAATGGAAGTACCTTCCCCGTAGGTCATTCTACCTCTTCCTGATGTCGTCCCTTGTTCTTGGGTGCTGTCCCACGGCATTCACCCTATCAATGATTTACTGCCATGGCTCCATCTTCTTTGCTATTGATGTCTGCTGCACCTGTGATCCAAATAGCTGTGGCGCTACCCTGACGATTTCCTCCACCATGACCCTTAACTTCTCCCCAGTGAAACGGGGGTGCCTTTGTGGCACCATGGGTGTTATGTGATGTGTGTTGGTGAGGGTGTGTTGGGTAATGTGTTGGGGTGTGTGATGTGGAGTAAGAAGTTGAAGTGAAGGAAGCAGAGGATTCCTGCTGGAGGCTTGCCATTCAAATCTGAAAAAACACCCAAGGGAGAGACTCTAAATAGCCCTGAAAGGGGTATTCCTCAGCTAAACAGGTAAGCACCTATCAGGGGAGTACTCTAACATCCCCTGCTGGCACTGGCTGCTCCTATGCTCTCAGAGTTCCCTTCCAATTTGGAATCCAAGATGGCAAAACCCAGGGACCCTCTGGAGGAGCTCTAAGCACCACCCCTGGGGTGGTGATGGACAGAGGAGTGGTCACTCCCCTTTCCTTTGTCCAGTTTCGTTCCAGAGAAGGGACTGGGGGTCCCTGAACTGGTGTAGACTGGATTATACAAGGATGGCTCCATCTGTGCCCTTCAAAGTATTTCCAAAGGCTTGGGGAGGCTACCCCTCCCAAGCCTGTAACACCTATTTCCAAAGGGAGAAGGTGTAACATCCCTCTCCTAAAGGAAATGCTTAGTTCTTCCTTCCTGGGCTTGAGCTGCTTGAGCAACAGGAGGGCAAAAACCTGTCTGAGAGGTGGCAGCAGCTGGAGCTGTCTGGAAAACCTCAGAAGGCTGTAATGGAAGAACGGGGGGTCCTCTAAGAAGGCCCAAGAGTGCATGGAATCATACAACCAATGCTTTCAAAAGCCTTGTGGGGTGATTCTAACATGTTTGACACCAAACATGGCTATTTTCAGAGTTACCATTGTGGAGCTGGACATAGGTAGTGACCTATGCCCAGTACAAGCGTAAAATGGTATCCCCACGCTCACGAGGTCTGGGAAAATGGTCCTGGAGGTCGTGGGGGCACCTCTGCTAGTGCAGGGGTGCCCTCACACACAGGTACTCTGCACCCTAGCCTCAGTGCTGTAGGTCCTGCCATAGGAGTAACTTGTAAGTGACCTGGTACAGTGTAAATGGCATTGGAAGGGTGCATGCACCTTTTCAGGCAGGCTGCAATGGCAGTCCCGTAGAAGCCTTTGCATGGGCCCCCTAAGGGTGGCAAAAGAAGTGCTGCAGCCCATAGGGATCCCCTGGAACCCCATGGGCACCTAAGTACCATATAGTAGGGACTTGAAAGGGAGCATCAGCATGATAATGGTGGATGAAATACTGGATTACCAGTTTGCAATAACCATAATTTAAGGGACAGAGCATAACTATTGAGGTCCTGATTAGCAGGATCCCAGTAGACAGTCAAACACACTGACAAACAGGCCACAAATGGGAATAACCTTAACCAATAAGTGGCTACTTTCCTGCAGGGGGCACCTGCACTTTAGCACTGGTTAACCATGGTAAAGTGCCCAGAGTAACAAAAATAGCAAAAACAGAGTCCAGCACACAGTCAACAACCTGGAAAGCAGAGGCAAAAATGTAGGGGAGACCACGACAAGGATGCCAGCTCTAACAGAAGAAAAAAGTTGTGTTGATCCAGAGGAAGCCTGTTATGCCCCTGTGGCCTGTACAGGGGGGCAGACCTCTGACCCTTGGTGATTTCCTTGAATCCTGGCTCCATACAGGCAGGCTGATTGCAGCTCACCACCGCAGAAAAGTCCAGGTCATGCAACAGCAGGTCTTGGGCAGCAGGTTGTGGGTAGCAAAGCAGGCCTTGGTAAGCAAAAAAATGGCTTGAACAGCAGGGCAGACTTAACAGTTTAACAGTACCTTTTGCTGGCAGAGTGCACATGCACAGAAGATTTGGGTGTGAAGGTCCAGTACTTGTACTTGGTGCCAACTCCTCTTATACTGCTTCATGTTTCATACCAAATTCTGTATTACCCTACTACAAAACATTTTCACTCATAGTTTTTTTAATTGTTTCTATCTTCTTGTTGAACTAGCTGTTTTCTTATAAGATTTCTCATTTTCAAATGTACTTACTCCTTCTCCTTTCTGAACTGATTTTAAACCTTGCTTTTCATTTACATGTTTTTGAACATTTTGCATTATTACTCATACTATTTTACGAAATGTCTTAGTTCTCTTACCAACAGCTCTTTTCTCTTTAAGCACAGTCCCTAAATACTAATAAATTGCATGCTCCAAACAATTAAGTAGATACATAGCTATTTATGTCAGTTTGTAATATGTATAAGTCTGTCAGTTCGGATGTAGAAATGCGTTGATGAGTTAGTGTATGGTTGAGTGATTTGGTTCTGTCACTACTTCAGTTCATATCTAAGTGAGTGTATTAATGCCTTGCGGATTTGTCACTGGATATGTAAGTAACTATGTTGGTGTGTGATTGGCTGTCTTAGTTTCTCTATGGGTCTCTAAATGGGTATGTAAGTGCCTTTATGAATTGGCTACCGGCTGTGTTAGTGAGTATTTGGGTGTGCAACTGTGTGTGCAAGTGCCTCTGTTTATGATGGATACATAAGTGCTGTGCAGCCATGTGAGTGGATGTGTAAGTGCCTCTATCACCCTCTGACTAGATCTGTGAGTTCCTCAATTATTATTAACAGTGGCTGTGACAAAAGGCCACTTTTTCCCTGGAATGTGATTTAGCCTAAAAGTTGCTAGTACCCAGGGCCTGTGTGCCCTGTCCACTATACACTGTATACACTATGGGCAAGACACCCCTCTGGCAGTCCTTCTAGCCCTAAGGCGGGTACACTATACTGTATGTGAGGGCATATCTTCATGAGCAATACCACTGTGTCCTTGCCAAACCTGGGACATAGTGAGTGAACAAGGCAGCCTTTTTATTGACTGTACTGGACACTGGTCACTACGAGTTTCACAACTGCATGATGGCCACTCTGAACCCTGGGTTGTTTTATATCAAACAACTCAGAATGATAAATCTAAACTGGTACCAGGATTTGATTTATTACCAGGTATACCCAGGGACCACCTTAAAGGTGCCCCCTCCAAAAGCTAACTACCCTGGTATGCTTGCTGGCCAGTCTTTTTCAGCCTGCCACCACGAGACACAAATCTGCATCCCTGGGGTGAGAGATCCTTCTCTCTGGGATTCAGAACAAAGCCCTTCCTGGGTGGAGGTGCTAGCACCCCCTCCCTCAGGAATGTGCACTGTCCTGTTGACGAGCTTCAAAGGGCTTACCTCCTTTGAAAGTTGACCTCTAGACCTGCTGCTAGCAGCAGGTAGCAACCCCCATTGTAAAACCCAAACTTTGGTGAGCGCAATGGTGGGAAACTCAAACACAGGATAGGAGGAGCTTCCCTGACTAGCATGCACCACCACTAAGCTGATGTATGAGAGGTGGACTCTCAATTTCATTTTCGGCCTTCTTGGTTGAAAGGAAAATAGCCAATCAGGTATAGGAAAGTGACCTCTGCCCACAGGTAGTGTGGCACACAGTTGGTGTAGCCACACTAAGGTAGGTGACTACTAGGTTCTTCCTAAAATGCCACTAAATACAGTATTTAGCAGGCAGCCCTTGCCTAAGAAATCAGATTCTAAGGACTCAAGAAGACCAGCAGCAAAGAAGACTCAAGGCATGAGAACTGAAGACCTGCTGCACAAAGAAAAGCTGCCAAACCCTGCCTGCTGCACCCAGGACTAGACAATTATTGGTGAGGGGTTGCTTGGACACTGGACAGATTCTAAGAACCCCAAGAGGATCTCCACTCTTCAAACTCACCAAAGATTTCACTCCAGAGTTAAGGCATCACTCTGTAAACTCAAGAAACCACCAAGTCAGTGAGGTCCACTTCACTGACCAGCTGCTGACAGTGGACCCAGATGCTGCAGCCAGTCCAAGCTTCACACCATGGACTGCAAGGACAACCCCTGTCAGTGTGCAAAGTTTGGTGGCACTGCACCCTCCAGTGGTCGAGCTGTACCATAACCCTGGGCAGTTGTCACTTCACATCAGATACCCGGAAAGACAGTCCACTCTGGGCTGTAAAAAGACAAGGAGGAAGTCACAGTTGAAGGACTTCAGAAACCACCAGAACCTCCCACCAGAGTACCCTTGCTGACCTGTAAGTGACCCTCAAACTGACTTATCTCCTGCTTCTAAGGGTCTCTTTGCACAGAGCTTCTGGCACATTGATTTGCTCTGCACCCGGACTCCCTGTGCCCTGCACCAAAGAATCTACTGTGTCTTAGGGTGCCCCCAACCCTTGCGACCTCAACACTCCAAGGGAAGCCCCAGGGTTCACCTTTAAATGTAGCTATGCATTTCTTTTCCAAGTGGTTCCCAGCAGGGCCCTGCACCAGCACCAGCTCCAGAGATATTTTCCTGCTGCTCTTATTGGAACGAGGAGCCATCCGTACTTCTCAGTACTTCTCACAATGTGCCCACCAATGGCCTTGACTAACCTGCAATGGAAAAACTTGGCACACCTATTCTTTGATTTTATATGCATTTTTAAAGGTTATCCTCTATTGATTCCTATAGTGCATAATTGTGCACAAAAAGACTATTTGCATTAAACTTCAAAAATTCATAACTTAAAAAGTACTTACCTGATTTAGAAGAGCTTTGTCTTAAAAATTTGATAAACATCTGAAGTATTTTTGTAAATTGGTCTTCAGTTATTCTTTTGAGTTGTTGCCTTGATTTATTGATACTGTGAGTACAACTAATGCTTTGTGCTTCTCCAAGATTAGCTTAACTGCTCAATCAAGCTACCATAAACTTTAGAGCATTTGGTGGTCTAGTTTTTACCTCTCTAAACCAATGTGTGGTTGCCTGGACCCCCTGCACAGGGTGCCTAGCTTCGCATACTACATAGAGGGCTAGCCTCCTACAGTGGCTGAATGGGGTGGACGACAAGTTGTATACCTGGGTGTTTGGCTGTCTACGTCTGTAGACATAGTGATACCTGGATACATGAATGACTGTATATGTGTCTGAGTGATTCTGACAGTGCCTCTGTGGTGCTGTGTATGAGTATGTTAGTAGATGTATAGGTGATCAAATGGTCGTGTGAATGGTTTTATTAGTGCCTCACTGTGTCAGTTACTCTCTGGTAATACCAGTTTTAGATTTAGAACACTTTTAGAGACTCTGAGTGTATGTATATGCACAGTGGTTATACAGTATGTAACTTACAGTCTAAGTCTGTCAGTTTGGATGGATACATTTGTTTATGATTCTGTCTATGAATGAGTGACTAGTTGTGTCAGTACTTGAATACAAATCACAGTGACTGTATCAGTGGGCCCGTGGGTATGTCAGTCGATATGTAAGTAGCAAGGTCAGTGTCGGACTGGCTGACTTAGTATATCTATGGGTCTCTAAATGAGTATGTAAGTGCCTGTATGGGTTGCTTACAGTCTTTGTTAGTGATTGTGTAGGTATGTAACTGTGTGCAAGTGCCACTCTCGTGCTGGATACATAATTGCTGTATAGATGTGTGAGTGGATGTGTAAGTGCATCTGTCACCCTTTGACTGGAGGTTTGAGTACCTCTATGGGTTTGTGAATAGGTATGTTGATGGCTGTATGGGTGGGTGATTGGTTGCATACTTGGCCGTATGGCTGTCTATGTCTGTCTGTACAAGAGTGATTCCTAGATGCATGCATGACTAAATATCTGTATGAGTGAATCTAACAATGCCTGTATGGGGTGTGAATGAGTATGTTAGTGGATGTATAGTTGAGTAAATGGGTGTGTGAATCGTTTTATAGTGTCTTTCCCAGTTAGTCTAGGGCTAAAACAGGTTTGGTTTCATAAACACTTTTCTGAATCTATAATTGGGTGTATTCATTTATTTACTCTAATCAATTACCTACATCTAATTCCAAACACATTAAATGTTAGTAGTTTAATATATTACCTATACTTTCTCTTAAGTCATTTTTCTTCCTCCTTTGCTGTCTCACTATGATTTTCCTTAATACCAGCATTTTATGTTCCTAGTTTACTGTTAAGTACACCCTAAACACTTTCTTTCACCTTATTTATACTAATAGGTTTTGTAATACATATACTTTCTCAAAGTACACATGCATTGACATACCTGTAAAATCTCTTTGCTGCTCTCCAAGTATTATCTCAGTACCACTTAGAATCTCCTGTCAGTGAAATAGCCAAGTCAGAAGTATTGTAATGGTGTACCACTCTCAGTACAAATGAACCAATAATGGTAACTCTTCCCACTCTGCTTTTAGTGATACTGATATGGTTAGCAAATTAGAACCTTCCTTTCATATTTTGTGTTTGTTATACACTTCTGAATAGTCAGTCTTTATTAACCCGTTCTAAGACTCCTAATAAGAATTCCACTTTGGTAGTGTTTTCGGATGGATTTGTGGATCCGCCATGGTGCTAAGTGTGGCAACCTGTGTAAATTTGTGGCAGACCCATACGGGAGCCAATAAATGCATTTGAGTTTGACTGTTAAAGCTTTCAATGTACTTTCCACTTTGTAAAAAACTAGTTCATTAGAAGGTGAACACTCCATAATAAGCAGTGTGTCTACACCGCTCTTCTGTTAACTTACACTGTTCAGTCTCTTTAATTCCCTTTCCCCCCACACTACTTTAGCTCAGTTACCATAGTCACCATGTGTGGAAAACTCTCTGCTAGAAGTAGTCAAAAGTTCAGAACACTTTCTATGACCAGCATACTAGCATCAAATTGTAGCTAGCGTGGTTGACTATTTGAAATTACATGCATATCCTAATCACCATACCATTTTTTTTAAAATCAAAAGCCAAGCGCAGAGTTACTCACTTTTTCCTTAATGTCACTACCTAATTTACTTCTTTGCACATCTCCACCGTCCCAAAAAATATGTTCTTTTATTTTTCATATGCTGTCCTCCATTAAAACTGCCTTTCACCTTCAAACCTTTCTCATTCACCAGCAGCCTTCTCCTGTGTGCTACTTCTGCTTGCTGTCAAAATGGTCAGAGTGTGCTTGTGGGCCTTAAGTTTTTGTTTTGGGCAAGGATGTGGGTTTAAACCATCAATTCTTTTGCTCATCATGCCACTCCAGCTTAGACCCATCCATATTCAAATCAGTTTTGACCAAGTTCCCCATGGTAACAATTCAGCCGGAACTGCCAGGCCAGGTTCTCCCTGGAATGAAAACAAGCATCCTGGGACAGTTTTTAGGGTGTCATCCCTCATCAGCCAGGTCTGCTTGAATCCATTAGCATAGTGAGCCCAGGACCCATGTCTGGACACACCCGGTACATTTAGGGCAACAAAAGCAAACAAACACAAATGATATATGCAATGCAGAATGAATCAAACATTCTCCTCCAAATATAGATCTGGGTTTAATCCATCAGTTCTTTTGCACACCACACCACCCCAGTTTAGACCCAGCCACATGAAAATCAGTCTTGACTATGTTTCCCATGGGAACAGACCAGCCTGAACTGCCAAGTCACCTCCTCCCTGGACCAGAAACATGAGTCCTGGGACCAGTTTGGGGTAATCATCCCCCTTCAGCTAGGCAAACTTGAATCCACTGCCATAGTAAGCCCGTGACCTACGTCTGGGCATATCCGGCGCACTTAGGGCGACAAAAGCAAACAAGCACAAATGATGGATGCAATGCAGAACAAATCAAACATTCACACCCAGTCACAGATCTGGGTTTAATCCATCAATTATTTTGCTCTCCACGCACGTCCAGTTTACACCCAGCCATATGAAGATCAGTCTTGACCCTGTTCTCCATAGGAACAATCAAGCCTGAACAGAACAAATCAAAGATTCCTCCCCAGTCACAGATATGGGTTTAATACATCAATTATTTTGCTCACCGCACCACCTCAGTTTAGACCTAGCCATATGCAGATCAGCATTGACCCTGTTTCCCATGGGAACAGTACAGCCCGAACTGCCAGACCAGGACCTCCTTGCATGGGAAACAAGAATCTTTGGACCAGTTTCAGTGCATCATCCCACATCAGTTCAGCTAACATGACTCCAGTGGCACAGTGAGCCAGGACCCATGTCAGGACATGCCCGGCACACTTAGGGTGACAAAAGCAAACAAACACAAATGACAGACGGAATGTGGAATAAATCAAACATTCACCTGCAGTCTCAGATCTGGCTTCAATCCAGCAATTCTCTTTCTCACCATGCCACCCATATATAGTCCCAGCAGTATGTAAATCAGTCTTGACCCTGTTGCTCCTGGGAACAGTCCAGCCCAAATTGCTAGGCCAAGTCCTCCCTAGATTGGAAACAAGCATTCTGGGAATGGTTTTGGGGTATCGTCCCTCATCAGCTAGGCTAGCTTGAATCCAGTGCCATAGTGAGCTCGGGACCCATGTCGTGGCACAGCCGGTGCACTTAGAGCAAAACAACAAACAAACACAAATAATGGAAAGGATTGCAGAACAAATAAAACATTCACCCACCAGTCAGAAATCTGGGTTTAATTCACCATTTTCTTTTACTTGCCACACCACTCCAGTTTGGATCCAGTATTTTGCAAGTTAGTCATGACCCTACTCCCCATGGGAACAGTCCAGCCCGAACTGTCAGGCAAGGTCCTCCATTGACCGTCACCAAAGCGCCCTGGGACCAGTTTCGGGGTATCATCCCACATCAGCCAGGCCAGCTTGAATCCAGTGGCATAGACAGCCCGGGACTCATGTCTGGGCATACCCGCAGCACTTAGGGCAACAAAAGCAAACAAACATAAATGATGGATGGAATGCGGAACAAATCAAAGATTCACACCAGTCAAAGATCTGGATTTATTTCATCAGTTCTTTTGCTCACCACACCACCCCAGTTTAGACCCAACCATATGAAAAATAGTCTTGACTATGTTTTCCCTGTGAACAGTCCAGCCCGAACTGCCAGGGCACCAGAAAAAAGAATCCTGGGACCGGTTTTGGGTTATCACCCCCCATCAGCTAGGCTAACTTGAATCTGGTGGCATAGCGAGCCCAGGACCTACATTTGGGCATACCCTGCGCACTTAGGGCGACAAAAGCAAACAAACACAAATAATAGATACTACGCAGAATAAATCAAACATTCACCCCCAGTCACAGATCTGGGTTTAATCCCTCAATTATTTTTCTCAACACTCCACCCCAGTTTAGACCCAACCATATGCAAATCAGTCTTGACCCTGTTCCCTATGGGAACAGTCCAGCCTTAACTGCCAGGCCAGGTCCACCCTGAACCAGAAATAAGCATCCTGTGACTGGTTTTGGGGCATGCCCCTTCATCAGCCAGGCTATCTTGAATCCAATAGCATAGTGAGCCCAGGACCAACATCTGGGCATACCTGGCACACTTAGGGTGACAAAAGCAAACAAATACAACTAATAGCTGGAATGCAGATCAAATCAAACATTCATCCCCAGTCACAGATATGCGTTTAATCCATCAATTCTTTTGCTCACCACACCACTTAGTATAGAGCTAGCCATATGCAGATCACTCTTGACCCTGTTCCCCTTTAGAACAGTCCAGCCCGAGCTGACAGGCCAGTTTCTCCTTGGAACAGAGGCCCTAATTAAAATTACTTTACGTGAAAAAAAAAAAAAAAAAGAAATTTACTGAAAACAACAAAGGTTACAGGGATGTTATAGTTAGGAAATAGAATTTATAAAAACATAGAAATTCATTAAGCAGACCAGAGGTTACTGGGACGTTATAGTTAGGTTCTGAATTTACTTGTAGAAAACCATAGAAATTCAGCAATTATAGTTAATTATTTCAAGAAATTATAATTTGCGCCCTAAGGTAACTATAACTCATGACTTCACCATGCACAACTTATTGCTCTATATATTGTAGCATTGATGACACCTTCTATGGAATCATTGATATTATCAGTGCAATATTTGCAATAAAATTATTGATAAGAAAACTGTGCATGGCAAAGGCACAAGTTATATTTACCTTAGGGCTCAAGTTGTAGTTACTTGAGATAACTCTAACAGTTGAATGATATTGTAAAAAGTGAGGCTAACTATAACGTCTCTGTAACCTTTGTTTTTTTAAAGTGAATATATATATATATATATTTTTTTTTTCATTGAATCTTTCTATCTATATATAACCTACTGGTGGTCTCCAGCAGGTAGTTATAGTTAGGAACTAGTTTCCAAAGAAAGAGTGTTTTGTTTTCCCAATACCTTTGGCATTGCTTGACGAATCATCACAACATTTTCAAACCTTACACTTCAGTATGTTCAGCTGCTGCCTTGAGAGTTTCAGGATGGTCTGTCAAGCAGGGGCCGAGAAAAAGGGGGGTCTCAAAATGTGTTTATCCCAGTAAATTTCTGAATGGGATTTTGAACACGACTACAGCCGAACCACTAAATTAA
Source organism: Pleurodeles waltl (assembly GCF_031143425.1). Lineage (NCBI taxonomy): Eukaryota > Metazoa > Chordata > Amphibia > Caudata > Salamandridae > Pleurodeles > Pleurodeles waltl. The sequence goes on from NC_090437.1 coordinate 580,190,931, forward strand.
TTACTCTAAATTTGGCAGAAAGCTAGGTCTTGGTCCTAGTACATTCAGAAGCTTTGGAGTAATTAGAGATTAGAAAATATAGCTAAATAGGGATGTGGATCCTCCATGGGTCCAACTGTCCCTGTGCTGATATCTGATTGGCTACCATCACTTTGACTTCAGCCGAGTCCCACAAAAACAATTAAAAAAAAGAAAGTAAGGGGGGCAGGATAGGGTCACTGTGAGCACCTAGCCTTGGTCTAGGGGTCTCTCACAGACCCCGCCAAGGCTAAAAAGCATTTTTTTTTAAATCTCAGATCCTGATCCACAAATTTTCTACACCTTTTTTTTATATTTTGCCCCCAGGTGGGCCAGGTCTGTGTAGTATTGGGGGATTGAAAAAGGAGGGTTGCACATGGGCCTCCCCTACAGGTGCCTCTATTAGCTCAGGGACCACCACCTCTATGAGGCTATGATGCAAAAATGTACGGCCAGCCATGTGGCCCCCTGCACCCTGGGGACCACCACCTCACTGTGGCAAACTTTTCTTAAACAGCCCCAGGCACTGCCATCTCCCAGGGATAACTCTGAAATGTAAGCAGGGGTGCCCACACGCCCCCCGGCAGCACTGGGGACCGCCACTTCTGTGGGGCAATTGGTTACAATTAAGGGGGGGCTACATGGCCCCTCCACAGCCCTGGGGATTGGCACCTCCCTATGTAAATGTTGGATGGAGCCAATTAAGGCCCTGGGGATCACCATCCCTCAGGGCTAGTTGCTACTATGTCCTGCGGTGCCCTCCCAGGCATATAGCTGCTTTCTCTGACTTGGCGAGAGGTTTGACAGCTCCTGCCAAGTCAGAGAAAACACAACTCTGCTCCTAGCAAGCAAGAACTGTTAAGCAGCTCTTGCCTGCTGGGAGCAGAGGTTTCCTTTGTTTCCCTGCTCGCAGACATGCGGGCAGGGAAACATAGGAAACATTTTGCTCTCACAGACAGGGAGCTCCAACTTTAGCAGCTCCCTCTCTGTGAGAGCAATGCTGGCTCCTGCAGGAGGCAGGGAGCCAGCTGGAAACATGGAACCATTCAGGCTCCCACCAGGGTCCCCATAGGTGGTGACAGGGGGCACCCAGGTGACATAGCTGGGCCATAGGGGATGTGATCTTGGCCCGGGAAGGGGGCTGCGTAGCCTCCCTCCAAAATAAATATGTTAAGGCCGGGCCCCAGGTGATGAGGTTCCCAGCCAAGGGAGGGGGGCTAAGCGGCTCCCCTCCCCCCCAAAAAAGATATGCTACAGCCAGGACCTGGGTAATGAGGTCACCAAGGCCAAAATCAGACACTAGAGGGTGGCCATGCAGTCTTCCTCCCCCATTAGGTTGTGCATTGGGGTCCCCAGGGCCGCTCTGCCCCTGATGCCCTTGTCACAGAAATGAAGGGCCTCATTTGGTAGGAATTGGCACAGCTCAGTGCTACAAGAACTTTTGCTGCGCCAAGGTGCGTCTCTTCCAGAACACATGGATGTGTGGTATTTGCAAAAATACAGCACTTCACTGTGTTCTCCCCTGCTCCGGGGCTAAATTAGCTGCCTAGCGCCAATGCAGGTACCCTTGCACCATAGTGCACGGATGTGTACATTGCAGGGGATGATTGTTTATCTGCAGGAAGGTGTCCCTTCCTGCACAAAAACAATCAATAATGGGTATTTGTTACTTCTATATGCGCTGCAGAATGCAGCCCTCACAAATGTGGCAAATTATCTCTATTTAGTGATTGTTTATGACATGGAAGGGATACCCTCCTGCACTTAAACAATAATTAGTGGCATTTTGCTCTTTCTATGTGTGCTGCAGAATGCAGCTATCATAGACAAAGCAAAAATGAGGAGAAATAAAAGTATTTCTTCTATTTGCGCCAAACTAATGCCACCCACAGGGTGATGTTTGTTTTTGTCGCTCCCTCAGATTTACAATTTCTCTTAAATCAGGAGCAGTGTCAAAAGTAATGGGTGTCACGTGGAAATGTCCACAAAAACACCCATTGCACACCCCTCTGCCACAGAAAACTGCATCAGGTGTCCATATTTGCAAGACGTTGTTAAGCCATGCAAAGTGGCTTAGCACCACCTTGTAAATGTGGAAATGGGCACAGTGCCACTGTAGTTTCACTTTACGTGACACTCTGGTGGCACTTGAGGCTTGTAAATATGTCCCTAAATCTCACCAAAAAAGCACTTACTAATACAAACATAGCTGGTGCCCCTGATGAAGCTCCACTTCTGTAAAGGACAAATGATTTAACTCCTGGGCTTGTCAAAGGCAAAGCCACTCTGTTTACTCAGTGATTCCATATCGATAAACAATATAAATTCCTTTGTGGATGTGAATGCGTTGTTCATCTTTTGGGGGGTAATCTGTATGTGACTGTGAAGAGTGAGTTCCTTCTTGATCTCACCTGGTGAGAGCAGAGTCCATGGTTTTCCCTTTGAAATGCTATGAATATGTAAATTTGCAAATCACTTGAAAGCTGCGCCAGCTTGCAAAGGTCTTCACACATTTTGCCAAGATAATGAGCAGCTTACCAAAGCCCCCCCCCACCCAGTGTGTTTCCTGCTGATTTTGGTGTTGCATTCTGCCGAGGTATTTGAGGACATCTTCACAAAAACAAAGAAATACTTACATCATTTAGATAACAGGAAGGACCTGATTTTTTTAGATTTATGTCTTTGTAGTCTTTGTAGTCTTGTTGGCCTCTCATTAGCATGATTTATGTTATCACAGAATACTAGCGAAAGACACACAAGGAACAATCACATTGCCAAACGCACACATAGTCACTGGTGACATTTCCTCATGATCCATTACACAACTGTAGTGAAGAATACACTCTGGCCATTTACCCAAGGAGGTAAAAAGAACAGCACTTGAGTAGATATTTTGTGCAAAGCTTTGTACTCTTGCTATTTAAAGGGCAGGTGAGATCCCTTTGTGCTGAGTCACTTACATAGCTACTGACACCTCCACACAGACACTCACACACCTACTCTCAGACTCACTCAGAGACTCATGTACTCACTCACAGACCCACTCAGGTATTCATGCTTCCACTCACAGACCCACTTGAAACTCATGCACCCACTCACAGACCCTCTCAGACGTTCATGCACCCACTCACAGACCCACTCAGAGACTCACAAACCAACTCACAGACCCACTCAGAGACTCATGCACCCATTCACAGACATACTCAGACACTCATGCTCTCACTCACAGACCCAAATAGACACTCATGCACCCACCCACTCACTGACCCATTCAGATAATCACACAACTGCCCATAGACTCACTCAGACTCACACACCCACTCACAGATGCTCATACACCCACTCACAAAGACACTGCCACACCCACTCTCCCACCCAGAGACACCGTCTCACACCTACTCTCATAACAACACTCTGACACCCACATAGACCCTCTCACACCCACTCTCACTCCCAGACACAGTCACACCCACTCTCACACCCAGAGACACTCTCTCACACCTCTTGTCATACCCAGAGAGACAGGCCAACTGGCCAAATGCGCAAATCCGACCACGATCGGTGCGGGGTTGGGTTGTTATAGGGGGATGCTTGCAGGGCCTGGCTGTAGGATTGATGAATAGTAATTAAAATTACTTTAAGTTAAAAAAACAGAGGAATTATCCTAAAAACCAACAAGTAAAGAGACGTTATAGTTAGGAAATTGAATTTTAAAAAACCCATAGAATTTCACTCAAAAATCTAAAGGTTACGGGGACGTTAAAATTAGGTTCTGAAGTTATTCGCACAAAAGCATAGAAATTCATCAGCTATAGATAAAGTTATTAACAGTAACTATTGCCCTCATTATGACATTGGCAGCTACCAGCTGCCAACCGCATTATGACCATAGGCGGAATACCGCCAGAAGGCTGGTTGAATTCCGTTGACGGTCATGGTGGCGGACGATGCTAAGGTGGAGCTGCTGCCAGCAGCAGCGCCACAGCATCAAAACACGGCCGACTGTATCATGACACATGATACAGCCTGGCGGTGTTTTGCTGGCAGATGCTGCAGCTGGCAGCAGTGCCGCATCCTTTCTCCTGCTGGAGGACCCCCTGCAAGCAGGTAAGTCGGGTTCTCTAACAGGAGAGGGGGTGGGGATTATTGTGTGTGGTGGAGTGTGTGACTGTGGGTGTGTGTGAGTCTGTTTTTGTATGCGTGCATGCAGGTGTGAGTCACATGGAATGCGTGCGTGTATGACTGAATGTGAGTGTACGTGTCTGTTGTGTGTTGTGTGTTGTGAATGTGTGTATGCAACAATGTATGTTAGTGTGTGTTGCGGTGTGTGGGTATGTATGTGTGATGTGTGGGTGGATGTAGGTATGCGTGTGTGTATGAGTGTGTATGTGTGCGCGTGTGGTGTGTGGATGTCGGGGGTCAGAAGGGGGAGGGGGAGGATAGGAGAGGTTTCTGGGGAGAAAGGGGGCAGGGGAGACCTCTGTCAGTGGCAGGAAAGGAATTCCTTGGCACTGATAGTGCCTACCGCCATGGTTTTTGTGGCAGTAAGATTGCCACAAAAAACATGGCAGTAGGTGGGGTCTTAATCCCGAGGGTGGGATTGTGATGGCCGCCCGGCTGGAGACCGAAGTCTCCAGCCCAGTGGCTGTTACCACCCTGGCGGTTGGAGCTGAACATTGGCGGTTTGGCTTAAGTCAAACCGCCAATGTCATGGTTTGGGACTAGGTACCTCCAGCCTGTTGGCAGTACCTTTCCCCAAATTACCACCGTCCGCCAGGGTCATAATGACCCCCTATATCTCATGCCCTAAGATATCTATAACTCGCTCCAGGGCCATGCACTGCTAATTACTACAGATATTACATCACTTGTGACATCTTCTATGACATCATTGATAATATCTGTTGGAAAATGGGTTATTGGTAAGGGCAGGTAGGTACCTACACTTAGCAATAGGCCACTAACCTCCACTTAGGTCCAGTTAGGTCTCAGTAAATTAAACCCAGCTCAACCCTTGGTAGCTTGGCAACGAGCGTCAAGGCTTAACTTAGGAGACAGAGTGTAAAGCATTCAAATATCACAAAACAGTAATTAAATAAAACACAGGAAACAGTTTAAAAATCCTAAACCAATTTATAAAAATAGATTATATTTTTAGCTTTAAAATGACACCAAAACGAAGAACATCGGATAAGGGGAACCGGAGATATGAATTTTTTAAGAATTAATATTTTTTTAGCGCCTAGAAACAAAAAGCGCCAATCGGGTCATCTGGTTGCACCTCGACCGGGGCAAAGTCAAAGTTTCAGGCCGACCGTGATGGAGCCCTGCTCGGCTACAGGCCGCGGGAGGCCTCGGTTAAAAGTTTACCTTCACACTTAGGGGGTCATTCCAACTCTGGCGGTCGGTGTTAAAGCGGCGGCCAACCCGCCAACAGGCAGGCGGTGCAAAAAATGGAATTCTGACCCTGGCGGAAACCGCCAACACAGACCACCACTTTAACACTCCGACCGCCACGGCGGGACAAACAAACAGCGCGGCGGTCACCGCCAACAGACAGGCGGGAGACAATGTACCGCCCATCCTATCACAACTCACCAATCCGCCACCTTTTCCAGGGCGGGAGCCCCGCCGATAAAAACACGGTGGAAACAGACTACGAACGGGAAAACGCTCACCTCTACACACTCCACGAGGAATCTGGACAGCATGGAACCAGAACTACACATCCTACCAGCTATTGTCTACCTGCTCCTCTACCAGGAGCATGAACGCCGGCGCAGAAGACAACGGTGAGTACTGCACCTACGACACAAGGGAGGGGGGAGGAGAAAAGATTACGGGCACACACATACTCGACACACCCACCCTCACCCACAACTACCTACACATCAATGCAGAGCAACAACTCAGAGTGACGCCCCCCAAACCTCCCGGAAGAATGCAAAGACAAAATAAAATGATCATGAAATTCAAATATATTGTAAGGCTGCGTAAAACTTTTTTTTCAAACATCTATAACTATATACACATATGTAAATTGTCCTGTCCAAATTGGGTTTCAGTCATTGTACGTGGGCCGATGGGCCTCAACACATGGGCAAAGCCCACACAGGAGACCCGAAGCCATTGGAGAGAACACTGCAGGGGCATCAGATAGAAAAACTACAGGCACCTCAGGGGGAAGGGAAGGGGAGGCACCTCAGCCACATGAGTCCACGACGCCAGATCCACGAGGGGCCTCCATGCCCACTGTCCCATCCTGGGGAGTGCAAAGCCACAGTCTCACAAGTCTCTACAGTGGGTGGCTTGCCCACTGTGCCATCCTGGGGAGTGCAAAGCCACAGTCTCACAAGTCTCTACAGTGGGTGGCTTGCCCACTGTGCCATCCTGGGGAGTGCAAAGCCACAGTCTCTCAAGTCTCTACAGTGGGTGGCTTGCCCACTGTGCCAACATGGGGAGTGCAAAGCCACAGTCTCTCAAGTGGATTACAGACTCCACTGGTACTGGAGGAGGCATGGTGCCCAGAGTGCATCGTGCAGCCCTGCCCGACACAGATCCGGGCCTGCCCCTTCTGCCAATGGGCCAGCGGTGCTTGAGACGGCGGTGCCCAGCGGAGCTGTGCTTGAGACGGCGGTGCCCAGCGGAGCTGTGCTTGAGATGAAGGGCCCAGCGGAGCGGTGCTTGAGATGAAGGGCCCAGCGGAGCGGTGCTTGAGATGAAGGGCCCAGCGGAGCGTGCAGAGATGGAGGGCCCAGCGGAGCTGTGCTTGCGATGAAGGGCCCAGCGGAGCGGTGCTTGAGATGAAGGGCCCAGCGGAGCGGTGCTTGAGATGAAGGGCCCAGCGGAGCGGTGCTTGAGAAGAAGGGCCCAGCGGAGTGGTGCTTGAGACGAAGGGCCCAGCGGAGCGGTGCTTGAGATGAAGGGCCCAGCGAAGCAGTGCAGAGATGGAGGGCCCAGCGGAGCGGTGCTTGAGATGAAGGGCCCAGCGGAGCGGTGCTTGAGATGAAGGGCCCAGCGGAGCAGTGCTTGAGATGAAGGGCCTAGCGGAGCGGTGCTTGAGATGAAGGGCCCAGCGGAGCGGTGCTTGTCTTGAAGGGCCCAGCGGAGCGGTGCTTGTCTTGAAGGGCCCTGTTCAGCGGTTCTTGAGACGGCGGTGGCCTGTTCAGCGGTGCTTGTCCTGAAGGGCCCTGTTCAGCGGTTCTTGAGACGGCGGTGCCCTGTTCAGCGGTGCTTGTCTTGAAGGGCCCTGTTCAGCGGTTCTTGAGACGGCGGTGCCCTGTTCAGTGGTGCTTGTCTTGAAGGGCCCTGTTCAGCGGTGCTTGTCTTGAAGGGCCCTGTTCAGCGGTTCTTGAGACGGCGGTGGCCAGTTCAGCGGTGCTTGAGACGGCGGTGCCCTGTTCAGCGGTGCTTGTCTTGAATGGCCCTGTTCAGCGGTTCTTGAGACGGCGGTGGCCTGTTCAGCGGTGCTTGTCTTGAAGGGCCCTGTTCAGCAGTGCTTATCTTGAAGGGCCCTGTTCAGCGGTTCTTGAGACGGGGGTGGCCTGTTCAGCTGTGCTTGAGACGGCGGTGCCCTGTTCAGCGGTGCTTGTCTTGAAGGGCCCTGTTCAGCGGTGCTTGTCTTGAAGGGCCCTGTTCAGCGGTTCTTGAGACGGCGGTGGCCTGTTCAGCGGTGCTTGAGACGGCGGTGCCCTGTTCAGCTGTGCTTGTCTTGAAGGGCCCTGTTCAGCGGTGCTTGTCTTGAAGGGCCCTGTTCAGCGGTTCTTGAGACGGCGGTGGCCTGTTCAGCGGTGCTTGTCCTGAAGGGCCCTGTTCAGCGGTTCTTGAGACGGCGGTGCCCTGTTCAGCGGTGCTTGTCTTGAAGGGCACTGTTCAGCGGTGCTTGTCTTGAAGGGCCCTGTTCAGCGTTTCTTGACATGTGTCTCCAGGGCACCATATCCGGCCAATATATGGAGTTCACTCGCCATCCGACTTCTCGCTTCCGGGGCCCTCCTGTGCTGGAGTCCCTGGCCCGTGGGTGTCCTCCTTCACACCCAGAATGGGGCTGGTGGGGTCCTCCTGGGCAGCTCGCCTGCTGCCGGACTTGTCAGCCGTGCTGCCCTTGCCATCCTTCCGTGATTCTCTGTGGCCCTTGCCTCCCTTTGTAGATGTGCCAGGTGGCACCCCACATCCTGACGGTGCCAGGGTACTGCCTTTGGAGGCTGCCGTCTCTGGCCTCTCGCGCCAGGCATTGCCTTTCTTGGTTTTCTTCCCAGGGTGTGGGCTGGCTGTCCCTTTAAAGCTGGCCGATGTTGCTGCCCTTGAAGGTGGTGGACTCCAATATCCCTGTACTATGGACCTTGTAGGTTCAGGGGTTGTGGTGGCTGAGGTGCTGATTGGACTCTTACGAGATGGAGGGGGTGGGTCAGGTGATGGAAAGAGGTTAATTTTGGACAGGAAAAACTTTTTAGGAGCAGTGGGAAGGGTAGGTGCAGTGGGTATGGGAGTGGAGGAAGAGGATGTGGTTGTAGGAGAGTCAAGTCTGGTGTCTTTGGGTGCAGGTGCTTGTGACGAAGGCTGTCGTGAGGTGGATGGCTGTTGGGTGGGTGGCTGCCTGCGTTTGTGTGGTTTGGAAGAGGGGGTGACAGACACACTGGGAGAGGACACAGGGGACGTGTAAATGGCAGTGGGGGTGGTGACTGCACGTGTGCGGAGTGTTCTGGTGGGTGTGCTGGTGATGGACGTAGTGGCTGATGATGTTGTGCATGCAAGTGTGAGTGGAGACGTCACAGGGAGGGAGGAGGGAGACGAGGAGGAGGGGGACACAGAGGAGGCAGTGGCTGTTGGTATGTCTGCATGTGGCTGTTGCTTGTGTGAATGCTTGTGTGATGTGTGGTGCTTATGTCTGGATGAGCTGCCCTTGGGTGTTGAGGTGTGTGCAGGCTGGTCTGTAGGTGTGTCTGGGATAGGCAGAGGAACAGGGGAGTGGGACTGGGTGGAGGAAGTTGGAGGAGGGAGGCAGGAGACAGGGACAATGGCTGCCGTCAGTGCTGAGGCCAGAGCGTTGAACGATCGCTAATGGGCAGCCTGACCCGAATGAATGCCCTCCAGGTATGCATTGCTCCGGTGCACCTCCCTTTCTACCCCCTGGATGGCATTCAAAAGGGTAGACTGCCCAACAATGAGCGTCCTGAGGAGGTCAATGACCTCCTCACTGAGGGCAGCAGGGGTAACTGGGGCAGGGCCTGAGGTGCCTGGGGCGAAGGAGATGCCCGCCTTCGTGTGCGAGCGGCCACGGGGCGATCGCAGAGGGGCTGATGGGAGGGCAGAGCTGGTGCGCTGGGTGGCAGCTGTACCTGTTGTTGCGGTGGGCATGGATGTTGCCGCCACCACAAGGGAGCTCCCTTCCGAGGACGTGTCTGTGTCGCTGATGTCTCCACGTGTCCCCGTTGTGGAGCTCCCCTCACACTCCGTCTCACTGGTGAACTCCGAGTCGGTTGCATGGCCCTCCAGGGCCATGTGAGATGCAGCTCCCTCGTGCTCCGATGCCACTTCTCCTCCGCCTGATGAATCTAATGCACACAAGAACAGGAAGAGCAGCAAAAAAGGGGGGGGGGAAATGAAGACATGTTGAGTGCATCCATTGGCAACACAGTTGGCGGAGAGGACAGACACAGAAGCCCCCTGCACTACACCGCTCACTTGGGGTACACTACTCAATCATTGGGACTTGGCCTACAAGCCTATGGACGACAACTGCACACACAGAAGAGACAGGGCCATGGATAGCTGTACTTGGCACCCTACAGAGGTGGGGGGCGGGGGCACAGGGCCATGCCTTACGGAGGGGCCTAGCCTACAGAAATCGCCCTGGCCTAGGGATACCCACAGCCCTCCTCCCCCACCCAGACACCTCCACTGCGCTCTAAGATAGCAGAATGTGCTGGTACTCACCCCCTTGTGTCTGCTGTGATGTCCTCACACGCCCATCCAAATCTGGGTAGGCCACCGCCAGGATCCGAGACATCAGGGGAGTCAATTGACGAGTGGCACCCCTCCTACGTTGGGAGGCCATCCCCAGCAGAGCCTCTGCGGTCTTCCTGCTCCCGCAGCGGATGTCCTCCCACCTCTTGCGGCAGTGGGTGCCCCGTCTGTTGTGGACCCCCAGGGTCCGGACATCCTTGGCGATGGCACGCCAAATGTCGATTTTCTGATGGGCGCTGACCTATGTGACATGTACAGGGGGAGAAATAACATTATTATGATTTTCTGCATGCTTGATGTGAGTGGCCCCCCATCCCCACCCTTGCCATGTGGCACATGCTCTCATCCGTCGTTTGATGCATGCCTCAATCGCTCCCCTCCCCACCATCTTTCATCCACCCGACTCAACACAAGCATTGCCCCCAAAGCATGCTCCCAGTGTACTTACCTGTTGGTCTGGAGGACCGTAGAGTAGCGCATACTAGGGGAGGACCCCATCCACGAGTTTCTCCAATTCTTCAGAAGTGAAGGCAGGGGCCCTTTCCCCAGTCGCAGCAGCCATTGTATCTTCCAGACCGAGGTCACAGCAGCACTTGCAGTATAGGTCCTCTCCTGTGGATGATCAGGTCTCGAGTGATAAGCAGATAGAAAATGGCGGTCACGTCCGCGGCGGTGCGTGCCGCGGCGGTGCGTCCTGCGACCGCCGGCGCACTTCGTCATTGGCTCCTGAAACGCATAGGGTTCAATGTTAACCAATGCGGCTTTGCGCCGCGGTCTTCGACCGCCTACCGCCACGGTGTGCCACGCCAGTGCATTGACCTCACATCCCATTGTCGCACTTCACAGGTCAGGCAGCCGCCATTTCAAGGGCCCACATGGCTTAATTTCTACTGCGTCACACATGCCTAGGCCTTGCATCGACACTCATACAAGCCATTCAATGCATAGAGAATCGTGTACTGTGCAAGCTGTGGGAACTTACCTGTGGGTTGATTGACTCTGTGCTCGCTGTTGTCCTTCCTAGGCACCGTCCGCTGGGACTTGCGAGGAGATGGAGGAATGTTCCTGTGTACAGACCGCTGGTGGACCTGTCGACAATGGAGGAACGACATGTCATTCTGACACACAGGCTTGACCGAGCCACTATACATGAACTGTGTGCCCAGCTGGAGGCAGACCTGATGTCACCCATCCGCCAACCCACAGGGATCCCCCCTCTAGTGTAGGTGCTGTCAGTACTCCATTTCTTAGCAAGTGGGTCATTTCAAACAACAGTGGCCATTTCATCAGGGATGTCTCAGCCTATGTTTTCCAAGGTGTTGTCCAGAGTGTTGTCTGCCCTGCTCAAACACATGCGGAGATACATCGTTTTCCCTGAGGTGGGGGATTTCCCTACAGTGAAGGGTGATTTCTATGCCCTTGGACATATTCCCAACATCATTGGTGCCATTGATGGGACGCATGTGGCTTTGGTACCCCCCAGTGAAAGTGAACAGGTGTACAGGAACAGAAAAAGTTATCATTCCATGAATGTCCAGGTGGTCTGTTTGGCTGACCAGTACATCTCCCATGTAAATGCAAAGTTCCCTGGGTCAGTGCATGACGCGTACATCATGCGAAATAGCAGCATCCCTTATGTGATGGAACAACTACAGAGACACCGTGTGTGGCTAATTGGTGACTCAGGTTACCCCAACCTGTTGTGGTTACTGACCCCAGTGAGGAATCCCAGGACAAGGGCAGAGGAACGCTACAATGAGGCCCATGGGTGAACTAGGAGGATTATAGAAAGAACCTTCGGCCTCCTGGAGGCCAGGTTTAGGTGCCTGCATATGACAGGTGGATCCCTAATGTACTCACCAAAGAAGGTGTGCCAGATCATCGTGGCCTGCTGTATGCTTCACAACCTGGCATTGCGACGCCAGGTGCCTTTTCTGCAGGAGGATGGTCCAGATGGTGGTGTTGTAGCAGCTGTGGAGCCTGCGGAGAGTGAAGAGGAGGAAGACGAAGAGGACGACACAGACAACAGGGACACAGTGATACAGCAGTATTTTCAATAACACACAGGTAAGAATCAACACCGGCATTTTACATTTACTTACAGTCTCCTGCCTCTCTACTGTCTGTCCTTTTCACCCAGTGGATGCTAACAGAGTTGTGAATTTCCCTTCCAATTTCAGAGATGTGGGCCCCACTGCTTGACCTCTGCTTTGTTTGTCCATGGACTACAGCTGTGTGACAGTGGTATGTTGTCATCACAATGTATCTGGTCATTTTTGCACGTTTATGTCTAATACATATTTTCAAAAAAACAGGCAGACTCCAGATTATTTGTGTGCAATAAGTGTGTTTATTAAAGTGCTCAATTTTGGGACATGGTTGAAAATCGGTGATGGGTGATGGTGGAGGAATGTCCATGGCAGAGTCCAGATTCTCAGTCTCACAGGTGCATTGTCCATATGCCTGTGGAAGGTGGAGCAGGGGCAGTTTAAGGTTGGACAGGGTGACAATGTGGGACAGTGGGATGACATCAGGGGGTATCCTTTCCTGGCGGGGTCTTGGCATTCTACTCTGTCTTCTTCCTAGATCTCAGGCCCCGCTTGCGGGGTGGTTCTTCTTCTGCAGGAGGTGGGGTTCTGGTGGCAGGTTGTTGCTGTGTCGGGGCCTCCTGTCCACTAGCGCCGGCGGAGGTGGTAGGCTGTTCCTGGTCCATGCTAGTGACAGGGGCCCTTTGTGGTGCCACATGGTCCCGCAATGTGGTGACAATCTGGTTGAGAGCCACAACGATGGTGCCCATTGCGGAACTAATGTTTCTCAGTTCTTCCCTGAACCCCATAAACTGTTCCTCCTGCAGTACCTGGATCTCCTGGAACCTGGCCAGGACCATCGCCATCGTCTCCTGGGAGTGGTGGTATGCTCCCATGATGGAGGTGAGGGCCTCGTAGAGAGTGGGTTCCCTGGGCCTGTCCCCCCCCTGTCGCACAGCAGCCCTCCCAGTTGCCCTGTTTCCCTGGGCCTCTGTCCCCTGGACCGTGTGCCCACTACCACTGCCTCCAGGTCCCTGTTGTTGTTGGGGTGGTGGGTTAACCTGGGTGCCCTGTAGTGCTGGACACACCGCTGATTGACGTGTCCTGGAGACAGAGGCATGGGCCTGCTGGGTGGGTGCTGTGCTGGTGTTCCCAGAGGGGGGTAGGTCTGCTGTGGCCTGTGGCTGTCTGAGGGGAACCGACTGTCCTGAGGTCCCCGATGGGCCGGGCTGGTCATCTGGGTCCAGGGAGACAGAGCTGCTGTCATCACTGGGGGCCTCTTCTGGGGGTGGGATGGACATTTCTGGACTCTCCTGGGCGGTGTGGTGGCGTTCGGGTCCTGCAGGGGTATAAGAGTATGGTTATTGCTTCTGTGTGTGCCATAGCATGCAATGGGTGGGTGCCCGTGTACCCCAGTGCTGGCATTCCTTTGTGGGGGCTGTTGTGACGGCGGTTTGTGGGGCGATGGGTATGTGCAGTGGGCATGCTTAGGTGATGGCTGTCGATGGTTTGTGGTGGCATGCAGGGTTTGGTGTTGGGATGGGTGGGTTGTGATGGTGAGACATTAGCAATGAGGATGTGTGATGGTGGTGGGGGAGAGGGTGGGGGTATGAGTTGGCATGCTGGTGGGGTGGGGGAGATGAAGTAGTGGAGATGAGACTTACCAGAGTCCATTCCTCCGCCTACTCCTGCGAGGCCCTCAGGATGCAGGATGTTCAAGACCTGTTCCTCCCATGTTGTAAATTCTGGGGGTTGAGGTGGGGGTCCGCCGCCAGTCCGCTGCACCGCGATGTTGTGCCTGGATACCATGGAACACACCTTCCCCCGTAGGTCGTTCCACCGCTTCCTGATGTCGTCCCGATTTCGTGGATGCTGTCCCACAGCGTTGACCCTGTCCACTATTCTTTGCCATAGCTCCATCTTCCTGGCAATGGTGGTGTGCTGCACCTGTGTCCCGAAAAGCTGGGACTCTACCCGAACTATTTCCTCCACCATGACCCTGAGTTCTGCCTCTGAGAACCTGGGGTGTCTTTGGGGTGCCATGGGGTGGTGTGGATGAGGTGTGGGGTGGTGTTTGCGGTGATGATTGTGGTGAGTGTAGTGGTGTGTGGTGTTTTGTGCGTGGTTGTTGTGTGGGTGATGGTGTAGTGTGCCTCTGTGTGATGGTGTCTCCATTCTGTGCTGTCTCTCTCTGGGCTTCGTCTCTGATTTGTGGTCGTAGGGGTTTGTGGGTGATGTGGGTGTGTGTTTTATAGTTAATTGGGTGTGTGGGAGTGTTGTGTGTATGTGTCTCAGGTGTGTGTATTTCAAATTGTCCAATGTGGCTGTGTTTTGGAGCTGTATGTGTATTTTGAGCGCAGCGGTGTGTACCGCCAATGGAATACCGCGGTTGAAAGACCGCCGCGTGGATTCGTGGGTCGTAATGGCATGGGCGTTTTTCTGTTGGCGTGACGGTGGAGGTTTGGTCTTCGCCAGTTTAACGCTGGCCGTTGGTGTGGCGGACTTTTGTTGATGTCGGGTTTTTGGCGGTTTGCCTCTTGAGGGTCAGAATGACCGTGGCGGTTTACCGCGACCGCGGCGGTGTTGTGGCGGCCTTCTGACCGGCGGTAAGCGCCTTTTACCGCCGAGGTCAGAATGACCCCCTTAGTCTCTTTTTCAAAGATTTTCTTCAGGGGGACGAACCTGTCAGTCCAATTCGACCTCTTGGAGCCCTTCTCCGGATACGCGATGCTGAAATCCTCGGTGGAGATTTTTACCTTCGGGCTTAGTCGTTTTTTCGAGGTGAAAATCCTTCGACCGGGGTAAACCTGGATCTTGATCCGACATCCATGGAGCCCTCCTCGGATACGCTGGCTGGGAGGTCCCGGTCAACTTTTTACCTTCGGACTTAGGCCCATATTTATACTTTTTTAGCGCTGCGTTTGCGTCATTTTTTAATGCAAAAATGGCGCAAACGTGCAAAATACAATTGTATTTTGTAAGTTTGCGCCGTTTTTGCGTCAAAAAGCGGCGCAAATGTGGCACTAAAAAAGTATAAATAAGGGCCTTAGTCTCTTTTTCTGAGATTTTCTTTACCGGGACGAACCAGCAAATCAGGCCGGGTCACGGTTGAGGCAAGCCGGCTAGAGTTGCCGCAGGGGGTCAGTCCCTCTATGGAGCTTTCTTACAAAAGTTGTCCAAACTTCTCAAAACTTCTAGGGCTTCTCCCAGATGTCCTTTTAAGGTTCTTTTGGGGTCCACAGCTCACCCCAAGGGTCCAGAAGTTCTGAGATGGTCCTTGGGGGGTGCGGACTACAACTCCCAGAATGCACCTGGCACAAACTCCTTTTTGGCCACTGGACAGTGGTCAGCTGGTCGCTTTCTTCAGGAGTTGGTGCAGGGGACTCTGGATAGCAATTTTTCACATGTAGCAAACAGGGAGTCCCTCCTTGAACCAGTTGAAGCCAGGCAAAGTCCTTCTTGTGGTGAAGCCCAAGTGTGCAGCTGGTGCAGTCCTTCTGAGTACAGGTTCCAGGTGCAGGCCAGGGGTCCAGCAGGGCAGTCCTTCTTCTTCTGTTGTTCTTCCTTGTTGGATGTGGTAGGGAACTGAGGTGTGGGTGCAGGTCTGCCAGTTTTGTCCTTGCTCCTGGGTGAAAAACAGGGGGATTCTGGTTCTCCAATCAGGGGCAGGGTCCTTCCCCCTGTGATGACCACTTCCTGGGAAGTGTGGCAAAAATCAATCCCAGGAGGCAACATCCTCCAAAAATCCATCATGGCTGAATCTGATTTTTGGAGGTTACATCTGGCTGAGCCCACCCACTGGTGGCTAAAAATCATAAACACACCCCTCTCCTGCCCTCTCCTAATCTAATCAAGGGGACACCTAGTTGTCTGGGGTTTCAGGATGTGGGGGTGTTGCTGGTTGCTCCAAATGTCCTTCTCTGCCTTTGAAGACCAGTTTGGCAGCCCTCCCCATTCCTGCCTCACCATCTGCTGAAGGGAGATTCCTTCCCACAGGCACATTCCTTTGTGTGAAGCCAGGCCACTTCACACCGCATCAAGGCTGGCCAATCAGAGCACAGCAGCAAAAACAATGCAGGGCTGAAATTGGCAACTTTTCAGGTAAAGTTTAAAACTCTTTACCTGAACAAGTTATATTAAATCCAACAACTGGAAGTTGTGGGATTTATTACAAAAATTAATTTGATACCACATTCTTGGTATGCATCATTTAAGGAGACTTTAAAAATTAAAATAAAGTCTCCCCATTCTAGCCTATGAAGGCCATTTACTACAATGAGGGAAAAACTAATTTGGCTGTTTTTACCTCACCAGGGCTTATAAAACTATTTTTATAAGGTCCCTGCTTATAGTTATATGGCACCCAACCCGAGGAGCACATAGGGCACACCTTAGGGGTGACTTATATGTATAAATAAGGTAGTTTAAGACTTTGGAACTACTTTTAATTCCAAAGTCGAATTTGCATATAACTTTAATTTAAAAGCAGCCAGCAAGGCAGGCCTGCCTTTAAAATGACACTGGGCACCTCAGCAGTGCACCTATGGGTGCACCACCTATGCTGTGGTCCCTAAGCCTACATGCCCTCCCATATACTAGGGACTTATAGGTAGGTTAACTTAGCCAATTATAATTAGCCTAATTTGCATATCCATTTTACACAGAGCACAGGCCCTGGGACTGGTTAGCAGTACCCAGGGCACCATCAGAGTCAGGAAAACACCAGCAAAAAGTGGAAAATGGGGGCAAAAAGTTAGGGGGCCTCTGCAATCAGCCCTGTTTTCTCACAATATCACTGAAACATGTGCAGTAAAGTTATTGATGGCTAAAACTGTGCATGCTAAGGACACGAGTTTTAGGTACCTTAGGGCACAAGTTATATTTTGAAATGACTTGAAATTACACGAACTATAACTGGTGAAAATGCATTGTTTGTTTTTTAATAACTTTTTTATTTTTTTGATTAATCTTCATAAAACTTCCAAAACTAAAACTTTATCCACCTCAGCTCCTTTCAGGGAAAGGTTTGAGATAATCTGTCAAGCATGGGCTGAGGAAGAATGGGATATCCCAGAACACATTTTCCCATTCATTGTTCTGTAGGAAAATTAGACAAAGCTGCAATCAAAAAGGTTGAGTAGAATTACACTGAATCCGGCAGAAAGCAAGATCTTTGCCCAGAAAGTGTGCTTTTTGTGAATAGTTGTCATTCTGTTCAGTAGTTTTTGAGAAATTAGAATTAAAAAAATCTAGATTTTTCATGCTGCATAGGATATGTTGAACCACCATATCTAGAGGTAAGATCTGATTGGCAGCCACCACATCAACAAAGTTGTGATAGTAGCCATTTTTGGACTTGGGGACTTAAGGTGTGTTTATGAGTCTGGCGGGCTAAAGACCGCCAGACTTGCGGTGGTGGTTGGACCACCGCTCTGCAAGTTGTCTGACCACCACAGTAAGACCCTGGTGATCAGACCACCATCACCACCGGAAACATGGTTCCCGACAGGCTGACATGGTCGGGGTTGTGCTGAACTTACCACTGCTGTGCTGATTACAACCCCACTTACCCCCAGCCTTTCCATGTGGGGTCCTCAACAAGGAAAGGCAGGTGGTAAGCAGGTGCAGGGGGCCCTCCTGCCCAGCACCATAGGAATTCACACTTTCTGCTATGCAGATAGTGCTCATTCCGAGGGTCCTGAGGAATTTATCCCCCAGGGTCAATTCATTTAAAAGGGCTGGTTCGAGTAAAGAGGGAGGCATGCACCGCTGCACCATTTCTAGGCCTCAGATATCCATTTACTAGGACTGAGTTAATAATTATGGGGTGAGTGTGCAGTTCCCCTCTCCAAACCTCATTAGTCCTCAGTGTAGGAATCTGGCCTGGTGTGTGGTAAACACCTATGTTGTTGGCACCTTATACCATGTTCAGGCAACCTTTATTAGTGAATGTAAGCAGTGTCTAGGAAGCCAGGGCTCTCTAGAGTTAGCTGTGGATGAGCAGCCATGACTTATCTAGGAGACATACAAAGCTAATGCAATACCACAATAGTCACACAGCAACTTATCACACATGAAAGAACAACACAGTGTTACAAAAATAAAGGTACTTTTTTAAAGTAACACAGCGGTCCGCCCCAACTCGAGGTAAGGTTACACTATATATATATATATATATATATATATATATATATATATATATATATATATATGTACTGTATATATATATATATATATATATATATATATATATATATATATATATATATATATATAATAGTTATCATTAATTAGCACAGAAACAACAAGCATTCGTCAAAAATGGTAGAAAATGATGAGGGCCCTATGGGAGGGCCAAACCATATACTGAGAAAGTGGAATGCGCGGTGAAGTCCCCATCGAAGGATATCAGGTTGTTAGAGGGGAGGTGGAAGAACTAGGAACCCCAAGATGTGAGTACCTGGGTGACCCCCAGTGACCAGGGAAGCAGAGGTAAATGCCTGGTCTTCCCAAAGACTAAGAAGAGGACTTAGAAAAAGGATTGTGCGAGAACAGGACCAGTCTAGAAGAAACCAACAGTGGATTCTGGAAGAAGAGGATCTGCAAAAGAAGAGGACAGAGTCCAGTCTATGATGGAGTGTCCAGTGGGGGCAGGAGCTACTATCCACCCTTCTGTGGATTAAGAACCAGGTTGAAGAGGGAAGAAGAAGGCCAGCTGTGGAGCCCAGGAGCTGAAGAGGAGTCCTTTGATCAGTGCAGATGGTGTCCAATGTCGATCGCTGGGTCACAGATGGTCAGCAAGGCCGAAGAGAGACCTGGGGTGAAAGGGTCATGCACCTTTTGATGAATGCTGCAATGACAGGCCTGCAAACACATTTTGCATGGGCTCGCATGAGTGGAACAATACATGCTGCAGCTCATGGGGATCCCCTGGTGCCCCAATGACTTGAGTACCTAAGTACCATATACAAGGTACTTTCAAGGGGGAAACAGTATGACAATTGTGGAGTGCACAAAAGTCCTAGGCAACCAAATTTAGAGAGAGCGAGCACAATCACTGGGGTCCTGGTTAGCAGGATCCCAGTAAAAACAGTCTAAGCATACTGTTAGGAGAAAAACATACTGGTAACCATGCCATAAAGAGGGTACTTTTCTATACCCAGTACAATATCCTCCAATGCTGTGGGTAAAATTTAAGAGAGGGGCACACAACCCCCTCTCCTAGCATTATTGAGGCCCCGGAGACCCGATCTTTGGGCCTGGGGCTGGCTCAGTGATGGTGTGCCTGGGATGCCATCCTCCATGAAACTGTTGTTTCCCTGCCTGCAAGAGTGCGGGAAAGGACGTCTTCTGTGCTCCCAACCAGCGTGAGTAGAAAGGCTCCCAGCACAAACGTTTCTCTCTTGCAGGCAGTAAAACATAGAATTGCATCCACCAGTGGGAGTAGAAAGAAAGCTTGCTCCTGCCAGGTGGGAGCATTCCTGGATTCCCCACAGCCCCCAGTGTAAAAAATGCTATGGGGTGCTCCAGTTGTGCACAGAGGTGTCTGAGTTTTTAAAAAGAAACAATATAGCAGAATTTGTTACTGGCTCGTGCATGGTTCCATAAAGTGCAGCCACTTTCAGAGAGCTGGTGGTGCGGTTTGGTTCCTGGAGCTCCCCTGCATCCCACTATAAATAATAAAGCTGTTGCTTTCCAAGGTGGGACCGAGACAACCACAAAAATAAACAAAAAAAGAAAGGGAAACATAATAATTGAGGGCCCAGAACCATTCATTTATTATTTTCTGTTTTTGGGAAAGAGGTCCCTATCATGCCTCAGGGCTTTTGTAAATAACATTTCTTATTCATGGTGGTAGCCCTAGAAGGGGCAATGGCACCACAAATACTTTTTTTTAATGTTGTAGGAGTCTGCAGAGAGTTCATTGAGCCTCCCGGGTCAATAAATTCATGACACCAGGACAGCTCACCATATTTGTTTACAGCACTCCAAGCTGGAGCAGTATATTCTTCAGCTAGAGTGCAGGGCCCCCTTCTGGTGGGTTCTATGGCTGCAATGTATGACCTGACAAATGTTAAAAGAAAGCCTCAATGATATGCTGATGTTTTAATAAAGTTTTATTTAAAAAATATGAGAATCAATGTTAATGTGTGAATCTAGATAATTTACATTTGATTAGAATTATTGGTGACTTTTTGACAGAGATAATACATCTGTTTAACCCCCTCCCTGCGGTGAACATAATGGCAACCATTAAGTCTAGGTACCGGCCCTTGTGGGTATCGCTTCCCCTTCCACCCCGACCCTCCCGCATGCCCAATGACGTCATTGCGCGATCATCAAAGGGTGCCATTTGCTTCCAGCGCGTCTACGGAGGGGGAGGTACGTTTTTCTTCTGGAAGGAGATGGGGGATTACACAAAAAGCGGCATTGGGGGAAAGGAAAGTATTTTCCTTTCCCCAGTGTCTCTTTCAGCAGTCCTGCTGCCCAATCGCCCACTAGACACCAGGGAATTAGTGTGGGTGAGTATGTGCGTTTATACAGTGTGGAGAAGCGACCCACTGGGCAAGGGTCGCTCTCCTTGGGGGGCTATTATATTTATCACCATTTCCGCACCCCTTGGGGGTAGATGGGCCTTTTATTTTTAGGCCGATCTGAACCCAAGGGGGGCAGAAAGCCACTAGAAACCCAGGATTGTTTTTGTGGCTGGCTTTTTTTGGAGGTTAGGGGGCGGCCCCTTGGGTAAGGGTCGCGCAAGGGGCAAAAAGCACTATTGGGAAGTTCTGCCACCCTTGGGGGCAGATCGGCCTATTTTTTTTTAGGCCCATCTGCCCCCACTTAGCGCCAGGGATCATGTGTGTGTGTGTTTGTGTGCTTTGTGTGGGGGTTTGCCCCTTGGGCAAGGGTCACCCCCAAAGGGGGCAATATAATCTATGACATTTCTGCCCCCCTTGAGGGCAGATTGGCCTATTTTTTAAGGCCATAAAGAGTCAAGGTTTTTTTTTAGTTTTCTTTCTTTTGTTTTTTTTCGTTTGGGGGCACCCCCTTGGGCAAGGGTCTCCGCCAAGGGGCAAAAAGCACTATTAGGCAGTTCTGCTCTCCAACGGGGGCAGAATTCACTTAGCGCCAGGGATCGTGTGTGTGTATGTGCTTTGTGTGGGGGAGTGGCCCCTTGAGCAAGGGTCATCCCCCCAAAGGGGGCAATATATTCTATGCAATTTTTGCCCCCCTTGGGGGCAGATTGGAAGATTTTTTTTGTCCCATCTGGCCCCAAGCAGAGAACACTGACACCAGGGAAAATTTATAAATGGTTGGTGGCGGGGTGTTTGCCAACTGGCAAAGTACTTGCACTTCTGATTATAACAGTTTATTCTTTCTTTTTGTTCTAGTTCAAAGCTTTTGCTTCCTTTGCTGTGGTTTGTTGCAGTTTTGGCAGTGGTTGTCCTGCGGTTTGCATAGTTGCATGTTTTAGGTAAGTAAATAAATTTACTCCAAAGGAGTATTGTTGCCATGCATGAATGACATGTTTGTAGGTGGTTTACTGAATGCAGGATTGTGTGTGAAATTGTCCTTAGATTTATGCACAATGATACTTGTGTTGTCTTATGTCTAATTTGCTTTTCTTTTTCTTTTTAGTGGGATATCATTGGTGATTACTATGGCTGTGCAGAGTAGTTGTTGGTGAGTCAACCTTTTTCAGGCAAGTGAGCGGTATAGTTTTTGAGTTTATAACTCTTAGTGATAAAGCTACACTTTGTCTATTACTTATCTTACAAAGCGCTGGTTGTTGGTGGTGCATTTGTCCAGTTACTTTTTGTAGGAAGGATCATGGATAGCCATAGGATGACTGCTCAGCAGGTTGCTGGTGTGCTTTTTGAGTCGTCTTCTGACCTTGATTATGACACTGACTCTGCATATGAGGCAGAAGAAGTGCAAGATTCTGGAAGTGAATTTTCTGTCAGAGAGAGATCATCTGATCATGGAGCCACTCTCAGTGCTGATGAAGGGCCTGTTTTAAAGGAGGACACTGATGTGCCAATGGTGCAGCAGCTGAAAGGCTTCCCATTGGAAGTCCTGACAAGCGGATTGCACCAAACATGGAGCAGCCACAGTTGCTTGCGTTTACTGGTTTCCCAGGGTGTCGAGGTAATACGGAAAACTTTTTGCCTGTCAACTTCTTTGAGTTGTTTATGGACAATATATTTTTGGAAGAGATTGTTGACCAGACTAATTTGTATGCAAAGCAGTATTTGAGGGACAATGCTGCCAGACTTGGGCCACACTCTAGCGCTAGCCGGTGGATTCCCATAAATCTGGAAGAGTTGAAAAAGTTATTGGGTTTAACTTTTTTGATGGGGCTGATAAGGAAACCATCACTGTCTTCATATTGGTCAACTCGTCCCTTGATGGCAACTGCTATATTTCCTGCAATCATGATTCATAACCGGTATGAGCTTCTTCTTCGGATGATGCATTTTGTAGATAATGCTTTAGCCTTGACACAATATCACCCTGATTCTGACCGTCTTTTTAAGATTAGACCTGTCCTTGATCATTTGGTAGATCGGTTTTCAGAGATCTATGTTCCAGGCAAATAAATATCTGTGGATGAGTCTTTGGTCCTGTTCAAGTGTTGTTTGGTTTTTAGGCAGTACATACCGAGCAAGAGGGCATGGTAGGTGACTGTTTAACAAAGGTCACCATTTATATGTAGATAACTTCTACACTGGAGTTCTGTTGTTCAAGGAGTTGTTCAGAGGGGACACTGTTGCTTGTGGCACAATCCACTCTAATATGAAAGGCTATTCAAGAGAGCTTGTTAGTAAAAAAAATTGAGAAGGGACAGTGTAGTGCCTTGTGGAATGATGAGCTGCTATCTCTGACATTTGTAGACAGTAGGGATGTGTACATGCTAACTATCATCCATGATGAGAGTACTTCACCTGTGGCTGTTTGGGGTCAAGTTTCTGAAGTGCGCAAACCTGTGTGCATTTAAGACAACAATAAGCACATGGGGGGTGTTGATAGAGTAAATCAGGGGTTGGAACCTTACACTGCTGCTCTTATGTCTTATGTTTGGTTTAAGAAATTAGTGGTTCATCTGTTTCACTGGGCAACCTTTAATGCTTTTTTTGTGTTCAAGGATAGTTCTCCAGAGTCAAGGATGACATTTGTGAAATTTCAGGAGGCCATCATAGCGAGCCTTGTTGTGCTGGAACAGGCAAGAGTTCCTAGCGAAGCAGTGGTGGAGGTTGTGGCTAGATTGAATGATTGTCACTTTGCTGAGCACATTTCTCCCACGGCCCAAAAACCTTTCCTGCTAAGAGATGTAGAGCCTGTGCCCGAAGAGGTATCAGGAAGGAGGCTAGGATGTACTGCCCTGATTGTCCTTCAATGCCTGGGCTGTGTGTGAGTGACTGTTTCAGGAGCTACCACACACAGAAGAACTATTTGGAAATACCGTTAGCGTAAACTGCTGTTTTACATTTTCATATGTTCAGTTTCACGGTTGGCATTACTGTCATGTACTCAGTTAGAGCTTTTGTGTTTGCAGTTTTGTACTTCTTTATAATTAGTGGTTTCTTTGTTGTTTAAAAACAAAAAAAGTGATGTGGTGTGCATGGACTGGAGCTTGGCTGGCGGTGTGTGTGGGGTGGTGGTTGGCTGACTGAGTGTGGGGTGACTCTTGGCTGGCGGTGTGCATGGGGTGGCGCTTGGCTTGCGGTGTGTGTGGGGTGGCGCTTGGCTGGCAGTGTGTGTGGGGTGGCGCTTGGCTGGCGGAGTGAGTGGGGTGGTGATTGGCTGGCATTGTGCATTGGGTGGCGCTTGGTTGGTGGTGTGCGTATAGTGGTGGTTGGCCGGTGGTGTGCGTGGCGCTTGGCTGGCGGTGTGTGTGGGGTAGCGCTTGGCTGGCGATGTGCGTGGAGTGGCGCTTGGCTACGGTGTAAATATTAACTTGCTTTTGGCTACTGCAACACACTGCCAGCCAAACGCCAGTCCATACACTCCCATCAGCTGGTGTGATTGCTCTATCAGGCATGAGGGCGCATGTAAGTGATGGGCCCTTGAGTGGCGCTGTCTGTCAATGTGAGTGTTGTAATGTGCTGGGCCCGTGGCTGGTGGCGTGAATGGTCTTGTGCATGTCATGTTTGAAAGGTGTGTGAATGGACTGGAAAGCGGTTGGCGCCTTGTTGTGGCTTTACAGCTCACGAGCTGTGAGTCATTGGTTCAGTTTTTTGGCCTTTCAGTTATTAACAGTGCATTTCATTTTTGTGAACTCTCTTGTAAAACAAATTTGATCTACTGAACCATCACTCACCCTGGTGCCAAATCCAACCAGTATATGTGGTAAAAATAACAAAACCTGCTCTGCTGTAATCAGGCGTCACAGCACACCTGTGACATGCTAAGTGTCTTGGGTGGGACCCCGATGATGAAGCATGCCATCGACTTGGTTGGTGGGTGAGGGGTCTTTTTAACATAACCTAAGTGCATTTCTTTTCACATTTTTTGTGTTTGGAACATCACATAAGTATGTGGACACATCAAAATGATCTATTGCAAAACTACCTGTGTTTGGGGGGGCACCTGTGTTTTTGGTCACATGTGCGGCCTTCATCTGGGGAAACCTACCAAACCCAGACAAGTTTTAAAACTAGACACCCCAAGGAGTTCATGGAATTATGGTTTGTCTGGATCCCCCAACATTTTCTTAACCAAACTCCTCTGCAAACCTCCCAATTAGATTTTAAAAGCATAATTTCCTCACTTTTGTTTGTAGGATCACCACTCCAGCACAAATGTCCTTCGACCCAGCATTCCCTTCAGTCTACCAAGTAAAATGATACCTCACTTGTGTGGGTCCACAAAGCAGAGTCAGCCTGAAAGATATATAAAAGAAAAATTTTGCTTATCAACTTACTGTGTTAACCCCTCAATCTCTACAGGTCATTGGCATTTTTCTGTTGCAGGCACCTGGGCCACCCACACAAGAAAGCTATCATTTTTATCAGGAGACTTGGGGGAATGCTGGGTAAAAGGAAATTTGTGGCTCCTCTCAGATTCCAGAACCTTCTGTCATCGAACTGGGAGGAGAAAGTGTTTTTTTAGGTTTGCAAAGGATTCTCAGTAAGAAAATACTGAGGGATCCACGCAAGTAACACCTCCCTGGACTCCCTCGGGTGTCTAGTTTTCAGAAATGTTTGGGTTTGGTAGGTTTCCCTATATGGCTGCTCAGCCCAGGACCAAAAACCCAGGTGCCCCGCCTTCCCCCGCAAAAACAGTTTGTTTTGTATTTGATAATTTTGATGTGCCCACATAGTGTTTTGGGCCATTTCCTGTTGAGGGGACTATCCACACATGTGAGGTACAATTTTTATCGGGAAACTTGGAGGAACACTGGGTGGAAGGAAATTTGGGACGCCACTCAGATTCCAGAACTTTCTGTCACCGAAATGTGAGAAGAGTGTTTTTTTAGCCACATTTTGAGGTTTGCAAAGGATTCTGAGTAACAGAACCTAGTGAGAGCCCCACAAGTCACCCCATATTGGACTTCCCCAGCTGTCTAGTTAAAAAAAATGCACAGGTTTGGTAGGTTTCCTTAGGTGCCGGCTGAGCTAGAGGCCAAAATCCACAGCTAGGCACTTTACAAAAAACAGCTCCGTTTTCCCTGGGAAAATGTGATGTGTCCACATTGTGTTTTGGGGCATTTCCTTTCACGGCCACTAGGCCTACCCACACAAGGGAGGTGCCATTTTTATCGGGAGTCCTGGGGGAATTTTGGGTGATTGGAAATTTGTGGCTCCTCCTCAGATTCCAGAACATTATGTCACCAAAATGTGAGGAAAAAGTGTTTTTAGCCAAATTTTGATGTTTGCACAGGATAATGGGTAACTGAACCTGGTTAGAGCCATACAAGTCACCCCATCTTGGATTTCCCTAGGTGTCTAGTTTAAAAAAATTTGCAGGTTTGGTAGGTTTCCCTAGGTGCCGGGTCAGCTAGAGGCCAAAATCCACAGCTAGGCACTTTGCAAAAAACAGCTCTGTTTTCTTTGGAAAAATGTGATGTGTCCAGGTTGTGTTTTGGGACATTTCCTGTCGCGGGCACTAGGCCTACCCACACAAGTGAGGTACCATTTTTATTGGGAGACAAGGAGGGACACTGGGGGCAAGGAAATCTGTGGCTCTTCTCAGATTCCAGAACTTTCTGTCACCAAAATGAGAAGAAGAAGTGTTTTTTTGGACATATTTTTAGGTTTGCAGAGGATTCTGGGTAACAGAACCTGGTGAGAGCCTAAGTCACCCAATCTTAGATTTCCCTAGGTGTATAGTTTTGAAAAATGTGCAGGTTTGCTAGATTTCCCCAGGTGCCGGCTGAGGTAGTGGCCAAAATCTACAGCTAGGCACTTCTCAAACAACACATCAGATTTTCAATGTAAAAATGTGATGTGTCCATGTTGTGCTTCCTGTCGCGAGCATTAGGCCTACCCACACAAGTGAGGTACCATTTTTATCGGGAGATGTGTGGAAACACAGAATAGTAAAACAAGTGTTATTGCCCCTTGTCTTTCTCTACATTTAATCCTTCCAAATGTAAGACAGTATGTAAAAAAGACGTCTATTTGAGAAATGCCCTGTAATTCCCATGCTAGTATGGGCACCACGGAATTCAGAGATGTGCAAATACCCACTGCTTCTCAACACCTTATTTTGTGCCTCTTGCTGAATTCTGAATGGTGTCTACTTTTTAGAAATGTTTAGCTTTCAGGGACCCAGCATTGGTTTCACACCCATTTCTGTCACTAACTGGAAGGAGGCTGAAAGCACAAAAACTAGTAAAATGGGGTATGACCCAATAAAATACCAAAATTGTGTTGACAAATTGGGTTTTCTGATTCAAGTCTGCCTGTATCTAAAAGCTGGGAAGATGGTGATTTTAACTCCACAACTCCTTTTTTGATGCTCTTTTCAGGGGAAAAACCAGAAGCCTTCTTCTGCAGTCCCTTTTCCCCATTTTTTTTTTTTTTAACTAAATTTTTGCTGTATTTTGGCTAATTTCTTGGTCTCCTTCAGGGAAACCCACAAAGTCTGGGCACCTCTAGAATCCCTAGGATTTTGGAATAAAAGGACGCAAATTTGTTTAGATCCTGGAAAATCTTTGGCCCGTATTTATACTTTTTTTGCGCTGCATTTGCATCGTTTTTTGACGCAAAAACGGCGCAAACTTGCAAAATGCCATTGTATTTTGTAGGTTTGCGCCGTTTTGCGGCAAAAAGCGGCGCAAATGCGGCGCTAAAAAAAGTATAAATACGGGCCTTTGTACTTCCAAAATGGGCACAAGATAAGGTGCTGAGAAGCAGTGGGTATTTTCACATCTCTGAATTCCGGGGTGCCCATACAAGCATGCGAATTACAGGGCATTTCTCAAATAGATGTCTTTTTTTACACACTGTCTTACATTTGGAAGGAAAAAATGTGCAAATTTGGTGTGGGTAGCTTATGTGGACAAAAAGTTATGAGGGCCTAAGCGCAAACTGTTCCAAACAGCCAAAAAAAGGCTTGGCACCTGAGGGGGAAAAGGCCTGGCAGCGCAGGGGTTAATATATGCTATTATTTTAACCCTTTCACAAAGCCAATAGTCCCACTTTTTATGTTTTGGTGTTCAAAGACTTTGACAAAGCCTGTAGATATGCCTTTCTTAAAATTGCACACTTTGGGGGTCATTGCGACCTCGGCGGTCTTTTCAAAAGACCGCCGAGGCCGCGGGAGACAGAATACCGCCATTGCCGGTGGTATTTCTGTCTCCCTATTATGACATTTCCGCTGGGCCAGCGGACGGTAACAGTGTTACCGTCCGCTGGCCCAGCGGAAATGTCACATCAACATTGCAGCCGGCTCGTAATTGAGCCAGCAGCAATGCTGATGTGCAGCGGGTGCAGTAGCACCCATCCCGCATTTCACTGCCCGAAATTCGGGCAGTGAAATGCGCCACGGGGCTATGACTGGAGGCCTCTGCACTGCCCATGCCAAGTGCATGGGCAGTGCAGGGGCCCCCAGGGGCACCCCAAGTCCCCTTATCGCCGGCCTTTCCATGGCGGTGTGGACAGGCCGGCGGTCGGGGACTCATAATCCCGCTGCCCTGGGGATTATGACCGCCAGGCAGAATCCTGGCGGCAAAGTGGAGGGGCCGGCGGTATGGCCGTGGCTTTTCCGCCACGGTCATAATTGCTGGCGGAACACCACCAGCCTGTTGGCGGTGTTACCGCCAACATACCGCCGGCCGCCAGGGTCGTAATGACCCCCTTTATATTGTACCATCAGATAGTCAGCTGTGTGTGACCTCACAACTTGGGCACAAGGTCTGGACATGGTCCAGGTCCTGCACCAAACTATCAGCTGCGCAACAGCTTTTGGCCTTGCACTACGGCAGGTTGAGCTTGATCGGGAGTTTGAGTGTCAGTGTGGGGATAGGGGCAGGTATAGGTGTGTGTTGTGAGGATCTGAATTTGTGGGTGGACTTATTTGCGCCTGGGCCTGGTTCAGTGTAGAATGAGTGCAGATTGGCTAACACATGAATTTCATCCTGGGAGATCCTCTTAATAATGGCAATGCGCGTGACGCAAAGGAATGTAAAGCCTTGCACCCATTCACTTACTCATAAAAAGGCCCTGGGGTAAAAGACAAAATTGTTAAATCTAAGCTCTGGTTGTGATTTTCGGTGTTTATCTTTCTTTCTTCGATATGGCTTAAAAATTATCTGTGTCAAACAATCAACCAAGGCTTCGTATATGAATCCCATTGTTCAGATGTAACTATGTATCTCAGCAAAATGTATAGGTAACTGAAAAACTGAATGAAATATGTCGCCAGAAATAGAACATATTCAACTTACATAAAGAATGTATAACACTTCGCATCGGAATACAATTTGGACGCGACCAGAAAAAACCCGAACACATTTTCAGCTTTGTCCCTCAGGGATGCCCAGCATTTCACGGACACTTATTAAAATCCATAATGGTGCAGACACAATATTATTAGTCTCAGCAGTAGTCTTTGGGACAAATATGCATACATTATATTAAAGTAGAAAGCAATGTTCAGTACCATCAAGGGATAATGAAAACAGACACTAGATGCTTCAAGAATGAATAGAAAACCAATGCAGGTATTCTCTCTGTATTTTCCTGCTAATTAAAAACGTATTCTAAACGGTTCTAGGGGGTACAATGAACTGCTATATGGTTTCATTAAAAGAAAACATACAAAAATGAAATCACAAAGGGTTTCACTGGAATTTCTCGGAGCATTATTTCATACACCGTATACCGCTAAATTAGGCGAGCATTGGCCCATATTTATACTCTCTTTGTGCCGGATTAGTGTAATTTTTTTTAAGCAAATCCGGCGCTAACTTAACACCGTATTTATATTTTGACACCAGACCCGTCTAGCGTCAAAATATCCGAGTTTGCATCATTTTCTGGATGTGTGAAACTGCCTTGCGTCAATGAGATGCAAGGTAGGCGTTCCAGTCCAAAAATTACTCAAACACCTGTGTGCATTATTTATCCATCCGCGCAAAAATGATGCACGGCTGGGAAGTGGACCTGAAAAATGACGCAAAGCCCGATTTGCATAAAATTTTAATGCCTGGGTCAGGGCAGGTGTTAAAATGGGGGAAAGACACCACTACTTAAGGAAAACTCACACAAGCAACATCATTGCTCAAGAAGGACGACACGGAGGTGCTACTCATGCAGCATGCCAAATGACGCAGAGCACAGGTCCAACAGCAGCAGCTACAACCACACAAATGTGGACCCCAAAGGCACCGCAGAAGGCAGTAGAGGCTATTCAGGACCAGGACAACACTCCTGGGACTCAGGGAGCAGGATGTCATCCAGAGGTACAGACTCAATTGGTAAGCTGTCCAGCAGCTGCTTTGCCAAATTGAGCCACAGTTAACAGCCAGCCTGCAGACACCCCACAATATTCCACCGGAGACCAGGCTGCTAGCTGTCCTGCACATGTTGGCAAGTGGCTCATTCCAAACTACGTGGGCCCTGGTTTCTGGCCTTATTCTCCACCTTCCTTCCCAAGGTCCTTGATGCCATCATCTCCCTCACACCCCGCCACATCAGCTTCCCAAACACATAGCAGAAGCAGCAGGAGACCAAACAGGGGTATTATCAAATACTGGCTTCCCGCATGAGCTTGGTGCTATTGACTTCACCCATGTCCAGATTGTACCACCTGCTACAACCGAGCACATATACCGCAACAGAAAGCACACCCACTCTATAAATGTGCAGGCCATTGTTGACCACGAGGGATTGTTCACCAACATTTTGGCAAACTATCCTAGGAGTGTACATGATTCCTTCATCTTCCGCTACTGCACCATCAATCAGCACTTCCAGGATGGACGATATGGCAATGGCCTTCTTGTTGGTAAGTCCATAAACCTAGTAATAGACACACAACACAGCAACCCTGTAGGACACACAATACATACACTGACACGTGGCAAGGAAGACACTAAGGTGTGACACAGGTAGTTATGTTTTACACCCTGACACAATGGGATACACACCTATGGACAAATAACGGCTGCCAATAACAATAGATGCCACTCTAGAGCCACAAGGGACCAATTTAAAACCACACAGTGACAATGACATGGCCTGCACTGGCAGTACAACTAGGAAGATTTACAATTTAATATTACATAAGGCCACATAGTCAATCCCATACCCTCCCATGCAATAAGTACTGTGGACGGGTGTACAATGTGTGTTGCTGCATGTCAAACACCATGAGACACATAGCATGATGATGCTGACTCACATGCAGGTGACATGGAAATACTGAGGCAGAACCAACATCACACATCACTCCTGGGTGACGTTGCCAGCTAGCAATAAGGAAGCGGACTGTGCTATGAACACATATTGATGTGACACTAACACAAACTGCACACTGCTGCACCTACTTAAAGAGCCAATTATCCATCTACATAACAGATGTACAGGGAGATAGCCCCTCCTGCACACATACATCCACCTCCACAAGCCAGTTAGCCAGCTCACCTGGAGCAAGTGTAGGTGCACGGTTGCACATGAGCCACTGGCAGAGGGAACCACAAAGGTCTACATGGAACCAAGTCAAACATGGGACACTTGAGCATTGTCAATACTGAACACATCTGTGCTGGCAACTTAGGGAGATGTGTTGGACATTGCCACCAAGCCCAATCAAAGGGCCTCACCTCTGGTTTTCATCTGCAATAACATATGTCCAAGTGGATGGGATGTCCAGGGCATGTAGTGCAACCATGTTACCACTATATTGGAATCTATTGTGTGTGTGGCAGTATCATGTCACCTCCAGCGAACGCACACTGAAACATCTTTCTCACTACATAACGCATGGGAGATACACACTGAAGTGTAATTTGGAAACTAAACCATAGATATCAGGTCAATGAGCCAAACACAAGTTTTCAAGTCAAACAACCCAATGCAGAAAGAACCTCACAGAAGCCCAGGATCCCACACAATGCCACAAACACATACGGGTCACAGACAACATGAGATATCAACTGCCATGCTACATGATATTCCTGGTGCAAGCAACAACAAAATAATTACTCCTATTTTCTCTTTCAGCTGATCAGGGTTACAGGATCCAGCCATGGATCATGGCTCCTTTCCCCAACCCAAACACAGCAGCAGAGCGTGTTCCTTTAATAAGGAACATCGGAGGACCTGCACCATTGTTGAACGAACCTTTGGCATCCTGAAGTCCAGATGCCTGGACATCACCAGAAGCAGCCTCCTATATTCTCCAGAAATGGTCTGCAAGATCATATTGACTTGTGCCATCCTGCACAACATTTGTGTTAGGAGGAACATCCCCTTATATGAACCTGAACAAGAACTGCCTGAAGAGGAGGAGGACGTGAATGGTGCCCGGGAAAATGAGGGGGAACATCCAAACACAGCTGCAAGAATGCGTCACAGACAGCAGATACTTCAAAACGTTTTTCAACAATAGTCACTATAAACACATTGTTACGGTATGAAATGAAACACCTCACTTTATCACTGAATCCTGCTCTTGATAATTATTTATGCATCACATGTTCTTTAGGAATCTGAGTATCACCTCAGGGAGCATGTCACAAAGACAAATCTGACTACTTCAGATGCCACATCACATTTGATGGGAATGATTCTACAGCAAACATCACACACAGTTTGTATGAAAACCATATTTTCTATTTCTCATTTGAAGGGCAAAATCATTTGACCACAGCTATGACAGACATCCTTATTGCCAACACTGTCTACTGTAGCACATGACACACAACTATGACATCTTCAATCAGAAGGTAAGTAAATGCGTCATAAATGAGGCAGTGGATGTGAAATTGCATTGGTAACAGGAATGTATGAACAGACCCTTGACAGTAGTAAGTGTGACATTAGCAATCTCTGCAAGGAGCTTGTGTGACAAGTGGTGCATCAATCCAGAAAATGGATAGCACGAGTGTCCCAGGTATGACAAGCAATGCTCACAAGAAATGCCCTGCGCAGTCCATCCCAGGTAATAAGTCCTGCCACAGCCATGTTTTAAGTGTCTGCCCTCCCTTCTCTAGGGGGCGCTGTAAATTGATTATCTGTACCCTGGGAATCATAATCAACACTCGCCCTGACTCCCATTCTGACTTCTTTTCGCTTCCATTTTCTGTATGCCATGCCATAGTACAACTGCATTAGCCTGCATGGACTTCAGGTCCCATAATGCACTGCCTGGTAGCCGTTAACACCTGTAATCTTCTGTCCATAGCTTCCCATGGGAAAAGTCTGGTTGGCCCTTTATACTGGATTCTCTACTCCAGGACTTGTAAGAGACTGAGGTGATCATTACAACCCTGGTGGTACAGGACCACCAGGGCTGAAATGACGGAAGCACCGCCAACAGGCTGGCGGTGCTTCCCATGGTATTTCAACCACGGCAGAAGCGCCGCGGTCGCACCACCGGGGCCGGCGGTTTCCCGCCACAATGGCCCCCGCGGCAGTAATCCGCCAGGGCAGCGCTGCCCAGGGGATTACGAGTCCCCCTACCGCCAGCCTTTTCCTGGCGGTTTGAACTGCCAGGAAAAGGCTGGCGGTATGGGGAGTCCTGGGGCCCCTGGGGGCCCATGCACTGCCCCTGCCACTGGCATGGGCTGTGCAGGGGCCCCCTGACAGGGCCCCATGCGGCTTTTCACTGTCTGCTATGCAGAGAGTGAGAAGCGCGACGGGTGCAACTGCACCCGTCGCACGGCCGCAACATCGCCGGCTCCATTTGTATGTTGTAATGAGGGCCCGAATCTGCACACACCTGTGAGCTCTCCCATGCAGCCCAGCTATTTGACTCTGCCCTGGCCATGCTGCTGCATGGAACTGCTTAGAAGCTGCCATTCCCCTGAAGCTCCTCGTCATGCATTGGAGTACAGTTCATTTGTGTACCAGAGCCTTTGTTGGATTGTGTTGCAGTTCTGTGTACCCCTGAAACTGCTCTCTGTTTCCATAGTGTTGTTCCTGCTTGTTCCAGTCAGACTCTGCTCCCTGTTTTTCTGCCTTGTTCATGTTTGTTCATGACAGAGCCTGCTCCTGTTAACCAGACCAGTTCCAGTCTTTGCATCAACCAGAGCCTGTTCCCTGTGCCTGCATTTGCCTCCTATTTGGTTTCCATGCCCTCTGTTTCCTCTTGGGGAATTGTGTCTGGTAAGTATACGATCAGTACTCAACTGTATAGAATAGTTTAACTTTGTATCTGTACTGGCACATGTTTTCCAGGAGGCTAATCCAGCCCCCATCTTTTGTCTGTTTTTTGCATGTATTCATTAGTGCCAAACAGTGACAGTGTGCTATGGCTGTATTCCTGGATGTTTTACTGTGCCTCCAGCCTAACAAACAAGGGCTGGTCTTGTGTATGTAAGGACAATCGATGTTTGTGCCCTGACGGTCCAGACACAGATTCACTTCTGCCGCCACCTTTGGATGGGGCTTGCGTGGTGACTAGCTGTGAGATTAATCTGCAGAGAGGCACTGATTTTCCCTGTTGATGTGGGAAGTTCAGAGCCCTACCCTGTGTACAAACATAGTGATGAGCCCTGCGTTTTTGTCGATTACTGATCTGTTACATATTTGTCCACACCAAGGTTGCTCTGGCTTCATTCTACTGTTTTATCTGCTGTACCATAGCTGCCCTATCCCCTTGTATACCTTAATCAGATCTTCAGCTTTAGGTCAAATCTGCTTTGAAAGATACTCTGTGAACTCAAGGGTAGTCTCCACAGACTCCTGACTAGACCTGCATGAAACCGTAACACCATGGAGGCCAATACTGACACAGGGTACACCTGCCAACACAATTGAGCTGGATACTTTTGTGCAATGCACCTCTGAAAATATGCGAACACATGCAGCCTGGGCTGTTGGTCTGCCACAGCCACAGGAGGAACATATGAAATTTACATCAGTCAAACTGACGTGTACATCACAAAGTAATGATTGGATTTGAGGCTCTGTGTCACAAACACTGTACCTACCAAACATGTTCAAATGCCTGATTTGTGGGTAGGGACCATGAAGTGGTAGGCAAAAATTAATGATATGTGAAGAGTAACATTTCCGACCTAGCCCTCATCAGCCATCTTCGATCTTCCCTGTGTATTATTTGTCATGGAAAATGTATTGACCCCCAAAGCAAATAACTGCACACAGCAAAAGAGTTGATACATATTACAAACAGATGTCATGACTGTTGTACCTCATTGATTGGCATCTGATGTTGATACCCATTTGTAACACATTCATACATGAATATCACACATAATGTATTGCATGCCGTCCCAACAGAAGCACACAAATAGTTGTAACAGTCAAATCACACACTAAAAACCTAGGCCATGATTTATATTTTTGGAGCGTAGCCTTGCTGTCCTCTATTGATGCAACATCTGTGCAAACTTACAAATTCCATTTCAATTACCTAAGATTGTGCTGCTGTTGCGTCAGTGAAAAAAAGCAAATCCTGAACAAAGATATTAGAAATGTGGGCCGCTGTTGCATGGTCTTCCACATGTGGCAAAACACTAGAATCCACACTGAAGGCCATACCATCCTATCTTTGTCTAGACATAGGCTGCATTCATGTTAAATTAAGAAAAATGACGCAAACACAGTTTGAGTCAGAAAGTTTGATGCAAATGACAAAAACACACACTAAACATCAATGGGTCCCTAGTGTTAATTCTACCAGCGCACACCAGGCATCCGGATAAGCATAGAAATTTTATTTTTCCGTGAATATGTGGAATTTTGACGTGTATGCTGCTTATGCTTCAAAAATATTCACGCAAACTATGTAAGCGCAACAAAATTACACGCAAGATGAAAAGCAGGGCGCAAAGGGGACAGGAAGTGATGTAATAGGATATACTGTTTACAGACATGGTACATTGGGTGTACTTTCACTTTCACTTTGCAGTCTGAGATTTTTCTAGACTGTGTGGCTGTGTGTTGGTCTTGCCCTCTTGTGGATTGTGTATATTGTCTCTTGTGTAGTCAATCTTTTATCCTTTGGTGTTTCCTAATTGTAGATTGTACCTGTGTAGGTGTTTTTGTGTCTTTTGGCATTGTCAGAATTGTATTTGTACTGTCGGGGTCTGTTTGTGGGTAAGATTAGTTGGGGTAGTTTGGGCCTGTCGTTGGGGTTTGCAAGCTTCCTTTTTTCTACTTTCTTTTCCTTTATTTCTCATTTTACTATAATACATTTTGTACTGTACCATGTCGGGAAGGGCGAGGCTGGGGTGCATGGGTGAGGAGGAGCTTGGGGCATTTGTGTGGCTGGTGTGCCACTTCCTTCCTATGATGCTGGAGGCAGGGGGCTGTGTGATACAGGGGTATCACACAGAAGGCAAGACGGCTGCGTTGGGCCAAGGTACTCTTCCACCGAAGAAGAATATTCAACACCTCCCAGAAGGAGCACCAGCTCAAGCAGCGCTGGGCTGACCTGGTGGCCCGAGAGCAGGACCTGCTGGACCACCTGGATGTGGTGATTGGTGGCCCTGTTGGTGAGTATCACATTGACAAATGTGTACAGTTGAATGCGCCTGAGTGACAGTAGCAGTTGCCGTGACATGCTGCATGCAATGTTTGTGGCCATGTGGGATGCAAGCTGAACAAGCTGTTAGTGTACCAGAAATGTGATGTATTACACATGTTAATACATGGTAACAATGCAGTCCACAGTTTTGTTGAGCCATGTCAGACTATTATTTTATGGCCATTTGTACCAAGCTCTTGATAACTTTCCCTAATGGCTAAGTTTACAGAATTTTTGTGTTTATGTCAGGACAGATATTCATTCAAATGGACAAACCTAAATGTCCTATTCTGCTATCAGATTGCACAATCACAAAACAGGGTCTTCTAGTGGCATTTAGGGTTATGCGTTCAAATCCTATCATTGAGTCGCAGGCGCCTATATCTTTTTTTCTTGGGCACAATTGCCAGGACTGAGCTATTGCAGTTACCATCCGTTTCAAATTGGTGCTAACCCATTTTCAAAAGGGGAAGGGTCACCATGGGATCCCTTCCTCTTTGTGAATGCATGGTCACAAATGTTTTCTAGGCATGAAATTGTGCAAGGGACCACTGACTGCTTCCAAAAATCTCTTTTAGTAATGAAATAGTTTGTTAAATACTTTATGTACACCCCTGCTGAAATATTGCTGCATTTCAACAAATATTAACATCTCAATGTGAAAGCAGTCACAAACATGGTGGTCTGCTGAGCTCAGCAGGCCAGCATCCCTGTGAGTACTGCCATTCCCAAGGGGTTTGCAAAATGAGACCTACCTCATCATGACTGAAGAGGTAGGTCATTTGCTATCTCATTTCTTATTTACAAACAGTGTCATTTTGAAGGTTCTTCCTCTGATCATCCAACTTGCTAATGCTAGTTGCTGAGTCTCTCAATGTGTGAATCACAATACCTGATATAGGTACATATGGCCCTGAGTGACACATTTCAGGTGCAATGACTACACCTGTGCCCATCCATTCTGTCAACGATGATCAGCTAATACGCTGTCAGCATAGATTCTTTTGCAGTTTTGGAACAGCAAAGTGGTCAATCCATGTTTAGTGCTACATTGTCATCATTACACACACACGATCCTTGCCATCATGTTGTCGTAGGGGGCATATACGGCTTAAGGGACACTTGCAATGGGGCATATGTTACCTACATACAACACTGGCACACCTATTATGGACCACTGAAAGCATGATAATTCCTGAATGAAAATCGACCCACATGTCCATCACACAGTTACTCATTGTCCCTTGATGCACAAGCATCATTACCTGAGTCACTTGTTTTGCAGAGCACCAGGAAAGTGCCATTGCAATTGTCACCCAATAACAAATATGAAATGGAGTACTATCTGAAATGGATTAGCCACAAAAGTGTATAGTCAGGTTTATCACCACATGATTGTTAGGGCCAGTGCATGTGTGCATATGTGTGTCTATCACTCCCTGGAGTAACAGAGTCCATGGACATGAGCAGTTGACAGGAGTTGCACTTGGATAGGAATTGAAGGGGTTTAATCACTTAGTCATCCTGAACCCTTATTTTGAGTGTGTTTGTGCCATGGGCACCTAACTGCCATTTCCTAATTGGCCAGCACAGGAAGTAGTGGCAAGTGTTGTCAGTGGTAAATGCTGCTTTAGGCCATGGCCTGAGACTGGACATTGTCCCCTAATTCACATTCTGACAATACCAGCTGTCCTTTGACAGCAGCCCAGTTTTACTTTCTACCCTACCCTCCTGGACTGCTTTTGCCTTTCCAGCATCCTTGGAATGGTGGTGTACTCCCAGGCAAAGGTTCTTGGTGTTCTGCTGGATGACCCTGCACAACCTATGCACCCGTGCCGTGCCCCTTTGCCCTTTCCACTGCCTGATTTCCATGGCTGACATGCATTGTGTAGTAGGTATGAGCCTCCCCATTCTTGCAATTGACATTTAGGCATTTGTTTCTCCCATGCAACTTACCCTGCATATATGTTGTTTCCTGAAAGTCTGCACTGTCCTGTTCTGCAATTCCTGTAACAATCTCCTCCGGTATGACGGCTGCAACCATCTCCTCCATCTCGTCTACGGCCTCCTGCGTTGTTGGACTCCCACCTCCAGTCTGCGATGCTGCTTTCCTGTTCCTTGCCATTTTCTCCTTTGTCCTGTTCTTGCAGTCATGCCAGCATTTCCTACACTCGGTGACAGATCTCCTGACCTCTGTCACACTATTTATCTTGTCCACAATTTGTTGCCAAATTGCCTCTCTCCTTCCAATTGGCAATTTAGAGGTGATGAAGAGTTGATGCTGCTGCTCCGTCACCTCTCTGACCAGTATTTCATGCTCCTCTGTGCTAAAACGACACTTCCTTTTCTTCTTGTCTCTTCCCTGGGTCTTGTCTGTGTCCTCCTGGCTGGTTCCTGGTAGAGTGAGGTCTCCTTGGGGTCTCTCCTGGCTTCTGAGATCCGTTTTGGGGCTCCTTAGCTCTGTGTGCTGCATTTGCGTCACTTTTTGACGCTATTGCAGGGAAAAATGGTGCATATCCAGTTTGCGACGTTTTCTGTGTCACAAAACGGATTAGAGTCATTTTTCCTGTGTTAACTGCATTTTGCTTTACGATGCGGTGCAATGGTTAGTGTAAAAAAAAAGACTCTAACCTGTTCTTAGCAAAACATTTGATGCACGGGTGGCTCTATTGTGACCACCACCACAATCCCACAAGGCATTTACAAGTTTATTAATTTCCAGACATTAGCCCTGGCATTTTTTCCAAGACCTGCACTCAATACCTCTAGTTTAAGACCCACCAAACACACCCATATTTGTTGTCTTGTAACTGGTCCTTTGAAACTAGATTCAGTAAATCATGTACTCTTCTCATAGTGCAAGGCCTTTGGTCACATGAAGAGCCAGGTCTCAAAACCACAGAGCCTCCATTCAGTGGTCATTACTGGTGTCCAAGTGAGGCCTGGGCATAGTTTATAGCACTTGGCCAGGAGTTGATCTTCTCACCTTGCCCTTCGAGTTTGTATTTCGCTGAGCTGAGCTGCGTCTGGACACCGGATATAACCTTTGGCCATGTTCTGCACCCTCACACATGCTACCAGATCCTTCAGGGCACTAAACCCAAACTGATAATTTCAGAACTGTGAGTGGTGCCTATACTGAATGCAGTCTGTGTCCATGGTCCTGTTCGTGCTCTGCCACAAGTAAATCTTGACCACAACTCTGAGATTTTAAAATATAACGAGTCTCCCTTGTTACTTTATACTGAGAAACGCATGTTATTTCCATCAGTCCCATTCATAATATAGTACCAAAATGGGCACTTAACTTGTTCACAGACCCCAGTAGCTGAATGGGCACAGTCATTAACCAAACACGAGGTCACCAACATAGTAATCAATACAGTAACCATCAGAAACAACTAAAGTTTTGTTAAGATCATTTGGGTGGGATCTAGAATGCTTGGGTGTTATTTTTTTGGGTTGATACCTGTTGGAAAGTGGATTATTTGTGAGGGCATTTAGGTACCTACGCTTAGTAATAGGCCCTTATCTCACTTAAGGTTTAAATAAGGGTTCCATAAATTAATCCTTGATCAGCCCTTTTTAGCTTATCCCATGAGCAGTTAGACTTAACTTAGGAGACAAGTGTGCAAAGCATTTAAAAATATTAATGTAAACATGCTTTCTAGTGCCTAAAAGCAAAAAAGTGCCAGCTGTGGACGTCTGATCATGCTTACCTGGGTCAAAGTCAAAGTTTGAGGTTGACCGTGATTTATATTTCACTATTGTGAAAGAATAACCCCTACTCTTTATTCTAGAATTTTTTTCTCTCTTCGGCAAGTGAGGCTCTTTTTCGGGTTGGCTTGCAAACTGATGTCATCGGCTTGGCTCAGCGCGAGGTCTCGGTCAACTCATGGAAGTCTTGTCAACAGGGAGAGGCTCTGGAGCTTCAGAGGAACAGACCTGAAATTCAGACTGGGTCGCGGTTCAACGTCACCGGCTTGACTCTCATTGATGGGTCAGTCGCCTTTTGGAGCTTTTTCACAAAGTTGCTCTAAACTTATCCAACCTTTTTGGGGTCAATCTCTGAGTTGTTCCTTGGGAGATAGGACAACAATTCCCAGAATGCACCTGGTCAGAATACTCAATGGAGGCGACTCTTGGTAGCTCCTTTGTACCTGTTGCATACAGCAAGTTCACTCCTGGATCTTTAAATGCAAGACAAAGTACTTTCAGTGGTGAAGCCCAAAGTGTGCAGCTTGTGTAGTCGTTGTGGGTGCAGTCCTTCAGGTGCAGACCAGGGGTTCAGCAGGGCAGTCCTCTTCTTCTGATCACCCCCTCCCCTAATCTAAATACTGGGGCCATCTAGCTGGAGGTGCAGGAAATGGGGGAGCCCTGGTTTCTGTCCCAAGTGGCTTTCCCTCTTTTGAATACCCATTAGGCCATCCTACCATGACCCTTCTCTGCCATCTGCTATAGAAGTTCTACACCCACCAGATGTTTCTTTTGCTTCAGTCCAGGTGACTTCACACCTCATTGAGGTAGCTTAGCTCAGCCTGCCAGAGGCTGACCAATCAGAAAAAGGGCACTATAGGGCTGATTTAGGTAACTTTTAGAAATAGTTCTAAAGCTATTTCCCTGTAATACTTATAATAAATAACTGACTATTAATTTGATTTCTGACATGACATATTTAGCTCTTCCCTATGTGAAATGAGGATTTATTATTTTATAATAAAGCCTTCCAATGCACTACAATGGGGAAAACAAATTTGACAGTATGGCCCTCATCAGGGCCTATAAAACATATTTTATAATGTTCCTATTTATATTTACACTGCACCCAACCCTGGGGGCACCCAGGCAGAATTTAGGGGTGACATATATGTACAAATATGATAGTTTAAGACTTTGGAAGTACTTTTGATTCAAAAGTCGAATTTGGGGTTAATTTTAATTTAAAAGCAGCCATTAAGGCAGGCCAGCCTTTCAAATGACACCAGACACCACAGCAGTGCATCCATGGGTGCTCTAAGTCTACTGGGGTCCCTAAACCTACAAGCCCTACCAAATACTAGGGATTCACATGTAGGTTGTCAGAGCCAATAATAATTGTGCCGAATTTGCTTGTACCTTTTAAACAGAGCACTGGCCCTAGGCTAGGTTAGCAGAGACCAGGGCACAGTCAGTTACCACCAGTATCAGGCAAATAATCAAGGGGATGATTGTGTCCTAAATGATGACATTCTCACAATACCTTAATTCCTTTCCCAAGACTAATTTAAATAGGTAATCTTTAAGTTACCCATCTGGTATCCAAAGACTGAACCTCTTTCCACAGACAATTCATCTGTTTCTCTTGGCTATCCTTGAAATCCTTTAGCAGGAGTTTAGTTTTTATTGTGAGCCACATCTGAAGGGCTTCAAGTGTTTACTTAGGCAACTAAGCCCTGAATTATAACATTGGAAATACAGCTAATGTTAACACAAATCTACTGTGTATCATTTGAGAGGTCCAATAATTTGTAGGGTTATGTCAGCCACAGAGAATGCTAGTACTGACTGTTGTATTACTTTTGTCACACCAAATCTGAATTACTCACTACCTTTGCCTCCTGGGACAAGCCTCAACTTCCCAACCTTGCTATTCTGACAGAATCAGGTGCTTAGAGGGCAGAACTGTACTATCTAGCTTGAGTGCATCACTAATGTGACCATGGAATACAAAAGTAAATAAAAGTACACACAGAGGATACTACCCAGTGAACAATGCCTTTCCCAGGACCTTCACTCCTCGTAGCAAAGCCTGTAAGTTACACACAGACAATGTGGAGTAAGTTCTGAGCACAGGCAAGGAATTTGACCGTGCATAATTTCACTGACCTCTGAGTCAACATGTCATGGATTTTGACCATCCTAGTGCACAATAAGTACTGAGTGCCACTACCCAGAGCAATTGACCAGAGCCATAGTCCATGAACCTTGTCCAGCTCATTTGCCCCAAGTGCCTGATAGGAGTAGTGTTCAACTGTGCCAAACAAATTCTAGGTGCCAGTTGTGCCTGCTGCTATGCCCTGTACCTGATCTCAATTCAAAAGAACCTGCAGGGCATGATGAGTAGCAAGCATTTTCTGGGGATCCAATTTTGTTTGAACTCTATCCTGTTTTCAGACTATTCTTCTCTAGAGCCTGTAGGGCATGGATCTCTTATATAGCCAGAGAGATCTGGGTGCCATTTGTTAAGCCACCCTGTCCACAGATCCAAATGGCCTTGACAGTTTTTACCATGGCCAGCACCCTTTGGATTTAGGGTGCTCAGAAATGTGATTGTCTCTTGACCCAAAAGGTCTATCAGGTAGTAGAGAATCACAGGAATCAAACACATTCAAAGGCTAGAGGCTGCAGATAAAATATTAGAGAGGCTGTTTTAGGTGCTTCTGCTTTTACTGGCAGACACCCAACTTTTGATTATATTGAGGCTCGTAAACGTTTATCCTATTGAAGGTCTCATAGCACAGGTTTAGGACTGCTACAGGGGCACAAAAAAAGCTTCAGGTAAATTCTCAATACTCTGCAACAGATAACAACAATACCTGTACCTGTGAGCCACCACCTTGCCAATAGCCATTCTCCAACTCTACTGTCCACTGTGCAAATTTGTCAGAAATAGACCAACTAATTGATACACAGAGTGGGACTGCTATACCATCTATGTCACAAAAATCCCAATCCGTAGCTAATATATCTTTGACTGTTCCCATGGATGAAGCTCGTGAAATGAGGGAGAAAGAGGAATCACCCTTAGCTACTATACAATTTCTCTGAGGTAGAATCAGTGAAGTGACCTGCTTGCACACAATACAGGGACGAATGCCGACATTCCAATAGTACAGTCTTGACATTTAGCAGGGGTAAGAGCTAAGCTAACTGATCCTAAATGGGGTGTTTTTATAAATCAACACAATATTATACTACTGCAGGACACATGGGTAACCGAGCCGGTCTTTAGGTCAGGGTACATCACATTTTCATCCAATGGAGTACTATCACCAGGAGGCAAAGCATCAGGCAGTTTGCTGATTTGGTTGAGAATGGAGTTGTTTGCTAAAATAAAGGTGATCCCAACTGAATGTAGATACTTTTTTGGCATTGTTATTTCCACAGGATATATATCTGAGGCTAGGCATATTGTCATTATATACATCTATCTATGTTCCGTCCATCCTAGTTATTTCACAGCCAACTACTATAGACTGCCTCCCTGATATGATTGACCAAATACTTAATAATTGCCCGAAAATAATCGCAGGTGACTGAAATACACAAGTACCAGTGGGGTCCGTGGTCCTAGATATGACTGATGGGTCATATGAATTCAGGGTGGTTCCTTCCTCTGTTGCAGAAACTGGGAATAGACAGTCTAAGGCTGCAGATCAAATTATTGACTTGACAGTCACACATAGGCTGAATACACTAAATTATTGCACTCCTACCAACTTCCCCTCACCCTACCTCTGAAAGAGGCTTGTATAAAAGTAATATTGCTAAATTTTCTTAGATACCATACTATGGCCTTACCTGATGAACATGGAGGTAGTCCCCAGAATGGTCAGTGACCATGAAGCACTTAATGCCCAACTTCAAGCTAGACCCTTCTTGAACACACATTTACATTGTAACACTTCCATAACAGCGGTCATTACTAGCAACAATAGAAGTAATGTTAAATGGGCGTAGAAAATCCACAACTCAGTCCCAAATCTATAGGTTTTTTGTAGATATATTGAATCCATATGGGTTGACTGATATGAGTTTGATCAATTTTGTAAATCTACACTGTGAATTGATGGATCAGTTGAAACATTTTTGGAAAAAGGAGAGGCGAAGGTGTCATTGCCCGAGAAACCTCCCTGGATGATACTCAGGTGAATGTAGATCTGCCAAAACAGCGGTATTAGAACTAATTAAAAACAGGAGACTGCAGGTAGATTATTAAGGCAATAAAAGGTTACAGGGCAACTCTGGTTAAGGCTAGAAGCAGATGGAAGTCAGCACAGTGGAAACAACTAACAGAGTTTCTCCAAAATAGGAATATGAAGGCTGTTCTGGTAAATAATAATAAATGGGACCGATGTCACCTATTTTGCAGATTTATATAGTGCTCTACCTCCGTCTAATGATAACTCTATAACAGTCCACACAGATCAGGAAGCTGAGAATTAGGTTGGTGCCCCAATAGAGTTTGGCATTACATCTAATGAAGTGGGAGAAAGCAACTGACCTTCATGGCATTCTAGGAGAGCTATATTTTTCCCAGATTGATATTTGGGCCCTTAATTGATACACCCTGGGGTAATGCCATCCTGAATTCC
Organism: Pleurodeles waltl; assembly: GCF_031143425.1. NCBI lineage: Eukaryota > Metazoa > Chordata > Amphibia > Caudata > Salamandridae > Pleurodeles > Pleurodeles waltl. The sequence continues at coordinate 580,235,455 of NC_090437.1, forward strand.
TGGTGAGGTGCTACCAACATACCCATTTTTAAGGAGAGGAAGGATGCCTCATCCAACTATCGACAGATCAGTTTGATCAAGAATAGAAAATCTTCTGCAGACAGATACTGTCAAAACTCTTGTCGTGGATAACAGACCACTACATTCTCTAACATAGCCAAGCAGGATCTAGGAGTGAGGTTTGTACCTTGGACCAGGTGTTCCTTTTCAAGATGATTTGCTGGAAATATGTCATCCTGAAGCGGGACCATTTATATGTAGCCTTCATGGATTTGAGGGCCGACTTTGATATGGTGCCCCGGAACATCCTATGGAAGGTGTTAGAAAACTATGGCATCCCCGGTCACCTCTTAAACATCCTGAAAATACTGCACACGGAAACCTTTGCACAGGTTATGTAGAGTTCAGGCAGGATCTCACATCTAGAATAACTATTACTCGGAGAGTAAGTAAGGATGTGTGCTTGCACCCATGTGTTCCAATTTATACATCAATGGAGCAGTAAAGTAGCTGACAAAAGGAACTTTGATGTGCCAAAATCTGCAGGCATCTACTTATCATGTTTGCAGATGATGCACTCTTGCTCACCAGTACCCAGTTAGGCCTTCAATCTCTTTTGGATTGTTTAACATCCTTTTTCACAGCTAGGGGCCTAGAGATAAACCCAAAAAAATCCAAATTCATGGCACTGAATCCCCATTGTTCTTTTAGAGGTAGGGTATTGGTGGAGGGGTAGCTTACAAACAAGTGAAAAGCTTTTACTACTTGGGCATAAGACTAGCTGACAACCTGTCCTGCGCCTCTTAGATAGCAAATAGCAGATCCATTCTACAATGGAGTTTGAGGCTTTGTCTATGCGTCTGTAGGCGGGCGTTATGCACCTCGCCTACCGAGATTCAGCCTTGGCGCCGACGGAGTCTTTCTTCACTCCCCATTACGCGTCGTCATGGAGACGCGTGGGTCCCGCACAGCCAGGAACAACCGCACTTCCGGGTTGTCGACTCGGACAATGGAGAAGACGCCATAAAAACGGATGCCGCGGCAGAGAAAGGGGGGCAGACGAGAGTAGAGCAGACGAGAGGAGAAAACGAGAGGACCGACGAATTTGAGAGCGTGGAGCCGCCTGTGGCCGAACCAAGGAAGAAGGAGCAGAAACCCTGCACTCACACCGGAGTGAGAGAAACCGACAGAGAAGACGAAGAATCATGCCATGACCCAGAAGGGTCGTGGCTAACCAAGGTACGGGGCTTATTCAGGGGCACCTGCACAAAAGGGGTAGGAGGGAGGAGAAAGGAGGGAAAAGGAACTGGGGAGGGTGGAAGGGGAACAGGGCAGCTTGGGTTGGGGAACTGAGGACTCGGGAGTCACAGAGCACGTCAACCGCCCTGCACTACTATGTCACAGCCCCGGTAATCGCCCAGGTTTCTTTTTTTTGTTTTCTCTCTTTTCCTGAACCGAACCCCATAACAACACCAACCCCTGTCGTTCCTTTCCTCACACCCCTCCCTTATACTAATAAGATAACAAAGATAGTAACTTACCGTCCCACTTACCGAGACCTGTCCTATTGTTCTGCCGAGAGTCCACGGGCATCCAGGAAGAAGCCGGCAGCAGGCCACCCCCTACAAGAAGGACAGAAGGAAATATTGAGGACCTGCACAAACCACCTCACATGTAGAACAGAGACTCCCCGGAGAAAAGACTAAGGAGAAGACCAGTTTCTATTTGTTTTTGAACATTTTTATTTTATAATCAATAAACCCTGGCTTCGGCCTTATAAACCCTTCCAAAACTGAGTCTCAGCCTCTGTACTATCGAGCCCAATATCCACGCCCCACCACAGTGGTGTCAGAAGTGGGATCAGGGAAACCTGAGGATATTACACTCCCCCTGGGCTGTACAGAGGTGTTGTAAGTATGGAAGAGAAACCCACCCTCGAGGATATGATAAAACAACTGGCAGAGGGTCAACGCCATTTCCAATTAGTCTGGGAGGCACAACAAATGGAGTCCAAGGAAGACAGAGAAGCCCTTCAAGCCGCCTTGAAAAGTCAGGCCATTATAATGGCCAATAATCAGTTAGTTCATGAGACTGCTATGCAAAAACTGACCGATACAATTGCTGCCAGTAAGGTACACCCAAATGTACCAAGCTCGGTGTTACAGAAGTATCAGGAGGGGGAGGATCCCGACTCCTTTTTTTTACGAACTTTGAAAGAGTCGCCTTGTCAGCTCAATGGCCTGAAAATCGATGTGGCCAATATATTGCCCCACTCTTAACCGGCACCCTCCAGTCCGCTTATCAGGCTGCAAATCCTGGAGGCACCACTCCCTATTCCGAAATTAAGAAGAGTATATTAGAACGAGTGGGGCATGATACTGAGTATTATCGATCAAAGTTCCGCAAAGTTAAATGGGGACCACATGAGGATCCGCGTACGTTTTACTACCGCGTGAAAGATCTAGGACTGAAGTGGTTCGGACCCTTAGGGACCGACCGTGAAGATATCATCAAGGCCATTATTTTAGAACAATATCTAGACGCACTACCTATGAGCACCAGGAACTGGATCAGACAACACCCTAAAATCGACACCGAACTAGCAGTCGATTTGGCGTGTGCCTATCACCGATCAGTGGATGTGAAAGGCCAAACTTCCCGACCCCTGAACAAGCCACCTGCAACTCCTTCTCAATATACAACTAGACGAAACTCTGAGTTGCCAGGATCTTCCTCTCGGAGTACAGAGAGAAACCCCATGCAACAACCTCAATGTTTCAGTTGTGGGGAGTGGGGACACATAGCCCGAGTTTGTCCTAAGAAACATGAGGGAGTAGAACCTATGGAGATAGGGGTTACTCGAGGGAGAGTCCTGTGCATAGGGACAGGTGATACATCCTTTAAATGTTCTCTACGGATCAATGGACAATTGGTCATGGCATTGATTGACTCCGGATGTAGTCAGTCAGTGATACGTCGCAATATAGTCAGGTCTGTAAAGTCTAATGCAGAACACTGGGTGACGATATGCTGCATCCATGGGGATCGAGCTCGGTATCCCCTTGAAGTGGTAGAAGTAGAGTGGAACACTAATCATGACTTTCTCGCCATGGGAATCATGGATAACTTGATCGAAGAATGTGTTCTTGGGACTGATTATCAGCGGTTTAATGACATTCTAGACCAAACACGGAAGCCCAACCCCATTGATGACTGGTGGGGAGTAGCACCATTTCGGGATACCCCTATTGCTAGTTTCCCCGAACGGAAAAAACTAACTAAGAGGGAGAAAAGGGTTGAAAAACAAAAACATGCTATGAATCAAAGACAGACGGATGGTGAGAAAACAGTGGCCAATATAACCAGCGCCCCAGTATCGTTTAGAGTAAGCCAACGCGAAGATCCCACTCTCGAGCACGCGTGGAGAAATGCCAAAAGTGACTCTACCGGAGAGGTAGGCCCTCACTTTATAGTACATAAGGACTTATTATATAGAGTATCTAGGACAGTAAATGGGGAGAAACGAAAACTAGTGGTCCCTGAGCCCTACCGGACTCAGGTATTGTTCCTCGCTCATAACCAGCCTGGAGGAGGCCATTGTGGCCGGGAAAAAACAGAGGAATACTTATTGAGACGTTTTTACTGGCCAGGAGTCTATGCCCAAATTCGAAGATACTGTACACAATGCCCAAAATGCCAACTTGTAGACCCAGGAGTCACCAGAAGAGCCCCGTTACATCCACTACCAATTATAGATACCCCCTTCAAAAGAGTAGGCATGGACTTGGTCGGACCTCTTTTACCTTCTACCAAGGGCCATACACATATCCTCGTGATAGTTGATTACGCCAGCAGATATCCGGAAGCAATTCCCCTTACCAGTACCACTACCAAGACAGTTGCCAAGATATCTTTTTTTTCGCGGGTTGGTTTCCCTGAAGAAATTCTTACCGATCAGGGGACACCCTTCATTTCTGGGCTCATGAAACAGATTTGTAAGACCTTAGGAATTACCCAGATAAAGACATCGGTATATCATCCACAAACTGATGGTTTAGTGGAACAATATAACCGTACCATCAAGTCCCTTTTGCGTAAAATTGTAAATGACTCAGGCAAAGATTGGGACCAGAAATTACCCTTAGTACTATATGCAATTAGAACACATGAACAGTCTTCTACTGGGCATAGTCCGTTCGAGGTGGTCTTCGGAAGACAGCCTCGTAGTTTGCTAGATATGGCGGCAGAGCTGTGGGAAGAAGAGAATGATGAGGAGAGGCCCCTTCTAGACTATATTCAGAACTTAAAAGCCCACCTCCAGACGGTCTGGGAGGACGTGAGGCACCACTTAGAGATAGCTCAACAAAGTCAAAAAGCTTCCTATGATCAGGGCACCAAACTGCGAGTTCTTCACCCCAATGATCAAGTACTGATCATGCGACCCACCTCCGAACATAAGCTGTTGGCAAAATGGAAGGGGCCATATTGTGTAATAAAAGCAGTTACCCCCGTTACTTACCTGATTGAATTAAGTAATAACCCTAAACGGACCCAGATCTACCATATCAATTTGCTAAAGAAATGGGAGAACCCTGGGGACAATAGTGATCGTCCTGCTACGGGATACATGGTAACCCCAACCAACTCACTAGGGTTAGAACTCTGTCCCACCCTTCAGCCGGACAAACAGAAACATCCTTGTGTCAATGATTCCTTAGCTGATACAGAGAAAAGTCAAATATTTGAGTAGATTCAAAAACATTCAGATTTCTTCTCAAACCTACCTGGGCGCACGTCTTTAGTCCAACATCATATTAGAACACCTGAGGGACGAACCGTACGTCTACGTCCCTACCGAATTCCTGAAGCGAGAAAGAGTCTTATAGAGGAAGAGATAACAAAGATGTTGTCCATGAAAGTCATTGAACCTTCCACAAGTCCGTGGTGTTCCCCTGTCGTTTTAGTCCCGAAACCAGATGGTTCGGTTCGGTTTTGTATAGATTTTAGGAAACTGAATGAGATATCCCTTTTTGATACTTATCCTATTCCCCGGGTAGATGAAGTACTAGAGAAGATTTGGCATGCACGTTTCATGTCCACTATTGATCTAACGAAGGGATATTGGCAGATTCCCTTAGCCCCACAAGATAAAGAAAAGACAGCATTTACCACCCCATCGGGTTTATACCAATTTACTGTCCTTCCCTTTGGTCTTCACGGTGCTCCTGCTACATTCCAACGACTAATGGACAGACTGTTGCGGCCCTTCCAAGAATTTACTGCCGCTTATCTTGATGACATTGTTGTATTTAGTACCACCTGGACAGAACATCTCCAACAAATAGACAAAGTGTTCTCTGCCTTAGCAAAAGCCGGACTCACCGCCAATCCCTCAAAGTGCACCCTAGGCCAAACCCAAATCGCATATCTAGGTTATGTCATTGGTATGGGAGTTTCACGTCCTCAGAAAGATAAAGTAGAAACCATTAGACAGATACCGCTCCCCAGAACAAAAAAAGAACTCCGTTCCTTCCTGGGGTTGGTGGGGTATTATCGTAGATTCATTCCACAATATTCTACCATAACTGCCCCTCTTACAGATTTACTAAAGAAGCAATATCCTACCACCCTGCCTTCTTTTTCGTCCTCCCATCTTAAGAGCTTCTCATTGCTTAAAGAGGCCCTCTCAACCGAACCAGTATTGAGATGTCCTGATTTTTCTAGGCCTTTTCATCTTTTTGCTGATGCTTCCAACATCGGGCTAGGTGCCCTCCTTGCACGGCCGGACGACCTGGGGTATGATCACCCCATTGTCTATATTAGTCGTAAGCTACTGCTCCGGGAAACCCACTATCCCACTATCGAGAAGGAATGCCTTGCTATAAAGTGGGCAATTGAGTGTCTCCAGTATTATCTCTTGGGTCGCCCTTTCGTCCTCTATACTGACCATGCCCCTTTAACTTGGTTGGCCACCCATAAGGATACTAATTCCCGGGTGTTACGCTGGTTCCTTGAACTCCAGCCCTTTACCTTTCAGGTTCGTCACATCCCTGGGTCCAGCCAGTGCCCCGCTGACTTTCTCTCCCGTTGTCCAGAGTCTACGGGCCTCTACCAGTCCCGTTCATGGGATGGGGTATGTAGGCGGGCGTTATGCATCTCGCCTACCGAGAATCTGCCGTGGCGCCGACGGAGTCTTTCTTCACTCCCCATTACGCGTTGTCATGGAGACGCGTGGGTCCCGCACAGCCGTGAACAACCGGACTTCCGGGTTGTCGACTCGGACAATGGAGAAGACGCCATAAAGACAGACGCCGCGGCAGAGAAAGGGGGGCAGACGAGAGAAGAGCAGACGAGAGGAGAAAACTAGAGGACCGACGAATTTGAGAGCGTGGAGCCGCCTATGGCCGAACCAAGGAAGAAGGAGCAGAAACCCTGCACTCACACCGGAGTGAGAGAAACCGACAGAGAAGACGAAGAATCCTGCCACGACCCAGGAGGGTCGTGGCTAACCAAGGTACGGGGCTTATTCAGGGGCACCTGCACAAAAGGGGTAGGAGGGAGGAGAAAGGAGGGAAAAGGAACTGGGGAGGGTGGAAGGGGAACAGGGCAGCTTGGGTTGGGGAACTGAGGACTCAGGAGTCACAGAGCACGTCAACCGCTCTGCACTACTATGTCACAGCCCCGGTAATCGCCCAGGTTTCTTTTTTTTTTTTCTCTCTTTTCCTGACCCGAACCCCATAACAATACCAACCCCTGTCGTTCCTTTCCTCACACCCCTCCCTTATACTAATAAGATAACAAAGATAGTAACTTACCGTCCCACTTACCAAGACCTGTCCTATTGTTCTGCCGAGAGTCCACGGGCGTCCAGGAAGAAGCCGGCAGCAGACCACCCCCTACAAGAAGGACAGAAGGAAATATTGAGGACCTGCACAAACCACCTCACATGTAGAACAGAGACTCCCCGGAGAAAAGACTAAGGAGAAGACCAGTTTATTTTTGTTTTTGAACATTTTTTTTTTAATAATCAATAAACCCTGGCTTCGGCCTTATAAACCCTTCCAAAACTGAGTCTGAGCCTCTGTACTATTGAGCCCAATATCCACGCCCCACCACAGCGTCTTTACCTACACAAACTGAAAATTCATTTTGCAGAGAACTGTTCAGTTTGCCCTCAAGCACACCCTTAATACCTCTATGGGCTGATTTAGCATTAGATAGGATAGACCATGTGGTCCTGACATATAGGGCGCTCCACTGGACAGCACCAGAATTGCCTTCTTATGGAGACGATCTAGTGGAACTAATCAGCATTGATAAAAGTGTTTGCACTCCGTAGTTTAAGAAGATAAAATACTTGTGTGAAGTTATTCTAATTGAGGAATTATGGTACTCCTCAACTACAATGAATAAAGCTATACTCATCACATTGCAGCAAATGTTTTGAACTGCTTCAAACATAGAAAGAACAAAAAAGTCAGGAGTATGACTGAAAAAGTCCTCCAACGCAAATGTATCTCCAGTGTTGAGCCATACCTGAACAGGACCATGCCACTGCAAGCTAAAAGTCTGTACATAAAGTTCGCAACTGGCAGGTTACCGTTAAGGTCCCTTACATGACAACTGAACAAAAGTAGATCTTCCCCTCACCCCCATTGCCCTTTCTGCCAGTTGCTTAAAGAAACAGAAGAAACTTTGTTTCTCTCTCTTTTTTTGTTCGGGCTATGATCTGCCTCAAAGAAGGCAGATTATTGCTGTTTGTTGAAGTTTTTAAGCTGATAGGCATTGTGCATTATTGGGACGCCAACAGGCTTCTCAGATGCCACACAAAGTAGCAAATTGTGGCGGTCATGGGTACCGCCGCCCCATTGAATCCTCCAAGGCGGCGCAGCTTGCTGCGCCGCCGAGGGGATTCCGACCCCCCCTACCGCCATCCAGATCCCGGCGGTCCGACCGCCGGGATCCGGATGGCGGTAGGGGGGGTCGCGGGGCCCCTGGGGGCCCCTGCAGTGCCCATGCCACTGGCATGGGCATTGCAGGGGCCCCCGTAAGAGGGCCCCTACATGTATTTCACTGTCTGCTGCGCAGACAGTGAAATACGCGACGGGTGCAACTGCACCCGTCGCACAGCTTCCACTCCGCCGGCTCGATTCCGAGCCGACTTCATCGTGGAAGCCTCTTTCCCGCTGGGCTGGCGGGCGGTCTGAAGGCGACCGCCCGCCAGCCCAGCGGGAAAGTCAGAATTACCGCCGCGGTCTTTCGACCGTGGAACGGTAACCTGACGGCGGGACTTTGGCGGGCGGCCTCCGCCGCCCGCCAAGGTCAGAATGAGGGCCTGTGTTTGTTATCTCCAGATTTCTCTTTTGAGCCTGGAGAATTAGATTGAGCAAGTTGCCAATGAGGCCTTACAGCTCAGACTAGTTTGCTTTTAATTTGTGTCTTTTAAGCCATGTGTTGCATCTGCTCTTTAGAGATCTTGCTGTAATTTTACATTATGTACATTTATGCTGCTTTTCAATAATATCCCCTATTACTGATTACTGCTTTGTATGTTAAAATGTTCTAACTTATTTATGCATGTACTACGTATATGTTTTTTTAAAAGTGGAAATAAAGTAATTTTGATTTGGATATCATTTTATCTGTGCGATCATATAAAGTCAAACAATCAATCAATCAGAATTTTATAAAGTGCACTACTCACCCATGAGGGTCTCAAGGCGCTGAGGTGAGGGGAGTGCTGTTACTGCTCAAACGGTCAGGTCTTGAGAAGTTTCCTGAAGGTAAGGAGGTCTTTGGTTCCACGTCTTGGCGGCGAGGTGCAATAATGATCTGCCGCCGGTTGTAGTTCTACGGATGCGTGGGACGGTTGCGAGGGCGAGGCCCACGGAGCGAAGATGCCGGGTCGGCATGTAGAAAGAGTGTCGTCTGTTGAAGTATTCTGGTCCTGTGTTGTACAGTGCTTTGTGAGCGTGGGTGAGGAGTTTGAAGGTGATTCTCTTCTTGACTGGAAGTCAGTGCAGGTCTCTCAGATGGCCTGTGATGTGGCAGTGGCAGGGGATTTACAGGATGAGGCATGCAGAGGTGTTCTGGATGTGTTGCAGCCTCTTCTGAAGTTTGGTTGTGGTTCCTGCGTAGAGGGCATTGCCGCAGTCCAGTTTGCTGCTTACGAGGGCTTAGGTGACTGTTCTTCTGGTTTCAGTGGGGATCCATTTGTAGATCTTTCAGAGCATGCGGAGGGTGTTGAAGCAGGAGGAGGAGATCGTGTTGACTTGCTGGGTCATGGATAATGAGGAATCCAAATGAATCCTAGTTTATGTGCGTGGTCGGTGGGAGTCGAAGTGGCTCCGAGAGAGGCAGGCCACCAGGAGTAATCACATGCAGAGGGAGTGGAGCCAAAGATGAGGATTTCCATCTGGTCGGAATTGAGTTTGAGGCAGCAGTTTTTCATCCATTTGGCGATGGCCTTCATTCCTTTGTGGAGGTTGGTCTTGGTGGAGTCCTTTGTGAGGGACAGCATCAGCTGGGTATCGTCGGCGTATGAGATAATGTTGAGGTTGTGGGAACGGGTGGTGTTAGCAAGCGGGGCCATTTGGACACTGAAGAGGGTTGGGCTGAGGGAAGAACCCTGGGGTATGCTGCAGATGATTTTGGTGGCCTCCGAGCGGAATGGGGAGATGCGGACTCCCTCGGATCTATGGGTGAGAAAGGAGGTGACCTAGTCCAGGGCTCCGTTGCAGATTCCTGCATTGCTGCGGTGTGAGTGCAGGGTGTGATGGCAGATGGTGATGAACGTAGCTGAGAGATCTAGGAGGAGGAGGGCCGCAGTTCTGCCTTTGTCCAGGATAGTTCTGATGTCGTCGGTGTCAGTGATAAGTGCAGTTTTTGTACTGTGGTTGCTGCGGAATCCGGATTGGGAAGGGTCCAGGGAGCAGTTTTCCTCGAGGAAGCGGGATAGTTGTCTGTTGACAGCCTTCTCTATTACTTTTGCCGGGAAGGGGAGCAGGGAGATAGGCCAGAAGTTCTTCAGGTCCTTTGGGTCCACCTTGTGTTTATTGAGGAGGGCGTTGATCTCAGAGTGTTTCAAGCTCTTCGGGAAGGTGGCAGACTCAAAGTAGCTGCTAATGATCTTCCGTAGTTGGGGTGTGGTGACGGAGCTTGCTTTGTTGAGGAAGTGGTGAGGGAAGGGGTCAGATGGTGAGCTGGAGTGGATGGTGTTCATGATTTCTTTGGTGTCGTTGTCATTGATGGGGGTCCAGGAGGGCAGGAGGTTGGTCGGAGGTGAATCTGTGGTGTTGGTAGTTGCCAGGAGGGTCTGGGTGCTGAAGCTGTCACGGATGTCTGCAATCTTGGGGTGGAAGTAGGAGGCTAGGGAGTCACAGAGGTCTTGAGATGGTGGGATGTCATTGGCGTTGGAGCTGGGGTTGGAGAGGTCCTTCACAATGTTGAAGAGCTCCTTGTGGCTGTGAATTGTTGTTGATTTGATCTTTGAACTTGGTTCTCTTGGGGGTTCAAATGAGTTGGTAGTGTATGCGGATGGCATTTTTGAAGGCTGTGGTTGTCCAGAGTCTGCTCTTGGCGCCACTTTCTTTCAAGTCTGCAGCAGGTTTGTTTAGATTTGAGGATGTTGGTGGTAAACCTTAAGGCCCTTCTGTTGGTGCGTCTGTTGGAGGGATTCTTGATCGGGGAGAGAGAATTGGCACAGATGTCGATCCATTGCCTGAAGTTGTGGGCAAATGCGTCAGAGTTGGTGGTGTCGATGGGTGGGTTCCGGGAGAGAGTAGCGATGAGTTGGTCTTCGGTGACCTTGTTCCAAATGCGGTGGGGGATCTGTTGTGGGCGGTGGTGTGTTGTGGGTTTCTTGAAGGAGAAGTGAATGCAGCAGTGATCTGTCCATTCGAGTTTGGTGGTGTGGCTGAAGGAGATGTAATTGCTGGCAGAAAAAATAGGGTTGAGTGTGGCTGCACAGCAGCCGCTATGACGTAAGGAGGTGGGGGGAGGAGAGGACAGCTGGGAGGTGGGAGTGGGGGCAAAAAACGGCACGAAAAAGGGGGTAGCCAGGGGGCAGCAGCAGCGGGAGTGCAACATGAGAGAGAGAGGAGGGGGGCAGGGCCACAGGGGCAGAAGTGGTGGGGGAGAGGGAGAGAGGGAGAGAGGGAAGACCAAAGTGAGAGAGCAAGAGTAGAGAGGGAGAGATACAGGGAAGAGTGAGTGCAAAGACAAGGAGCACAGAAAGAGATAAACGGAGGTGGAAGCAGAATGGAGAGCAAAGCAGAAAAAGGAAGGGGAGCGAAAGAGGGCCAAAAGGAGCACAACAAGTGACAGACACAGAACTGAAGCTGACCGGATGGCAGCAGAAAATAGGAGGAGAGAGGCAGATGGCAAACACAGCACAGCAGGGACAGACACAGAAGTTCAGCAGAACAGAGGGCAAGCAGAAAAAAGGAGGAGAGAGGCAGAGGGCAGCCTAGTGGGAAAGCAGAGAAATCCCACTTGACACCAGGGATGAGGTGCAGGCAGAAGCCTGCCGGTGGAGGAGGGCCTCTACTTACCAGGTGGAGCCATGGGAGGCAGAGCAGTGCACTGACCAGGTCAGTGGTATTGCTCAACCTACCACACAGCGGCCACCATTAAGTAGGGAGGGGGGTGGAGGCGAGGACAGCTGGAAGGCTGGAGCTGGGTTGAAAAACAGCGTGAAAAAGGAGGTGGGCTGCGGGGCAGCAGCGGCGTGAGTGCCGCGTGAGAGAGGAAGGAAGGGGGGCTGCAGGGGCAGCAACAGCTGGGGAGAGAGAGAGAGGGAAGAGCAAAGTGAGAGAGAGAGAGAGCAGGGAGAGAGAGAAAACCAGGGAGGAGTGAGCATGAAAACAAGGAGCACAAAAAGGGACAGACAGAGGTGAAAGTGGAACGGAGGGCAAAGCAGAAAATGGGAGGAGAGAGGCAGAGGGCCAAAAGTAGCACAACAAGTGACAGACGCAGAACTGAAGCAGACCGGAGGGCAACAGAAAATAGGAAGAGAGAGGCAGAGTGCTAACAGTGCATAGCAGGGACGATACAGAAGTGCCGCAGAACAGAGGGCAAGCAGAAAAATGGAGGAGAGAGGCAGAGGGCAGCCTAGTGAGAAAGCAGAGCTCTCCCACTTGACACTAGTGATCAGGCGCAGGCAGAAGCCTGCGGGTGAAGAAGGGTTGAGGGACTCCACTTACCAGGTGAAGCCACGGGAGGCAGAGCAGTGCACTGATCAAGTCATGAGCACTGTTCTAAACAAATCCATAGTGATGTCACCGATAATGTCAAATGTAAGCTGACGTGATGTCATGAGTAATGCCTCTGGCATTTCTGATGTAAACTATAATATTGTGAAAGGCAAGGGCAGTGCATTGGGGTGAACTGTGGTTCAGTAGCTAAAAGAATCCAGTGGACTTCAGGGAGTTTCACTGAAAATGTTGTTCTTGACTTCACTTTACCTGTGTTATATTAGGGAATTTCTGTTTTCTTTTTAATCCTATATTGATGTGTTGCAAGTGAAAACATAACTTGCTCCTTACAAATTATTCTCATTAAATGTTTCTTATTTTGATTACATACTGCATTCAATTCCTTATTTTTTTCTTTTAAATTATGAAAAGCCTCTTGTGAGACAAACCGTCTCTGCACATGGCCATCATGCATGCAAGGTAAGGGTTGGTCCAGGGCAACATAAGGTCCTATGCTAAACCAATCATGCAGCCGAACCCGACTGTCCATGACCTTTGGGAGTAGGGTAGAAGCGGACCCTGGTCATGGACTAGGATCTACACATAACTTCCAATGGGTCCAAACCACCCCCCACTGCATATTTAGTTAGGAATATAAGCCCAGTTCTGCCATCTCACCATTCATGCATATTCATCAAATGATGGCAACAGTATTAACTAGCCACATTTATTTTGCCACATGTTTAGCCTTTTTAACAATGCTACTTGACATTAGAGATTTCTGAACTGAAATTAACAAGCTACCTCATAAAACCTCACCAAACAAAGCCACAGTTGCTACCAAATAACCACCCCTTTTAATGTTGCCCCTGCTTGATGGATGTGTGCAAATTTTGAAACATCTAATGTAAGGTAAACATGGCAAATGTGCATTCTGTTCTCAAGTCCGCCAAACGGCACTAAAGACACAAGTAATAAATGTAATCCTTAAAATGAAAGCTTAAATGTAAATAGATTTGCTTATTCAAAATTGTAATAAAGTGAATCCACACCAGATGAAGATATGTGGTAGGAGGTATTTATTACAGCCTCAACCAACAGCCAGCATATCAACTGTCCTCTAGAGAACCCTGCATCACAGAACCTCAGAACAAGCTGGTTCCATGCCCAGTGTTCTGGCATGGAGCCATGTTACATCATTACACTTCTTCCTCTTTACATTAGAACAGAAGTAACATGAGAACAAAAACACATTTGAACAGAAAGAAAAAGAGGGTAGAAAGAACTACACAAAATCACGCAAATGTAAAGGAAACCTGCGTGTTCTGACACTCCTACGAGTATGATCAGACCTTAAATCAATGTCAGAGGGAAAACGATAAGAAGTATCATCTCTCCTGTCGGCCACACCACCCCCCCCAAAATGTGCTACACGACTATGATTCCAGATGCGACCATCATCCGTCTTGACAGCATTTTTAAACAGCTTAATGATAGTTTTTGGAGAGGTATATTTTGACCAATTTTGACACCCAACAGGAGCTTTGACCTTTACTTTATCTCCAACCTCAAAATTTGTAACTTTCGCATTATTCCTTTTAGCAACATAAATCTTCCTTTTGCTTTGCAGAGACACTTCTTTGTCTCTCCATTCCCCAATACCATTGTTTTTCAAACCCTTCCCAGCAACCATCCAGCCAGGACACAAACAAGTATTTGAAGACCTTCCCCTGAGCAGTTCAAAAGGAGTCTCCCCGTTGATGCATGAGGAGTGTACCTGTAAGCTGTTATACGACCCTGCAGTTCTTTTCTCCAATCTAAACAGTTTACCTTTGCTAATTGTATACTCTCTTTTAAAGTCCTGTTAAATCTCGACGCTTGGGCGGAGAAAGGAACACAGAGGAAGGGACAGCCTCAACAACAACAAAGAAGGAAGAGCTTGGATTATTTAAGAGAAAAACGGAGATAACTTACAGAGATGTTGCAGCATGTTCTAGCGGAGAAAAGTGTGAAATTGCGGTTGTAGGGGCTTTGTGGAAAGCTGTTTGAGCATTTACTGAGGATCAAAGTGGTCTCTGTATGCTTCACGACGTCAGAAGGTCAGTGAGCAATTGGAAAAGGACGGAAAGCTGTGGGAATTGTTGGCGGCCATCTTGAGTGTGGTGGAAGGAGAAAAACAAGCCAGATTGACTGAGGAAAATAGACTGGATGTTTGGTTGCGGCCATTTTGAGTGAGGAAAACGATCCGAGATTGCTCAAAGAGAAAGCAAGCCCAACTGCCTGAAGAAAACGGACCAAATGTTTCGTGGCGGCCATCTTAGATGAGGAAGAAGGATTTTTTTTTATTTTAAATTTTTTTTTTTTTTTTTACAGCGCAATTGTTGAGGACATCGAAGAAGAACATCGACGGTCTATTGGAAGTTGAAACTTAGACGGAGACTGGATAAGGATCACTATATTGGTTTGTGGTCACGGGAATATACATTTCTTTGGAAACTTTATTGCACTTGTGGAATACAAGTATTGGGCGTTGTAAAATGAATTAAACTGAAAAGGTCGTCTCTGCGGTGACAAACACACCTGAAGACCCGTGTTTGATATAGCGGCATCGTGCTGGGACATACAGTGACTGGCACACCTTTTGGACTTTAAGTACTTTTAGCAACTAGTAGGGTTTGGAATATATTGTGGGGAAGAAGTGTTTTACACCTCTTGTGAGTATGCAGAATGTTACGGCGCCGCCGTTTTTCTTGTCAGATCCAGGAGAACCGGTTATTAAGTGGAAGAAATGGAAAAAGATTTTTGAGAATTATGCCAGGGTGTGTGGTACGAATTTGAGTGGTGAAAGGAAGCAGGCACTTTTGTTACATTGTTTAGGGTGTGAAGGACAGGAGGTGTTGGAAAATCTACCTCCATTGTCGCAAGCTGATCAGAGGGGGTTGAATGAATATGAAATATGTGCAAGACAACTAGATTTACATTACTTGCCAAAGATTAGTACTATTATGGAAAGGTACCATTTTCGTTTGCGGGAGCAAGGGAAAGAGGAGAGTGTTGAAGAATATATTACGGCTTTACGGAAGTTGGCTTCAAGTTGTAAATTTGGGGCGTTGGTACAAGAAAGGATTAGAGATCAGTTTGTGCTGAGGTGTTGCAGTGATAAAGTGAGGGAAGAAAATTCCTTCTTCCTCATCTAAGATGGCCGCCACTAAACATTTAGGGGGTGATTTTAACCTTGGCGGACGGCGGAGGCCGTCCGCCAAGGTACCGCCGCCAAATGACTGCACCGCGGTCAAAAGACCGCGGCGGCCATTCAAACATTTCCTCTGGGCCGGCGGGCGCTCTCCAAAAGAGCGCCCGCCGGCCCAGAGGAAATGCCCCTGCAACGAGGACGCCGGCTCAGAATTGAGCCGGCGTAGTTGCAGGGGTGCGACGGGTGCAGTTGCACCCGTCGCGTATTTCAGTGTCTGCAAAGCAGACACTGAAATACTTTTTGGGGCCCTCTTACGGGGGCCCCTGCAGTGCCCATGCCATTGGCATGGGCACTGCAGGGGCCCCCAGGGGCCCCGTGGCACCCCCTACCGCCATCCTGTTCATGGCGGGTTTCCCGCCATGAACAGGATGGCGGTAGGGGGTGTCTGAATCCTCATGGTGGCGGAGTGCGCTCCGCCGCCATGGAGGATTCACTGGGGCAGCGGTAAACCGGCGGGAGACCGCCGGTTTACCCTTTCTGACCGCGGCTGAACCGCCGCGGTCAGAATGCCCTCGGGAGCACCGCCAGCCTGTTGGCGGTGCTCCCGTGGTCGGTGACCCTGGCGGTCACCGGCCACCAGGGTCAGAATGACCCCCTTAGTCCGTTTTCTTCAGGCAGTTGGGCTTGCTTTCTCTTTGAGCAATCTCGGATCGTTTTCCTCACTCAAAATGGCCGCAACCAAACATCCAGGCTATTTTCTTCAGTCAATCTGGCTTGTTTTTCTCCTTTCACCACACTCAAGATGGCCGCCAACAATTCCCACAGCTTACAGTCCTTTTTCAATTGCTCACTGACCTTCTGACGTCGTGAAGCATCCAGAGACCACTTTGATCCTTAGTAAATGCTCAAACAGCTTTCCACAAAGCCCCTACAACCGCAATTTCACACTTTTCACCGCTAGAACATGCTGCAAGACGCTCGATCCTCTCCCAGCACGTCTCTGTAAGTTATCTCCGTTTTTCTCTTAAATAATCCAAGCTCTTCCTTCCTTGTTGTTGTTGAGGCTGTCCCTTCCTCTGGGTTCCTTTTTATCCCACCTTCGTCGCCAGTGTAATAAAGTGAATCCACACCAGATGAAGATATGTGGTAGGAGGTATTTATTACAGCCTCAACCAACAGCCAGCATATCAACTGTCCTCTAGAGAACCCTGCATCACAGAACCTCAGAACAAGCTGGTTCCATGCCCAGTGTTCTGGCATGGAGCCATGTTACATCATTACAAAAATAGTGCCTTACATTTTTCGAATTAAGATGTTTACAGCAAAATGACTTTTCCACGGCTCTGGGGACTGACATAGCTCTCTCTCTTCTCCAGTAAACTAAACAGATGTAGCTATACAACGGCAAACACGTTTTTCACTAGTGCAAATTCTCAAATGTGTGATCTTCCAAATAGCAAAATAAAATAACTTTAAGCTTTTCACCAACCAATAATTTCTCTACACCGTCAGTCTTGCAAATTAAAACATTATGACACATCTAAATTGTAATCCTTCCAAGCCCTCCCAAAAACGTTTTGCAACATATCTACTGAACTTATTTACACTATTTTGGAAAATGGGTTATTGCAAGGGCAGGTAAATACCTACACTTAGCAATAGGCCACTAACCTCCACTTAGGTCCAGTCAGGTCTCAGTAAATTAAACCCAGTTCAACTCTTGGTAGCTTGGCAACGAACGACAAGGCTTAACTTAGCAGACAAAGCGTAAAGCATTCAAATATCACAAAACAGTAATTAAATAATGTAGGAAAGTCCTCCTTTTTGCCCTGGTCACCCCCACACATTTTGGACAGGTACTGGTGGTTACTGACTCTTGGCTGTGCCCTGGGTACTGCTTACCAGTCCCAGGGCCAGTGCTCTGTGTAAAGTGGATATGAAAATTAGGCTAATTATAATTGGCAAAGTTAACCCACCTATAAGTCCCTAGTATATGGTAGGGCACGGAGGTTTAGGGACCCCAGCATAGGTAGTGCCCCCATAGGTGCACCGCTGAGGTGCCCAGTGTCATTTTAAAGGCAGGCCTACCTTGCTGGCTGCTTTTAAATTAAAGTTACATGCAAATTCGACTTTGGAATTAAAAGTAGTTCCAAAGTCTTAAACTACCTTATTTTTACATATTGGTCACCCCTAAGGAGTGCTGCGGTATGTGCCCCTAGGGCTGGGTGCCATGTAACTATAAGCAGGGACTTTGTGAAAATAGTTTTGAAAGCACTGGTGAGGTAAAACAGCCAAATTAGTTTTTCCCTCATTGTAGTGAATGGCCTCCATAGGCTAGAATGGGGAGACATTATTGTAATTTAAAAAGTCCCCTTAAGTAATAGATACCAAGAGTTTGGTATCAAATTAATTCTTATACTAAATCCCACAACGTCCAGCTGTTGGATTTAATATAACTTGTTCAGGTAAAGAGTTTTAAACTTTACCTGAAAAGTTGCCAACTTCAGCCCTGCAGTGTTTTTGCTGCTGTGCTCTGATTGGCCAGCCTCTGGCAGCCTGGCCAGGCTGCCTTGATGAGGTGTGAAGTGGCCTGGCGTCACACAAAGAGATGTGCCTGTGGGAGGAGATCTCCCCTCAGCAGATAGTGAGGCAGGAAGGGGGAGGGCTGCCAAACTGGTCTTCAAAGGCAGAGAAGGACATTTGGAGCAACCCAGCAACACCCCCACATCCTGCAAACCCCGACAGTTAGGTGCCCCCTTGATTAGATTAGGAGAGGGCAGGAGAGGGGTGTGTTTATGATTTTTAGCCCCACCAGTGGGTGGGCTCAGCCAGATGTGACCTCCAAAAATCACTTTCAGCCATGATGGATTTTTGAGGAATGTTGCCTCCTGAGATTGATTTTTGCCACACTTCCCAGGAAGTGGTCATCACAGGGGGAAGGACCCTGCACCTGATTGGAGAACCAGGACCCCCCTGTTTTTCACCCAGGAGCAAGGATAAAACTGTCAGACCTGCAACCACACCTCAGATCCCCATCAGATTCCAACAAGGAAGAACCAAAGGAGAAGAAGGACTGCCTGCTGGACCCCTGGCCTGCACCTGAACCCTGCACTCGGGAGGACTGCACCAGCTGCACACTTGGGCTTCACCACAAGAAGGAATTTGCCTGGCTTCACCTGGTTCAAGGAGGGACTCCCTGTTTGATACAGGTGAAAAATTGCTAACCAGAGTCCCCTGCACCAACTCCTGAAGAAATCAACCAGCTGACCACTGTCCAGTGGCCAAAAAGGAGTTTGCACCAGGTGCATTCTGGGAGTTGTAGTCCACACCCCCAAGGATCATCTCAGAGCTTCTGGAACCTTGGAGTGAGCTGTGGACCACAAAAGAACCTTAAAGGAACATCTGGGAGAAGATCCAGAAGTTTGGAGAAGTTTGGAGAACTTTTGAAAAAAAGCTTCATAGAGGGACTGACCCGCTGCGGCAACTCTAGCCGGCTTGCCTCAACTGCGACCCAGCCTGACTTGCAGATTCGTCCTGGTGAAGAAAATCTCCAATAAAGAGACTAAGTTGTAGGAAGTTGACCGGGACCTCCCAGCCAGCGTATCGGAGGAGGGCTCCAAGGACGTTGGATCAAGATCCAGGTTTGCCACGGTCGAAGGATTTTCACCTCGAAAAAACGACTAAGTCCAAAGGTAAAAATCTCCACCGAGGGCTCCCGCAAGGCGTATCCGGAGAAGAGTTCCAGGAGGTCAGATTGGACTGGCAGGTTCGTCCCGCTGAAGAAAATCTTCAGAAAAACGACTAAGTCCGAAAGTAAACTTTTGACCGAGGCCTCCCGCGGGCTGTAGCCAAGCCGGGCTCCATCGCGGTCGGCCTTAAGCTTTGACTTTGCCCCGGTCAAGGTGTGACCAGATGACCAGATTGGCACTTTTTGATTCTAGGCGCTAGACAACAATAATTCTTTAAAAATTCATATCTCCGGTTCTCCTTATCCAATTTTATTTGTTTTTGTGTCATTTTCAAGATAAAAATATAATCTATTTTTATAAATTGTTTTTCGATTTTTAAACTGTTTCCTGTGTTTCATTTAATTACTGCTTTGTGATATTTGAATGCTTTACACTCTGTCTCCTAAGTTAAGCCTTGTCGCTCGTTCCCTAGATACCAAGGTTTGAGCTGGGTTTAATTTACTGAGACCTAACTGGACCTAAGTGAAGGTTAGTGGCCTATTGCTAAGTGAAGGTACCTACCGGCCCTTACCAATAACCCATTTTCCAACAAATAAAACACAGGAAACCGTTTACAAATCCAAAATCAATGTATAAAAATAGATTATATTTTTATCTTTTAAAATGACACAAAAACTAATAAAATCGGATAAGGGAACCAGAGATATGATTTTTTAAAAGAATTAATGATTTCTAGTGCATAGAAGCAACTAGAGCTCAAAGGTTTAAAAAGGTCACACTGGAAAGGAACAAAGTCCAGAGTTCAGGCCACCCATGAGGTAACACTGTCACACTTACTTTCAGAAGTGTTTGATTCAGGAAAGTGGTCCACAGCACCAGCTAAGGGTTCAGAAGCTCTGGTGTGCCTCTTGGGGTCTGGGACTACAACTCCCACAATGCACCTCTTCAACTTATGGAGTTGCTCCAAATGTCTCCAAACTTCTGGATCTTCTTCCAGAGGTCCTTTTTGTATCCTTGAAGTGTCCACAACTTGATCCAAGGTTCCAGAAGCTCTGAGTTGCTCCTTGGGAGTTGGGACTACAATTCCCATAATGCGCCTGGTCAGAATCCTCAAATGGCCACTGGACGCTGGTCAGCTGGGCTCTGCTTGCAGGACTTGATGCAGGGGACTCTGTGCAGCTCCTTTGTACCTGTAGCAAACAGGGAGTTCCTTCTTGAAGCAGTAGAAGACAGGTAAAGTCCTTTTAGTGGTGAAGCCCAAGTGTGCAGCTGGTGCAGTCCTCCAGAGTACAGTGTCCAGGTGCAGGTCAGGGGTCCAGCATGGCAGTCCTTCTTCTCCTTAGTTCTTCCTTGTTGGAATCTGATAGGGATCCGGTAGGGAACTGAGGTGTGGGTGCAGGTCTGCCAGTTTTGTCCTTGCTCCTGGGTGAAAAACAGGGGGATTCTGGTTCTCCAATCAGGGGCAGGGTCCTTCCCTCTGTGATGACCACTTCCTGGGAAGTGTGGCAAAAATCAATCCCAGGGAGCAACATTTCTCAAAAATCCATCATGGCTGAAAGTGATTTTTGGAGGTTACATCTGGCTGAGCCCACCCACTGGTGTGGTTAAAAATCCTAAACACACCCCTCTCCTGCCCTCTCCTAATCTAATCAAGGGGGCACCTAATTGTCTTGGTTTGCAGGATGTGAGGGTGTTGCTGGGTTGCTCCAAATGTCCTTCTCTGCCTTTGAAGACCAGTTTGGCAGCCCTCCCCCTTCCTGCTTCACCATCTGCTGAGGGGAGACCTCCTCCCCAGGCACATATCTTTGTGTGGTGCCAGGCCACATCACACCTCATCAAGGCAGCCTGGCCAGGCTGCCAGAGGCTGGCCAATCAGAGCACAGCAGCAAAAACACTGCAGGGCTGAAGTTGGCAACTTTTCAGGTAAAGTGTAAAGCTCTTTACCTGAACAAGTTATATTAAATCCAACAACTGGAAGTTGTGGGATTTATTATAACGATTAATTTGATACCAAACTTCTGGTATCTGTTACTTACGGGGACTTTTAAAATTAAAATAAAGTCTCCCCATTCTAGCCTATGGAGGACATTCACTACAATGAGGGGAAAACAAATTTGGCTGTTTTACCTCA
This sequence comes from Pleurodeles waltl, assembly GCF_031143425.1. Lineage (NCBI taxonomy): Eukaryota > Metazoa > Chordata > Amphibia > Caudata > Salamandridae > Pleurodeles > Pleurodeles waltl. Next base: position 580,256,662 of record NC_090437.1, read on the forward strand.
CCAGAGCTTATAAAACTATTTTTATAAGGTATCTGCTTATAGTTACATGGCACCCAGCCCTAGGGGCACAGAGAGCACTCCTTAGGGGTGACTTATATGTAAAAATAACGTAGTTTAAGACTTTGAAACTACTTTTAATTCCAAAGTCGTATTTGCATGTAACTTTAATTTAAAAGCAGACATAAAGGCAAGCCTGCCTTTAAAATGGCACTGGGCACCTCAGCAGTCCACCTATGGGTGCACTGCCTATGCTGGGGTCCCTAAACCTACATGCCCTACCATATACTAGGGACTTATAGGTAGGTTGACTTAGCCAGTTATAATTAGCCTAATTTGCATACTGATTTTACACAGAGCACAGGCCCTGGGACTGGTCAGCAGTACCCAGGGCACCCTCAGAGTCAGGAAAACACCAGCAAAAAGTGGAAAATGGGGCAAAAAGTTAGGGGCCTCTGCAATCAGCCCTCTTCTCTCACACACTAAACCACAAATTGTCATACTGAATTAAAGTTTGACGTTCCACTTTGCCAAGTGAGTTGAGAGTCCATTGACCAGCTTTTGCTGTAGTGCAGAGCAAAAATTCCCAGCAGCACTAAAAAAAGAAAAGCGCTACATTTTTTATCCCACCACAATACTATCCCCAAACATACCATATATGCAAAGTTTGTGGCAGATTTAGGGCCCAAATAATATCTTAGCAGTAAGCAAACTGTAGTATGCTTACCTAATGGTCTGCCCACCCAATGTAAATGCAAGCTGACCATTCACGGCATATAATGCTCCGTTTCCTCTATAATCAAACCCCTTCAACGGCCATGGGGAGTAACGCCCGTTAGAGGCACATCTGTAATTCTGTCCACCTGATTTAGATGGGTGGACTAAGAGGTCAGTTTCCACTGCTGGTCGCTACCAGAAAAAAACCCTAGTGGCAAGGGGCAATGAAAACAGCTATTTTTTCCCGTTAACATGGGAGAGGAACTCCCACAGTCAGGGAAGCATTGTATTTTTTATTTAAAAAAATAATTTCCACTTTGGGATTTTGTTTTTGAAAAGAAAAAATGAAAACTTTTTTTGTGCAGGGCTCTGTCAAGTTGACGGAGTCTTATACCAAACCGCAGAATGCATTGCTTGGACCCGCCATAATGGCAGTTCCTGGTAATGCTTTATAATTGACTGCCAGCTTTGCGGTCATTTATAAATATGATGGGTGGTGCCTCTGCCAGGAGAACAATGGGCTATCAGCCAGAAAATAAATCAGGTCTTTAGTCTAGATCCATCAATTGTGCAAAAGATATTAACAAACAAAACCAAATATCAATAGCAAACAAGACTTGATTTAAACTGTGTAGTCTCCATCCATCACCGATTCTGTAATACCAAACTTCACATAATAATAGAATGTTGCTCAAAATTGTGCTTTGTTGTGTTTTTATGTAAATTTGTACAGTAGTTTTTTAAGTATTTGTGGTACAAAAAGGTGGCATGTGGACTTTGATGCACTACATTTTAGAGAAATCTTGACATTGGGTCAGTGGACTCTTAAAGGATACATTGACAAAAATAACTTTACTTTGCTATCAGCAACTTGAAAGAAGGTTCAGGTTCGTGACTTGAAATTCAGGTCTGCAAATGTGTTAAAGTGGACTTTGTGTTTGCTAATTCTGAATGTAGTTTTAATGAGTCTGATCTTCCATAATGTTGGAAGTAAATACATTTATTTAGTTTTCTGTTTGTCTGTGCTGTATACTAATGAAATAAATGATCACTGACAAATCCACTATCTCATCCTCTATTGTCAAAGTCCATCTTGCTACTGCCAGTGCTTTAGTCAGGCCCTGGAAAGGAAACCATTTCGAAGACCAAAATGGAAAAATCAGGTTAGTTGTAAACACAGTTTAGTTATATTGTGGAAAGTAGCTTATTGAAAACCGTTTTATGATCAATAGTTTTCTTCTATGAGCATGATAATCTTGAAATCACATCAACTGACTAAAACTATTTTATAGTAAACTACTCATAGAAATATAAATACTATAACTTTACAGACACATATTACATATCAAAAAAGAAAATTCCCATTTTGGCTACAAATAGGCAAATACCATGTTTAGTGAGCACTGCCCTACCCCATTTACCCCTTAGGGCCTACCCCACCCCATTTCCTTCAACCACAGCCCCCTGCGCAGAGATGTGGGTCATGCAAAGTGGGCCAGTGTCAAGGAGGCGACTGCAGGACGTGGCCACATTCCAGGCCTGGTACCCAGAGCACTCTGCACACAGATCAAAGTCATACACAGTGTATTCAGGGTCAGGGATTCAAACGTGAACAGGCCCACCTACAGTGCCCACTGGGAATGTAATTTGTTGGTTTAGAGGTATGGGCACTCCTATGGAGAACAGGAGGGATTTGGCTCAGACTTTCACCCAGATCACACTTCATATTGCCAATGGCTGTTCAAAGGGACTGCAGTGGAACATGTACTGGCACTGTCCCAGTTGAAGATTATGACACAGACCCTGTGACCAGAGCCTCCTTGCATATGCCCAAACACAGCGTACACTGCATACAGCATGCTCAGCGGGGCAGAGGCTGGAACACGAACAGGCCACAGGTGAAAATATGTGTTCAGTGCCCCTTCTACTTGGCTGAATTTCGATACAGCAACTTCTGTGGCCTTTTTCTGACCACGTAGTGCATGCTCAGAGACACAGTTCAGGAACATCAGCAATGAACGTGTTACGTTTCATTTTATAAATGCATTTCTCCACTAGCAAACATATAGTTAAAGTGATGCTACGATTATGCTTTTCGGATGAAAAAACACCGATATTTGCTACACGAAGCGTAGCTGAGAACCCACATACTCTACTTATGATTGGGGTGAACGAAAATCATGCAATTAGCTTTTGCATAATTGGGGCAATGTAAACTCAGATCTGTCATTTTGCAATACAAAAAACTGTTAAACAAGAGGACAATAACAAACGCCTACTTGCATTCTGTTGTTCCCTTCTGTTCACGGTCAATTTTTTTACCACGAATCGTGCGTTTGCGGTCATTTTTTACTTTGAATGACTCGTAATTATGTGACATGACATAATGGCTTAATGTACAGTTCCTAATATTATGTGATTGGCATTGAAATAGCTCAAATGTTGTCTAGGCCTACTTATGATATCGCACTTGACCTCATGGCTGTCATTTCCATTGATATAAATGGATTAATGATATCTCCCATTACTTATTTGATGACGTTACTGATAGGACCACATATTTAGATCAGGTATAAAATCAAATTCCACTCAAGGAGTTTGGTGGAATTTGTTAACTCCACTATATTTGTGTAACATGGAGTTCCTGTTAAATTCCGCTAACCTGCCAGTGGCAAAATTATTCTCCCGTTGGCACTTTGCGGTGTTCACATGAAGAACATGAGGCTCCTGTAACATGCATGTGTGAGCGCAAGTGAGATTTGCTGACTGCTAGCATGATTTCCAGTCTTCCAGCACCCTTTTGTGATGCCCACAATCATGAGCAGTCATGGCTGCTAAATCAACTTGAAAATGCCTTTTTGAATTGATATTCCACTCGAGCAGATGGTTCAGATTGTTTTTTGTGTGAAAGCATTTTATTTATTATTTTTTTCAATAGAAAGGAAGTGCACAGACACATAAACTTCTCTTTCCCGTCCAGAAGGCTCCTCCCGCTGCTTTGTCCATTTCCTGGTAACTTTTCATTTGGATTTCAAATTGAAAGGATCATTCGGTTAGTCTGCAATTCCTGCTACATATATACTATTGGATTGTATTAAGGACTTTTTGTGAAATCACAAGTAAGTTAAACAACTTTTAGATAAGGATGTGGTTAGATGTGGCGAAAGTGTGTGTGCGTGTGTGTGTGTGTGAGATTGGTGTATATCTTTACTATAGGCCACCAATTTGTCTTTGACGCCATGTGGCTAGCAGCCATTTTGTGTGGTCAAAGTCCTGTATGGGTTCTTTGTTCTCCATGCCAAATACTTTGGTTGCCACGTGTCATAGCAGCCATTTTGTGTAGCCATTGTGCATTGCTTTTGCCATAGGCCTGCATGTGTTCTTTGCTGTCCTTGCCTCTTTGCTTAATGTTGCTTGACTATGAGGCCAGAGGCCATTTTGTGTAGTTTGCCAGTGTGGTTTTGCCACAGGCTGCATGTGTTCTTTGTTTTCCATGCCTTCTTGCTTTTGTTGTTTGACCATGTGGCAAGTAGACATTTTGTGTAGCCAGCCAGTGTGATTTTGTCACAGGCCTTCATGTGTTATTTGATGTCCATGCCTCCTTGCTTCTTGATATTCAAACATGTGGCCAGTGTGCTAAATGTTTTATTTCCAGTTCTCAAAGCCATTTTCTCAGGACATTGAAGACACCTATGCCTTTTTGTTTTTGTTCATTTTTTGTAATTTTGTTTCCCTGATATCAGTTTAATGTGCTTGAGTATCATTGTAGTTTGTATGTACATTGTTTATATAATATTATATGCATTTTCTCCACTTTCCCCTGCACCTTCTTGCCTCCCAAAGGATTTCGCATATTCCCCAGTGAGACACCATCAATTCCTTTTTTTTATAAAAAGAATGTTGTTTGTGGGTAGCTGATGAATTACACTTTGCATTAAATAATCACATTATTAAATATGATCTATTGATTATTTCTTATTTATTTAAGTCATGTTGAAGCAGTACGATATGCAATTCACTTGCAAACATTCATTGTTGTATACAATTATTAGCCATCCAAAGTCAACATTGTATCTGCTTGTGAACTCATAGTGTCCAAAATATCTTTGAAATGCTCATTTTGTATAAGGTGAACAGCTGTCTTGAGTAAACAGTTCAGCCAACATGTGTTTCATGGCAAAGAACAGCTGCTTCATCTGGGCTTAAACAGAGAGTATTATTTTTCAAATATGGACAACAGTATTGGCCATTTCAACTTATAAGTATTAATTTAAATTAAACATTTATTTCTCCCATGGGCTCTCCTTATCCACTTAAATCTATTATTGAACATTGCATTCACGGGGGAAAACACATTTACTTGGTTCCTGTAATCCCAAACTTTAAACTTCATGCAATACCCACATTTTAATGGAATTAACACCTTTGCAGATATATTTCAAAATAACACTTAATATGATATATGGCCCAGTATTAAAAGATGTTTAGATCTATTCCTACTAGGTGCAATTAGTACTGAATGTGTATATCCTAAGCCCATGAGTTATGAGGTATTCACCCCAACTTCTATTGTTCTGTACTATTTTGTGCTATGTTGTACTCTGTTGTGGCTATTCTTAAAGTATCTGAAGTTCTAATTCCAAGAAAATGTGGGCATTGCATAAAGTTTAAACCACCTTAGCCCTCCTCTCCTCTGCTTTCTTCTGCTTGTGCAGCTAAGTGCCAAATGACAGAGATTGAAGAAGGCATCAATGAAAGGTGCTCCTGCAAAGAAAGTGGCCAGTGAGGAGGAGAAGAAGAAGCAGATTGCCACACTGATGTGCCAACCTCCACTTTTTTCAAGAAATGTGGTTAGTTTACCGCACCATCCTCTGGGCACCAACCTGGTAGCATCACTCCCACATCAACAGCACCACCCCAACCTAACGCTACCCCTATGTCTCTCAACGAGGAAGCCACCACAATCATAGTGATGAGTAGTGAGTCTGAATTGGATTTGTTTCAGCCACAAAAGTACCCAATTGTCACAAGAAACTGAACATGAGTCGCAGCCACACACAAGTTCTTTCTGAAGTATGAGCAGAACAGGAGGTTGAGCTTCCTGCTGTGTAAGATGTAGCTCTTGATGAACCATTGCCTTCCCAATCACCAACAAGAAAAAAAAAGAGTACCCACCATCTACTCCAAGCCCACCTTCTGATGATCTTGACATGGGACTGGACCCCAGTTGAGTTTCGGACCCATCAAAGTAAACAAAGGAAAAGAAAAGTTTATGAAAGCTTTAGAAGTATGAAAAGGGACAATGATGAGGACAAGTCAGTGATTATCAGTAAGGAAGCCTGCTCTGAGGACATCAAGTTCACCCCCACTATTCAACCTGCTCCTAGGACTGTGGTACTGGTTCCAACACCATCACCTCCAGCTTCCATATTTGTAAGGCCTCCACAGAGACCTGCATCCACCACTACCTCAGTCAAGTACACATTGCAGAGAGACAATTGACACACCCACTTACCTCTAGTTCTTCAGGCATTGGCAGTGGCACACTAAAAAAAGCTCTCCTCCCCAGTATGAGACTTCTTTGTGATTAGCAGGCAGGAGGATAACATTGCAATATGTTCCATTTGACACATTAGTGTTTGTCGAGGTAAATCTGGTACAATATATTATAGGAGGCCAAATCAACCATATGAAAAGACATCAGGCAATCTGGTAGGAGGAGCACCTTAAAGTAGCTGGAGATGGTGGTGGTGACGAGAGAGGTGAGACAGCTCTAATCACAGTGATAGGAGGTGACGCTGAAGAAGAGGGTGACAGCTTTACACACGAGCACAGTCCCCAGCAGTGAGCCAGCATCAACAGTATCTGCAGAATCTAAATGGTGCAAGACTCAGATAGAGTCACTACTGCATCCAGTGATTCCCAAAGAAGCACATTGAGTCTACCATCTCCCGATTCTCTCCAGCAGTTGCTTGCATAAGTGGCACTACCAAAGTCAGCAACATTCTCACCAACTACAGAAAAATCTGCACTCCTTCCAGTCATTCTTTCAAAGCTCAGAAGTGGTTGAGGATCATTCAGCATGCTAATAGAGTACCATTTAGAGCCCCCATATGGAGATGGCAACTTGTTTGAACTCGACTGTCTAAATGTTGCAACATTTGTTTGAGCAGTACAGACCCATCACTGACTATGTTCTTCAAAGAGAAGGGGATACAACTAGGAAAAGCATGACCATGCAGAAGTGTATGAGTTGGTTGAGAGTGTATTCCTTCTCTCGGTGATTAATCCAAGGCTGCAGAGAAGGCTTGTGTCCTCAAATGAGTACATTCCGGCCGCAATACTTGATCCATGGTTCAAAAAAATACTTGCCATTTTCATTATGTTCACTATACAAAACGTGGATTGTTGAGTAAGTGAGAGACCTAGAAGATGAATGACATGTATCACATAACAATAGCACTGACTGCAAAGAATTAAGTGAAAAAATAAAAACATATTATTTTGTTTATTTAAAGGATTTCATAGTAAAACTAAACAGTCACTGTTGTTTAAATTAACGTTCATTGATGAGTATGGCATATATTCAGCACAATTAATAGCATTCTTGATGAGCAACATTAACTAGTGGGTCTGCTATTCTCTGCAGTCTGCAGCCTGCAGCATGATTCTGGGGCAGCTTAATGGATAATTCATTAACTTACAATAATTAATTTCAGTCGCCATACTCTTCTCCGACTGCCTCTTGAGTTCTACTCTGACTCCAAACTTAGACAAGGCAAATTGAATACTCCGTCACACATATGATGTAAAACGAATATCCGGTCCACTGTCAGTAGGCAATGCACAAACTGTAAACAATGCACTGCAGTACAGGGAAAGGAATGGGATATATTTTATTTGGCTTGTTTGTCACAGAATATCCCATCTGCCAAACTCTTAATCAGGTACCTGGACCAACATTGCACAATTGCCCCACTTTCCACCACAAATTATTTTCAACACATACCTTCACTTGGCAGTAGGGAAAGGTACTATACTGAAAGGTAAGTTTTAGGTTTTAAGCTAGGTAGAGTTTTTTCTATAGCATGGGGGGGTCACTGATCATGTGCTTCACTTTTCCCCAGTCAGTCAATTGGGTTGATAAAGAACGAAAGGATAAAAATGAACAGGCATACATCCATCAAGGAAGCCATGAAATGTAAATCATTTGGTGTTAAAAATGGGGTTTCTTGTTGTCAGAGTATGCACCCTATAAAAATAGGAACCACCAGTCTAATCAGGGTAAGTTGTGTTCACCCTCTGGTATCTTGGGGCAGAGCAGTCAGGCTTATCTAAAGTGGCATTTTGTAAAGTATTTGTGCAGCACACACACACACAGTAACACAATGAAAACACCACAGCAATTGCTTCACACTGGGTTAGAAAAATAGATTATGGGCCTGATGACAACTTTGGAGGAGGTGTTAATCCGTCCCAAAAGTGACGGTAAAGTGACGGATATACCACCAGCCGTATTACGAGTCCATTATATCCTATGGAACTCGTAATACGGCTGGTGGTTTATCCGTCCCTTTACCGTCACTTTTGGGACGGATTAACACCTCCTCCAAAGCTGTAATCAGGCCCTATATGTTTAATGAGTAAAACAAGAACAAAATGACACAAATCCAATCAGTAGAAGTCGAGGTACGAATTTTTACAGAACAAATCATACATCGTGCTTAGAAGTCAATAGTGCTAAAAGGTTACTTGAGGTTGTGCTAGTCCAGGTAAATCCAAAGTTCAGGCTGACCATGATGGAGGGCCATCCATTTAGGGTCTGCTGAGAAAGTACCTTAGATGGAAGAAGCATCGAGGTCAAGGACTCGATGCGTGAAGCAGAAGAGGAGGTGAGTCACTGTCAATTGAGGAGATGTAGGCAGTGCGTCAGTTCCAAGCTCTGCAGTGTTGAGGATGCGTCAAAGGTCAGGCAGTGTTGTCCTTTGAGGTGATGTGTCATTGTTGTACCACTGAGTTGAACCGATGCATCAGCACTGAGCCAAGCAAGGACAAAGATGTGTCAGAATTCGGGGAAGATGCATCGCACATTTGATAATGCAGTGTCTGTCGCTTGGGTAACTTAGGTGATGCATCGGCATCAAGTGGAAATACACCACTGGTGCAGTGTCATCAATGCATTGGTTTTCTTGAGTTGCAGTACAGTTACCCACTTCCAAGGGGCCTGGTCTTAATGGACACCACTTGGGAGAGCAGGACTCACAGCATACAGAGTCCAGCTGCTGGTTGGAGGCAGTCTTTGATGTCCTTGAGACTGCAGGAAAATACAGGGCAATCCAACAAGCCCTTGGAGTATCTCTTGGTTCAGATAAGAGGGGTCCACTCCTTCCTCAGCAGGGCAGAGATCAGGAAGCAGCTGTTCTTCTTGAAAACCAGGCTAGCAAAGTGGCACTCCCCGTAGCACAGCAATCCTTACAGGTCCAGTATTGTACTGACTTGGTAGGGTGAGAAACACAGGTTCTCATACACAAATGTGCATGTTAGACTTGGCATCCTTGGTATAGTCTCCCCCATACTTTTCCAAAGACCCAATTTTTAACAGTGACTTTGAAGTGGGGGTGACATCAAAGAACAGACTTTGAAGTGCAGAGAGGCCCTTTCGTCCCTACACTGACTCCAGAATAGGGTGTAACCAACCCTTTGTGTGGGGTCAGGCGCTCCCTATTCAGGTGTGTCAGCTCCCCTCCACCCTTCCTGCCCAGGAAGAGCCATCAGAATGCAAATGACTGCAGATGAGTGCACACACAGATTCTGCAGTGGCAGACCTGAGACTTGTTTAAAGGGCTGCTTAAGTGGTTGGCACGGTCAGTGCTGCAGGCCGACTAGTAGCATTTAATTTATCAATCAATCAGCTTTTATAAAGCACAACTACTCACCCGTGACTCCCAATGTGCTGGTAATAGGTCTAGGCCTCATTCAAAGAGCCACGTTTTGAGGTTCTTCCTGAAGATGGTGAGAGAAGGGCTTTGTCTGATGTAATTGGGAAGGTTGTTCTAGCTCTTACCTGTGAGGTGTGTGAAAGATCTTTCTACGGCGGTGGTTTTCCATGCATGGGACAGTAGTTAGTGTGTGCTGGTGGAACAGAGGGGTCTGGAGGAGTTATGGAAGGAGATGAGATGGTTCAGGATGTCCGGTCTGATGTTGTGCAGGGCCTTGTAGGTGTGGGTGAGTAGTTTGAAGTTGATTCGCTTCACTACTGGGAGCCAATGGAGGGTCCTCAGGTTATGGGAGATGTGTTCTTGGTAGGGGAGGTTCAGGACAAGTCTTGTGGCAGCATTTTAGCAGTTTCCTGATGTTCTTTGTTGTGGTGACAGCGTAGAGTGCATTGTCATAGTCGAGCTTGCTAGTGAATAGGCAATGGGTGATTATTTTGCGGCAGGCGACTGGGAACCATTTGAAGATTTTGCAGAGTTGGCGGAGGGTGTGCCAGCAGCAAAAGGTGACCACGTTTACCTGTCGGGTCATTGATAGGGAGGAGTCGAGTATGATTCCTAGGTTGCTGCCGTGGTCCGTTCGAGGAGATGGTGCGCTGAACAATGTGGGTCACCAGAAGTCGGCCCAGTTTGAGGTGAAGTTTCCGAACATGATGAGCTTGGTCTTGTCCAAGATGAGATTGAGGCAGCTCTCCTTCATCCAGGAGGCGACGGCTTTCATCCCGGTTTGATAAGAAATAATAATAAACAGGACTTAATGGGTCTAGCAGAACCATCTGCCGGGGTGCTGGTGGTTGTTACACACACAAAGCTGCGCTGGTGGTGGCAGCCCCTACACCCTCCACCTCTTGCCCCCGGGTGCTAATGTAAGAAATAAAGAAGATTAAAAAAGGATTTGTAGTAAAGTTACTCTCTAAAAATTATTTTAATAGGCACACAGTGCAGCAACATTGTGCTTTCTAAATCAGCAGTAATGTCCAATTCGTAGTTTAATAAACCTAAATTTACACTTGAACCACTAATGCATTGCAACAAATGATATTTGCTTTGCCATTTCCTTTGATGATCCAACTCGCCATCTCAGTCTCTCTTGGCAATGATTATTACACATCAAGGAGATTGGGAATTTATGGCAACATAAAGGCACAGAGGGAACAATAACTCCCTGATATACATCCATCAATAGAGGACAGGAGGAGTCAGCATATCTTCTTAAATCAGTCCAAGGGAGCACTGAGCACCTCGCTAGCTCAAGCTGGATCAAATTCAGAATCAAGACAGTATAGTTCATTTGGCATCTACTTCACCATGGAAAATGGTGTCTGCATTGGCATGGTAGGCAGAAACATCCGGAATGCAACATATCTTGTTAAACTAATAATTATGTTGCATTCCTGCCCTCTCCCTTTCAGGAGGCCCATCAAGTTGTCTTGCTGCCCTGCGGTGCGTGAAACGAATTGTAATACCTCTGTGCCGCAAATCCAATGTTCTCAGCAAAGTGTATAGATGATAAACAGTGGTGTATTACTAAATCGCATGGCCACGTATTTCATAGTCTTAGCTATAACTAGCTACTGGCTATATCCAGTTTGTTTATAGCACCGTGCACTCTGTATTTAGTAATTTAATATATAGAATTAATTTCCTTAAAAAAAAAAAAAAAAGCTCATGTTCTCAGCAGGTCGGTGTGACTAAAATGGATTGTCACACTTCGAGCAGCAGGTTGGAATATATGCTGCTAATTTGAAAATTCACTTCAAATTCGCCTACTAAGGATTTGTACTCTTTTCATGATTCCGTCTGGCTCCAGCAACCCACTTAGGGTGCAACTATAAATGAGCAGGACTACCGTAACCAGCATGCATTTGGGCTGGTACTTGAATATAATAATCAGGTGCCTACAATTGAATTTGCTGAACGAGCCAGGTATGTGGTCTTTAAAAGGAATGAGAGTCTGGAACACATCCAGCAATGGCTGCACCTACGAGGGTGATATATTTTTTAGTTTTTCTCTGCTGATGAGGGGATTAACCCTGAAACACGTGTCCAGAGATGTTTTATCGATATAGGCCTGAATTTTGAAAATACTGAAAGGAATTCGCTGTGAGTTGCTGAGTTTCGATTTTCCTAAATTAACCTGGTGGGAGTGCGCTTTCACTGAGAGGACGCTTTTGTTTATAATATATATATATATATATAAATATATATATATCTCAAAGACTGTCCCTGTTTGGCATGAACTAGCGCGCTTTATTCAGCGGTGGTGCTGGTGACGGCACAACACTCCGTAATTTATCAACAACATTCATGAACTACTTCACGAACGATCGCACTCCGGGATCTCTTATCTCACAAAATTCATTTATTCAGGCTCCGTTAACTTCGTTTACAGCTCAACAATCACCCGCCCAATGCGTTTCGGTCTGAGAGACCTTGATCATGGGCATTTCCGGTAGGGGGTTTCTGTTTCCACATTTATATCTACAGATAACACATTTAGACTCAACATATTTCTAAATACACTTTGAAACTAATTCTCTCTGCTTGTTAAGTTTAATAACTGCACTCTGCACAACTAAAACTCACCCATAATTTCCAAATAAGTTCAATTATTGACTAGTGCACTATAAACTTATAATGCTGCATTCTGGAAGTTGTAGTTACTGCAAAACAAAACCAATTTAACCAATATGTTGATACACCTCATAAATGTGCAATCGTGACATAATGTCCGTGTCTCCCCCATAATAAAAAAACTAAAATATTAACCAAACTGAATATTAGCTGCAAGTGCTACAAAATATTTTAAAAAAATGTTTTATGGTTATTTACAGTGGCTGCCATGTAAAATTACAAATGTACAAATAACTCCTCATCCTGATTCATCCCCAGAGGGGTCAAAGTTCGAATCTCCAAGATGCGTTTAGACTCCAATTGTCATAGTCTCTTTTCTCTGTCCCCTCCTCGTTATAGAAATATGTTGAGTCTAAATCTGTAGATATATATGTGGAAACAGAAACCCCCTACCGGAAATGCCCGTGATCAAGGTCTCTCAGACCGAAACACGTTGGGCGGGTGATTGTTGAGCTGTAAACGAAGTTAACGGAGCCTGAATAAATGAATTTTGTGAAATAAGAGATCCCAGAGTGCGGTCGTTCGTGAAGTATTTCATGAATGTTGTTGATATATATATATATACCATATATATATATATATATATGGTTAACAAAATCACATGGCAGCGCACTCCCTTAAGGATTCTTCATATACTTACGAAGCTTATTCAGTGCAACAAACAAAAAACTAAATGTTTCGACTAAACAGTCTTCTTCTCGGTTTCGGAGTCCTTTCTCTCTGTCACTATTTATACTTTCATAGTTAACAGACTTTCACAATATAAAAACAAAACAATGCTAACAAGGAAGATAATCATAGTATTAGGGCGCTCACAGTAAGTCCACAAAGTAATGATACAATTTATTCATGGCACGGTGCTCCTGGCAGGAGGATCTTCCTTAATCCTCCAATGTTTCAAGGGAAACTAACAGTGAAAAAACAGATGTCAGGGCACTCATGAAATCATCATTAGAAGTTAGTAATGTATCCAATCTTCTTAGTGTATTGACAACAACCTCGTGTTAATCTCAGAGTCCAATTTTATTCATAATGTTCTTATATCCTCCACAAACACAGCCAACACGTGTTTCATCCTACTTGCATTTTGATAGCCATTATTTGATAGATACGAATGGAGACTACTCGAGTCATTATTGGTTTGGATGGATTATATTGTGCAAAGGTATTGCATTTAGCATTACAGGACTTTTTTCACTTAACATTGTAAACTGAAGACAAGCCCTGATGAAGTCCTTAACAGAACAATTTCTCATAGGATGAAACACGTGTTGGCTGTGTTTGTGGAGGATATAAGAACATTATGAATAAAATTGGACTCTGAGATTAACACGAGGTTGTTGTCAATACACTAAGAAGATTGGATACATTACTAACTTCTAATTATGATTTCATGAGTGCCCAGACATCTGTTTTTAGACTTTCATAATGCATCGTGGACATTGTAGTGCAATGTAATCCATAGCCAACAAACCAATATTTTTCAATAAATCAAAATAACATGAAATTCAATGGTACATCAATATATGTGCTTCAATTCACATATACACCAACTCAACATGATTTTAACGAGAGAGGGGAACTCCATATATGTAATAAATATACCCTAATCATAAATCATCATTCAACTTGTAAATGGTAAGTAATTCCTACACAGTCATTTGGAATTCAATTACTGAATAGTATACTTGATTAAAATATGGCCATTTATATAGTTCTAAAGATCAGTTCTATATATCATATTGGATATCATCATGCTTGTGATCACTGAAACAATATTTCTCTTATCCTCATTATCCCAAATATTATTCAAAGATGTACAAAAAGTTTCTCATCATTATTCATCATAAACAGTATCTTTGTTCTCATCTGAATAATGTATCTGGATTCCAATTGCTTTAATTTTCTAATTCTATCACTGCCTCTTTCGTGTTCTGGAATATGATCTAAGCCAAAATACCTTAAAGTTTTCCAATCATTATTTCCATGCATTTTAAGATGTTTAGTTACAGCGTAGGTTAAGTCATTGTGTATAATTGCTCTGATGTGCTCTAAGATTCTCTTTCTAAGCAAGCAAATTGTACTACCCACATATTTTAAGCCACAATTGCATTCAATCACATATACAGTGAATTTAGTATTACAAGTTATTCTGTGTTTGATATGTATGTCAACTACATTAAACATTTTCACAGACTTCATTGATTTTACAATCTTGCAAGCTTTGCAATTATTGCATTTGACAAAACCCTGCTGTTGTTCTGTTAGCCAGGATTGTTTTTTTTTTAAGGATAGGTGGCTTTTCACTATATAATCCTTAACTGACGGTGCCTTCTGATATGTAATCATAGGCCCTGAGCCTATCTTGGGTCCCAAATCTGTATCCCTACGTATCACATGCCAATGTTTACATAATATGTTCTTTATCAAGCCACTTTCTTTAGTATAATTCATTACCATTCTCACTCTGTTTTCATCTGATGACTTTTCTCTTGCGCTAGAATGCTTTGAGAATAATAACTCATCCCGATTGATAGTTTTCATTCTTTCTAAATTCTTAACTAGCATTTTTTGATTGTAGCCTCTTTTTCTAAACCTTCATATTTTCTTGGCCCGGGGAGGACCCAGAGGCCTCCTTCTTTCTCTCTCACCAAACCTCCTCATTATGTGAGAGACCGCAGGGAGGTAATAATCATCATACAAAACTTCTATGCATTTACCATCAGTGCATCCAACCAAGCTTTATAGGGCAACCAAAATTTCTTTGCCCTTGTGATACCCATTACCGTATCCATTTTAAGTACATACTCCACTTGATCCAACCATTCTTTATACAAGGGAATATTACTACCCACCCATGTCCTACAGATTTCTCTTCTAGCTAATAAAACTGCATAAAATACCCACTTCTGCATATCTGCCCTTAAATTTGTTAACTGCTCCGATCTGGCAAACATAACTAATAATGGGGTAATCTCGATCTCAACCTCCAATACTTCCGAAATCCTATGTCTCACTGCGTCCCCAAAAAATTGAATTGCCGAACACTCAAAAAACATATGAACGTCTGACGATTTTTCCAACTGACACTTTCCACATTTAATCACCTCCCCTTTCGTCATCTTTGACAATCTGTATGGAGAAAAAAAACCTCTATGTAATGTAAATATATGATTCCGTCTAAACGGAGCAGGTCTCACACTTGATATAGCGTACGCATAGATACCTCCCAAGCCTCCGCAACTGTAACTCCGGGAAAACATCACCCCAGAGTTCTTTAGGCAGATTAAATTTACCGTCCCTTGCCTCTAGCAACTCCCATTACCATGATGTCACAACTTTTTGGGAGGGGGTCTACTAAAATGTTATCCTCTATATGGGACTGCCAACCGCATCTCTTATTATCCTTAGCTATCCACCCTTTCAATTGGAGATATTTTAACCTCGACAAAGCCCGCCTGTCTTCTGCAACATTTCCTCCCAAGACAGCAAGACTCCTTCCTTTACTAACTCTCCGCAGTATTTAAAACCTGCCTTTTTAATTGGGGTGGCCAAAACATCCTTCAAACACTCTGGCGAGTCCCAAATTGGTGACCATTTGCTATAATAATCAATCCCCACCAGGGACCTAACACTGAACCATAATTGGGCAGCATCCCTCAAAAGTTTCAACTTAATGTTTTTGAAGAACTTAGGATCCCCGAATTTGAACAAATAATAATTCAACCCCTCCTTTACTTGTGCTGACATAGCCTTAAAAATACAACCCGGATCTGTTGTATCTAGAACCGAGCCCAAAATCCTAACATTCTTAAGTTGAAACACCAAACCATACACTAACAGATCCGGTATTGCTAATCCACCTTTTTCCCTCTTCCTCCGCAGCTTTTTCCAACAAATCCTCACTCCATTCTGTGCCCAGATAAATGAATTTATCTGCTGCTGAAATTTGCCAATCAAAACTTTATCAAATAGCAAAGGAATTGTATTGTATGAAAAAGTAACTTTAGGTAAAATTATCATTTTAACTAAATTCATTCTGCCCAGAATTGATAAAGGTAAATACATCCAATTGTTCATAAGCTTACAACAGTCCCTCATTAACAGAGTAAGATTCACCTCTGCTATTTGCTCAATATCTTGAAGTATCTTAATACCAAGATACCTAATTTCGTTATTAATCGTCCAATTCCCCTTACTATGATTCCATGCCATTATTACTGTCTTATCAGCATTTATCTGATAGCCTGATACCTTACCGAAATTGTTAATTATTTCCAAGAGAGCTGGTAAAGCCGTGTGTAAATCAGATGCACAAACTAACAGATCATCTGCATAGAGGAGGCTTTTTTTTCCCAGTCACCATATACAAACGGAGGGATTTTCTGCTCTAATCTAATCCTCCTAGCAAGAGGTTTGATATATAAGTTAAACAATAGTGGCGAGAGTGGGCATCCCTGTCTCGTGCCCCTTATTATTTGGATCAGAGGAGTCAAACTTCCATTTACCAGAACCATAGCCACAGGTTTTGAATAGATTAAACACATCACTCGATAGAATTTTTCCCCAAAACCGTATTCTTTTAAAATGTTGAAAAGAAAAATCCAGTTCACCCTATCAAATGCCTGTGCAGCATCTAGCATTATTGTCACTAATGGGAGACTAACTGAGGTGGCAATGTCAATTGTCCCTATTAAACTACCTGTCAATTTGTGTAAATGCCTCCCCTTCATAAATCCTTTCTGGTCCTTATGTATGAGACCACCCACCACTTTGTTTAATCGCTCTGCCAACACCTTTACAAAGACTTTATAATCAGTGTTCAATAAAGAGATTTGTCTATACGACTCACACCCAACTGGACTTTTACCTGGCTTCAAAACCACTGTGATTATAGCGATATTCCATGATTCTGGTAATGCCTCCCCATTATCATATATCTTCTCAAATAAAACCAACATTATCGGGACAATAGCATCTACCAACATTTTATATAATTCAACTGGAATACCATCTGGGCCCGCAGCCTTCCCCCCCTTGCATGACATAATTGCTGACTTGATCTCTTCCATCCTAAATTTGTGATCCATCATTTCCTTCTCTATGTCTTAAATGTTAGGGAGTGTATCCGCCTCCAACCAATTTTGAACCTCCTCATCTGTTACCACAGTATCCTCTTTATACAGATCCATAAAAAAAGATTGAAAAACCTCCCTAATATCCTGAGCACTGGACTGCCTCTGACCTGTTTGGTCAGAGATCTCACGGATTTCATTTCTTGTCCTATCAGTCTTAACCTTCCAGGCCAACAATTTGCTCGGATTCTCTCCATATTCAAAATCAGCCAACTTACTAACATCCCATCGTTGTTTTAACCTGGACTGTAGCAACGTCTCTAATTGCAATTTCAAACAAGACCTCCTAACCTCTAACTGCTCTAAGGATTCTAAACCACCCATCTGTACGCGATCACACTCATTCAATTTTTTTCCAGCACCTTCATTTCCAGTCTATACTTCTTATCCCTTAGAACAGTGAGACTCGTGATTCTGCCTCTTAGAGAAGCTTTCAACGTATCCCACACCACGCTTATTGAAGCAGAGCCTAAGTTAAACTTTAAAAATTCCTCCGTTTCTATAAACAATTGCGACTTCACCTCCTCCTCCAATAATAATGCTCGATCTAATGGCCATCTTCTCATCTCTCTATTGGTATTAAGATTGAGTGTTATAACTACGGCAGAATGATCTGACAAATGTGCGGCTTTATATTCTAAATTATCCACCATACCTTCCAATCCCTGATCTAACAAAAAATTATCTATTCTAGATGCATGGCCATACTTCTTATTTTTTAAAGAGAAGACCCGTTGTGCGCCAGCTCTTACTCTCCAGATATCCCCCAGGCCCAATTCTCTCATCCTAGATTTAAAAAAGTTCTGAGGTTTTAATATGACAGTAGACCTAGCACTTTGTGACCTGTCTAAGTCATTATTCAACAAAACATTAAAATCACCCCCCATTACTATCGGGTCAGGAAAATCTAGAAGATGCACAAACATTCCTTTCATTGGTTCTACATCATCAAAGTTTGTACCATAAAAACTAACCACTGTTAATATTGTATCTTGAATCTGAAGTCTAACTATAACCCAGCCACCCTTGCTATCCACAGCAGCTTTTAACACAACCACATTAAGTTGCTGTTTAATGACTATGGCCACCCCCCTAATATTCATGATATTCTCCGTAAAAACCACCTGTTTGACCCACCGCTGAGAATGAAACAATTTAAGAAATTTAGGCCCCGTCAGATGCGTCTCCTGCAAAATGTAAATATGTGCAGGATAGACCTCCAAATACTGCAAAATTCTATTTCTCCTACCATGTAATCATAGCCCATTTACATCCCATGTCATAATGCGAAAGAGACTACTGCCCCCACCCGATTAATTGTACTTCCTTTTCACTAGAGAAATTTCTTCGCATTCTGATTAATTCACCATATGGAATACTCTTTATTAAAGATTTGGGATGGAAACTTTTCCCATGTAATATGCTATTTGTTGCAGTTTCCTTATGAAAGGCTGTTGTTTCTAGTTTATCATTCTCAACGTAAATCGTGATATCCAAGAAATCAATCGAAGTTTTACTCATATTACATGTGAACTGCAATCCTATGTCATTCCTATTTAAGTTTGAAAAGTATGCCTTAAATTCTTCCTGTGAGCCATGCCAGATGATAAACAAATCATCAATAAAACGTACCCATAAGGCTATTTTTTCCATATATGCATCATTTGTTTTGCCCCATGCTACTTCTCTCTCCTACCACCCCATTACTAGGTTGGCATAATTTGGAGAAAGGGAAATACCCATTGCTGTCCCACACATTTGTTGATAGATCTCATGATTGAATATGAATATATTGTTTTTAAGACACATATCTATCATAGAAAGTAGCATTTTTGAATGCTCTAATTCAGCAATATTTCTTTGCCTTAAAAAATATTCACACACTTTTAAACCAATATCATGATTCATAGATGTATACAGAGAAACTACATCAATGGTGACCAGTAAGTATTCATCATTCCAATTTACATTTGTCAAAATTCTCAGTAAATCTCCTGAATCCTTTATATATGAACTCAGTGTCATTACTATAGGTGCCAAATAAAAATCTACATAATCAGATACTCTTTCATAGAGTGAGTCGCATGCAGAAACAATTGGTCTGCCTAGTGGATTAGTCAAGGATTTATGTATTTTTGGTAAGAAATAAATTGTTGGTAAAGTTGGATTTTCCTTCTTCAGAAACTTGTATTCATCAAAATTAAGTAACTGTTGTTGATGCCAATCATCTAATGTTGAATGCAATTGAAAAGTCATTCAATTTATAGGATTATGGCTGAGTTTCTTGTAATTCAACTCATTCTTCAACTGTCTATATGCTTCCACAATGTAACTGTGTGTATTTAAAATCACAATATTTCCACCCTTATCTGCTGGCTTAATTATGATGTTTTATTATTCATCACATTTTTTATTGCCATCCATTTGCTTTTTGTTAAATTTTCCCGTGATCCATGAAGTCTTGTCTTTTGTAATTTCTCTAAGTCTCCTAATACAAGTTCCGAAAAAATATCAATTTTATTGCCAGGTGATAGAACTGAACAAGATTTAGATCTTTCTTTAAAATGACAAAATTTGTGTTTATTGGTATCAACATTTAATTCTTGAAGCACTTCCATTTCCGTATAGTCTTCATCTGATAAATTGTAATATAAGTCAAACATAGTTTTCAAATCCGATATTTGATCAATTTGTAACTCCAAATTTCCTGATTCATCAATTATTGGGTCATCTTTGTTAGAAGCCACCCCCTGCGACTGCATAGAGAGAAATTTGATCAATTTTAATTTACGAATACATTTGTAAACATCAATGCGAGTGTCCCCATAGTTGAAATGAATCTCAGGACAAAACGATAAGCCCTTGTTCAGCATTCTCGTGTTCTACTGGTGTTAACTCATAATCTGATAAATGTATTACTAAGTCAAGTTTCTCTGTTATTTTTTCTGACTCCTGAGAGGGTACTGCCTCTTTTCTTTTCTTTTGGCTCTTCTAGTCTTTCTCTTCTTTTTCTTGTTGGATCTGCATTTCTTCCAAGGCCTCAGCCTCTGTTTCTTCCTCTCCCTCTCATCAATCGTTGGTCTAGATACAGCACTTGCATCTCCTCTAAAAAATAATTCTTTACTGTGATATCAACACGTTCCAAAGATCCCTCCCCTTCACCTAAGTCTACATCAGATTCACGTAGGGTTGTCGGTGTTGCTAATATTTTATTTTGTACTATTCCACTTAGCATCATACTTCAAACTTTCAAATCTTTTCGCAAATGTTAAAATTCTCTCATATTTATAATCCTTTTCATATCTTATAAATTAGCTTTTTTTGTGTTCCTGTATTACATCTTTATATTTGTCCAATTTACTTTCCATACTTTTCCTTAATAATTCCTGTTCATTTTTGTCTTCATTCTTAGCTATTTGTTCTTCCAAGTCTTTGATTTTACTGTGTATCTCCTCCAGGTCTAATTTCGCATACTTAATTAGTATTCTCATCATGTTTAGTGAGCATGGTGTATTATTCTCTTCCCACTCTTGAAATAACTCTGGTTTTACACCCTAATAAGTTGGAATAGTAAACATACGTAATCCTCTAGGGATTCTCTTTACTTCAATATATTTGTCCAATGAAAGTACCTCCCAGCTTCTACTGATTTCTCTTTTATATTGTTTTTCTAATTGAAAAACTGGTATTAGACAGATTAATTTTTTTGTTGTAATTAATTCGCTTCTGACGTGATATTTCAATCACTTGCATCAAATAATTTAATGGCCATCATTAAACGTTTTGTTTTTCTAGCTTCCATAATCGAGTGAATGTTTAGAATGTTTTTACCCTATTGCACTGAAGAGTTCCAGAAATCTGTTTTTCACAAGGTTCTTTCCACCTTTAAATTACCTTAGCCACCCCCAAGCTGGGAGATTTATCCTGGTTCCCAGACAGTGTCTACTTCGGCATCAATAGAAACCTGAATCGCTGTAGAGTGCCCCTCTCTCATTAAAATCATGTTGAGTTGTTGTATATGTGAATTGAGGCACATATATTCATGTACTATTGAATTTCATGTTATTTTGATTTATATGAAAAAATATTGGTTTGTTGGCTGTGGATTACATTGCACTACAATGTCCACGATGCATTGTGAACATTTGTTAACTATGAAAGTATAAATAGTGACAGAGAAATATATAAATATTCTCTTTAGAAAACAAAGGTTACAAGGATGTAAATTCAGAAAGTTAGAGTTAGAGTTATTTCAAGTAACTATAACTTGTGACCTAAGGTAACTATAACTCGAGCCCTTGCCATGCACAGTTTTCTTATCAATAACTTTATTGCAAATGTTGTAGTGATAATATCAAAGATATCATCAATGATATAATATATGTGGTAATTAGCTGTGCATGGTGAAGGCGCGAGTTATAGTTGCCTTAGGGCTCAAGTTATATTTATTATGTCCTTGCCGGCGGTTGTCTCTGTCAGTGGATCTGGGAGTGGGTGCATGAGTGTCTGAGTGGATCTGAAAGAGGGTGTATGAGTCTAATATGGGTGCATGAGTCTCTGAGGGCATGTATGAGTGAATGAATCAGTGTATGAATGAGTCTGTAAATTATTTTTTATCATATCCCCGAATACCCTCAAATGTTCAAGGATATTCGAGGATATTGCGCATGACGAAGAAAAATCATTTTAAACCCATAATTTGACCCTAAAACACCCCTATATAACACCCCTGGGATCAGGATACCTCCACACTGACCCCTTATACCACTTATCATTTCTATTTTTACCCCCGGGCATCCTCTCTGGTAATGTAAATGGCAGCCGCAACTTTCTACCAAGTAAACAAAAGCACAATCTGTCTACCAAAGACTAGCTTTCATCCAAATTTGCTGTAATTCCGTCCAGCAACTTTATTTTACCACCCATTTTTGTCAGCCCCCATTTGATGGATCACCCTGAAACTTTCTATGTGCAACAAGAATCACTGGCACATGTTTTTTTTGGGGCAAATTTTATGAAGATTGATCAAACGGTGCCAAAGATACAGGCAAGTAAAAAAAAAAGCTTTTTCTATGGAAATATGGTCCACACCACCAGCATATATATATATATATATATATATATATATATATATATATATATGTAGTGAAAGCAAGTAGATAGTAATTGCTAAGACCTCTTTTTCCATAGAGAGAACTTTTTTGTTTTGTTAGTAACTTTAGTGCAGTTGATAAATCTTCATGACATTTTAAAAACTTATACTTTACTCACTTTAGCTTGTGTCTTGAAGGTTTAGAGGTGATCCCTCAAGTGGGGGCCAAGAAAAAGGTGAAAGCCAGTAGGTAATTATAGCTAAGACGACTTTTTTCCATATAGAGAAAGTTTTTTGTTTTGTTAGTAACTTTGTCGCAGTTTGATACATCTTAACGAAATTTTTAAAACTTATACTTTACTCACTTTAGTTTGTGTCTTAAAGGTTTCAAGGTAATCCCTCAAGTGGGGGCCAAGAAAAAGGGGGTCCCAATCATTTTCCCCATTCTATGCCTTTGGGATTTTTTTGACATTTTTAACATGATTATAACTGGAATTGCTGAACTGAATTACACCAAATTTGGCAGATAGTGGTCCAGAAAGTGTAATCTTTTTCGGATTTGTGTAATTCCATTCCATACTTTTGGAGTTATTTAAGGTTAAAAAATATGGATGTATAGGGATGTGGATCCTCCATGGATCCAGCCATGATTGGCTGGCAGCAACCTGACAGAAAATGTGTGGCCTTCATTTTCTTTGTTGCCTCCGCTGGGGTTGGAAAACTACACAGCAAAAACACATACAGGGATCATCTCCTGGGCAAAAAATTCCCTATTTTAATGGGCAATCCGCTGATCTGCCACCGGGCTCAACATGGTCCCCTGTGTAAATTTGGAGGTGGGTCTGCTGATCCAGACAAAAAAATGTATTATAAAAAACACCCACTGCTTACCTCTAAGTGTGAGAATGCTATTTGAGAAACGTAAGAAATGCTAGAAAACAAAAGATACATTTTTCTCACCGAGCCCTGCAACCTCAACACCTTGCAGGCTGACCAAGTCCAGCTCCTTTTTGATTATGTCTGCCCAGCCGTACATCAGCTGCTTTGTGGTGAGGTGTGCTGCAGCCCTGTGCTGCAGCTCACATACCATAACACTCTCCCCCACAACAACAAAAATTCCCACAGGGTGTAACCCTTGCTGGGCCTGTTGCCAACATGCAGGTAAGGTGGGTCTAGGCCCAAAACACAAGCAAGGCCACCTCCACCTTGCTAAAAATGGGGTCAGGCTGCAGCTCTTACACGGCACCAGTGCCCACCCACAGTGGGTGCGGGTGGCATTGGCACTGCTGTTGCGTGCATCAGCAATAGCTTTGTGGAGAAAGGAAGGAAGTGGACCAGGAGGAGGAGGACAGAAGGAAAGGAAAACAAAAAAACAAAGTTCAAAAAATGACAAAATAGTGAAAAAAAACTAAGACAGAAACATAAAATACATGCACAGAAATATACACATTCTGGAAAGTGTATTATTGGTAAGGGCAGGTAAATACCTACACTTAGCAATAGGCCACTAACCCCCCACTAGGTCCAGTCAGGTTCAATAAATTAATCCCTTCTCAACCCTTGGCAGCTTGGCAACGAACGACAAGGCTTAACTTAGGAGACTAATGTGTAAAGCATTTAAAAATCACAACACAGTATATAAGTTAAACACAAAACACCAAATGATTAAAATTGGATAAGGGGAACAGTAGATATTAATTTTTAAAGAATTAGGGGGTCATTATGACCCTGCGGTCAGTGGAAATGTGGTGATAGTACCGCCAACAGGCTGGCAGTACATACCGCCACATTATGAGAATGGCGGGTTGGCTACAGCCAACCTGCCACTTCTCCTCTTGGGCCACCAAGGCAGTAGCAGCCGCTGGGCCGGAGATATCAATCTCTAGCCCGGCGGCCGCTATAGTACCCCCGGCGGCATTTTGAGCCAGCCTAACACCATGGTTTTCGTGGCGTTAGCAATGCCACGTAAACCATAGTGGTAGGCCTTACCAGTGACTGGGAATCCCTTCCCTGTCACTAGTAGGAGGCTCACCCAACCCATCCACACTCCCCCTTCCGATCCCCAACCACCATACATGCACATACCCGCAGACACGCAACATGCATACACCCACTCACTCACACTAGCATACACGCATTCATACACGCATACATCTTGTCACGCTAGCACACATCCGTACACACATTCACACTGACATGCAGACACACATTCACATTTCCATTCTTACATGCATTCACTCACATGCATACACCCACACAAACAACACTACACACACAGACGCTTTCACGC
Source organism: Pleurodeles waltl (assembly GCF_031143425.1). Taxonomy (NCBI): domain Eukaryota; kingdom Metazoa; phylum Chordata; class Amphibia; order Caudata; family Salamandridae; genus Pleurodeles; species Pleurodeles waltl. The sequence continues at coordinate 580,281,520 of NC_090437.1, forward strand.
ACACACTCCCACATTCATGCACACAACCCCTCCCGACACACACACACACATACACAACACCCCCACCCCCTCTCCCCTGTCAGAAGCCCAACTTACCTTCATCCTGGTGGTCTTCCGTCAGTGAATGGGACGGGGTGCTGCTACCTCCAGTAGCGCCTGCCAGCAGAACACCGCCAGCGCCACCTTACCACCATCCGAAAAGGCCACATCCGTATTTCCGTCCTTCTTGTGGCGGAAGTCCGGCTGTGGTCATAATCTGGCGGACGGATGGTAGCCACAGTGACAGTCTTTTGGTGGACGTCACCGCGGAGGTAGGCTGTTTATACCACTAATGTCATAATGTGGGCCTTAATGTTTTTAGCGCATAGAAATTAAAAGCACCAAACTGGTCATCTGGTTTCACTAGACAGAGACAAAGTCAAAGTTTGAGGCTGATCACGATGGAGCTCAACTCAACTATAGCAAGGGGGAGGCCTAATTCAAAAGTTTACCTTCAGACTTATGCCATCATTACCAGTTTGGCGGATTACGGAGGCCGCCCGCCAAACTCGTACCGCTATCGGACCACCAGTGCGGCCAGAACACCACCATCTCTATTACAAGTTGCTTGCTGGGTCAGCAGTCAGAAACAGCGTTTCCACCTGCCAGCCCTGCAGGAAACGGGCCTTAAAATTTGCACCAGCTGGTAATCGAGCTGGCAGCAATGTGGCGGTGCTTTCCACTGCCCGTAATTCGGCCAGTGTAAAGCATGACAGGGCTGTCCATGGGGGCCTCTGAACTGCCCATACCAAGACGCCTCCATTCTACCATCCTTTACATGGAGGTCCAATTGCCATGAAAAGCCTGGCAGATTGGGGAATCGTAATCCTCAGGGTGGGGCTGTATGCAGCGCCACCATAGTAGATTACAACCACCGAGACCACGAGGCTGTCAACTGGCGGCAACCTGGTGGTGTCGTCAGAAGGACTGTTTGCAGCACCGCCACAGTCATAATGTGGCGGTCAGACTGCCATGACTGCGGCGGTCCGACCACCACTGCAAGTCTGGCAGTCTAAAGACCACCAGACTTGTAGTGAGGGCCTTAGGGCCATATTTATACTTTTTGACGCAAAACTGCGCTAACGCAGTTTTGCGTCAAATAAATTAGCGCCGGCTAATGCCATTCTGAAGCGCCATGCGGGCGCCGTATTTATTCAATTACGTTAGCTGGCGTTAGCCGCCGGCGCTGCCTGGTGTGCGTGAAAAAAAACGACGTACACCAGGCAGCGCCGGCGTAGGGGGATATGGAGCTTGGGCGCCAAAAAATGGGGCAAGTCAGGCTGAGGCAAATTTTTCACCTCAACCCGATTTGCGCCATTTTTTTCGACTCCCAACCCCCATAGAAATGACTCCTGTCTTAGCAAAGACAGGAGTCATGCCCCCTTGCCCAATGGCAATGCCCAGGGGACTTCTGTCCCCTGGGCATGGTCATTGGGCATAGTGGCATGTAGGGGGGCAGAAATCAGGCCCCCCTATGCCACAAAAAAAATAAAAAATAAAAACTTACCTGAACTTACCTTAATGTCCCTGGGATGGGTCCCTCCATCCTTGGGCGTCCTCCTGGGGTGGGCAAGGGTGACAGGGGGGGTCCCTGGGGGCATGGGAGGGCACCTCTGGGCTCCTTCTGAGCCCACAGGTCCCTTAACGCCTGCCCTGACCAGGCGCTAAAAAACGGCGCAAAAGCGGCCGTACGGCATTTTTTTTGACCCGCCCACTCCCGGGCGTGAATTTTGCCCGGGAGTGTAAATACGGCGCACATGCCTCGGAGTCAATTTTTTAGACGGGAACGCCTACCTTGCATATCATTAACGCAAAGTAGGTGTCCACGCTAAAAAATGACGCAAACTCCATGGACTTTGGCGCTAGACGCGTCTAACGCCAAAGTATAAATATGGAGTTAGTTTTGCATCGGAATTGCGTCCAAAAAAACGACGCAATTCCGGCGCAAACAGAGTATAAATATGCCCCTCAGTATTTTTCTTGAACATTTTCTTCAGCTGGATGAAGTCACCATTCCAATCCAACCTTCCTGGAGCCCTGTTCAGATTCGCGTCACATGAGACTTCGGTGAAGAATTCTACCTTCGGACCTGAGATAATTTTTCATGACAGAAATCTTCATCCAGACCAAAGCTGAATCTTGATCCAATGTCCCTGGAGCTCTGCTTGGATAAGCTGTGTGGGAAGTCCTGGTGAAGTTTTTACGTTTTTGTAACTTTTTTGGACCTTTTTCTTTCCGATAGGGGTCGACCCTCCACTGCAAGCTGATTTTGATGCAAGGTCATTGGATCAACTTTCCAGGAGCCTCTGGTGAAATCCTGGAAGTCTAGGGCTCCAGAGTTTTTTAGGGGGATGAACCTGCAAATCTGGCTGGGTCACGGTTGAGGTAAGCCTGCTAGACTCACCATAGCCAGTTGGTCCCTTTATGGAACTTTTTTCCAAAAGTCTCCAAACTTCTAGATCTTCTTACAGAGGGTCTTTGAAAGTCCTTTGGAAGTCCAACGCCCACCCAAAGGTTCCAAAAGCTCTGAGTTGCTCCTTGAGAGTTAGGACTCAAACTCCCAGAATGGACCTATTTACAAACCGAAAATGACCACTAGCCACTGGTCAGCTGGTCAGTTCCTTCAGGTTTTGATGCAGGAGACTCTGGATTGCTATTTCTCACCTGTAGCAAGTAGGGGGTCCCTTGTTGAACCATTTGAAGACAGGCAAGTCCTTTTTGTGGTGAAGCTCAAGTGTGCAGCTGGTGCAGGCCTTCAGAGTGCAGTGTCCAGGTGCAGGACAGGGGTCCAGCAGGGCAGTCCTTCTTCATATGATGTTGTTTCTTGTAAAGATCTAAGGTGTGGGTGCAGTGCTGTCATATTTATCCTGACTCCTGAAGTGGAAAGCAAGGGGGGCAACTGTCGAATCGCAGGCAGGCCACTGTCCTAATGGATGACCACTTCCTGAGAAGTGTGCCAAAAATCAATCACAGGGAGCACCATTCCAAAAAATCCAAAATGATAGAAACTGAATTTTGGTGGTTAAGTCTGGCTGGGTCCACCCACTGGTGTGGCTAATAATCCTTAACACGCCCCTCTTCTGTCCTCTCCTGATCTATTCAAGAGGGCACCTGGTTGTCTGGGGTTACAGGAAATGGGAGAGGTCCTGAGCTGCTCCAAATGTTATTCCCTCCTTTGAACACCAGTTTGGCTACTGTCCCCATCCTGTTTCACCATCTGCTTGTGCAGATCCACTCCCCCAGGCACTTTGTTTGTGTTCAACCAGGCCCCTTCACGCCGTATCAAGGCAGCCCGGCCAGGCTGCCAGAGACTGGCCAATCAGAGCTGAAACTTGTTACTTTTAGTAAGAGTTCTAAAAATCTTTCCCTGAAGTAGTTCTATTAAATCCAACAATGGCAAGTTGTTGCATTTACTATAACAATCAGTTTGAGACCAAATTTGCCATATAGAGCTCCTCTGTAGACTTTATTAATTAAAATAAAGTATCCCTATTTTAGCGTATGAAGCCTATTCACTACAATGAGGGAAAAACAAATGTGGGATTTTTTTTCTCACCAGTGCTTATAAAACGTATTTTATATTTACATATGTCACCACTGTGACAAGGTCGGTGGAGCGAAGCTGTTGGGTCGGGGTGTGGAAGGAGAGACGTCTGTTGAGGTATTCTGGTCCAGTGTTGTGCAGTGCCTTGTGAGCATGGATGAGGAGTTTGAACGTGATTCGCTTGATGATGGGGAGCCAGTGTAGTTCTCACAGGTGGGCTGTGATGTGGCAGTGGCGGGGGATGTCCAGGATGAGGCATGCGGAGGTGTTCTGGATTCGTTGCAGTCTTTTCTTGAGTTTGGCCACGGTTCCTGCATAGAGGGCATTGCAGTAGTCCAGCTTGCTGCTTACGAGTGCTTGGGTGACCATTTCCATGGGGATCCATTTGTAGATTTTCCGAAGCATGCAGAGGGTATTGAAGGAGGAAGAGGAGATGGAGTTGATTTGCTGGGTCATTGATAGTGAAGAGTCCAGGATGAATCCCAGGTTGCGTGCATGGTCGGTAAGTGTCGGTGCAGTTCTCAGTGTGGCAGGCCATCAGGAGTCGTCCGATGCGGAGGGGGTGGAGCTGAAGATGAGGACCTCAGTCTTGTCGGAATTCAGTTTCCGGCAGCTGTTCTTCATCCATTTGACGATGGCCTTCACTCCTTTGTGGAGGTTGGTCTTGGTGGTGGCGCGCCGTTGGTGAGGGAGAGGATCAGCTGGGTGTCATTGGCGTATGAGATGATGTTGAGGTTGTGAGATTGGCGATGTTAGCGAGTGGAGCCATGTAGATCTTAAAGAGGGTCAGGCTGAGAGATGAACCCTGGGGTACGCCGCATATGATTTTGGTGGCTTCAGAGCAGAATGGAGGGAGTTGGAAATAACAATTATGTGAAAAAACTGTGAGCTTGTCCTTTTGGTTGCAGGAGATATGGTGTCCTGGGGCAAACCTGTGCTTCCTTATTATTAACAAATCAAGATGTTGCTCTGACCACAGGTCCTGGACAATCCCAAAGGCAATTCTCAAGGATTCACCATGAACTGTCATGTGTTTCATTCTCTGTCTCTGTCCCTCCAGAAAACTAGGCTCTATCTCACACCTTTAAGGCAGATTTTCTCAAGGAAGTGTTGCTTGCTCCTGGTGGTGAGCTCTAGCCATCATGACCATCCTCTTTAGACCTCCTGACCTTCAAAGGTAATTTTAATGGGGAGCTTGGTTTTAAAGTTGCAAAGGCTCAGTGAACCAGATCTGCCTTCTACCTGTTCACCGAGGTGCTCTCCTATTTGTTTTTGGCATCTTTTACAGCCCCTCCAGAGTAAGCAAGCAGAATTCCCTCCCAGCTGCACTCCCTACACAAAATGTCCTTCTGGCTGTCTTGCAGAGCAGACTACCAGCAGAGGAGAAAAAGGCCGGTCTGCTGATGCTTAAAGGGAACAATCCCCCTGTTACTCTGTGGTATAAAGAGGGCAGTGCCACAGGTCCTTGACAAACCTATCCAAGTCCTGGAAGTCAGATCAAGTCAAAGTATCAAAACCCATCCTTTCAAGGTATCATATGGCTTCTTCTTTCAGTTGGGTATTCTTTCTCTGCTGTAGCTCTGATCATCATTGCATCCTTTTCTGAACTCTCCATCACAGCATTCTGGGACAATGCAGGATGGTGGCTTCATATTTTCTGTGGGAAGACCTTCTTTTTAGAGCCTCAGCTCTGCACATAGATGACACAGCTGCTGGATCCTTCCAGCCAGAACTTCAAGGATGAGCTCTCCTTGTGTTGATTCCAGATGTGTGGCACTTCCTTTGTAAAAGATGGCCTGGGCTCTCCCAGATCAGGGGAACGGGGACAATCTATTTAACAAATGCAGATTTCCTCCCCACCCCTTGCTTTCCTGAGAGCTGGTCAAATATTGGCAACTGCTGCATTGATGCCTTTGATCCTTCTGAGGATCAGAGTAATTAATGTGACCCGGAAGAGGGTGACAAAGGCTTGGTATCTGATTCTAAGCAGGGCTATGGAATTATGACAAATCTTTATGTGTTACAAATGATGTTGGGGACTGTAAATCTAAACTTGGGTACATGTTTACCTCTAGACGTGATCTTGCTGCACCCTTTAGGCCTAAGTGGCTGAAAGTGGAAATTAGGGCAGATATTGCCTATAATGTGTGATACAGTGTAAGCCCCAGAGACCTTCAGTAAGCACCATAGATCTACACTTTAAATGCCCACTCACATTATAACGCATAACCCAGGTTAGTACCAATCCCTGAAGAGTCCCATTTGTGACTGCCTACTAGAGTACAGATATCGTGCTTCACAAGGTGGTTGCCTCACACGTGCTGTCTGCACACATGAGCACACACAAGTACTCAAGTGTTTATGTGTGACAAGTCCAAATCCTCTTACCCTAACAGTACAACAGTAGCCTTATCTTAAAAGACGGACTAAGGTGGCTAACGCACTCAGTCCAATTACTGTGAAATTACTTTGGGTACACTCAGGTGTTGAGATTTGCTCATTGCAAAAGTCCAAAAACTGTGGTGAAATGTGAAAAATCCCAGGGGTCTAAATGAGCAGAACCCATCTGCTACATTTACCTTTTATGAAATGAATGCTAATAAAAAAGTGCAATAATTAAGCTAAGTGGGTGGTCTTTGGCTGACATAATCTTAAGGCACTAGTTTGCATGGTGACTAACTAGCTAGAGGGTAGGATATCAGACTACAGTCAGTCAATACCTCCGGTGGGGTGAAATCTATATGTCATACAAGTTGTCTTGTATTTGTGAAATAATCTCATATTCATTGGGGGAATCCACTGCTGTTTTTGCAACAAAAGCAGCCCAGCATACTATATATACATATATTACACACATATATGTCTTTGTATTTAAGGCTAAAACAACACTAGAACAGCTGTTTTGCCATTGCTAATATGTTAAACTGCAAAATAAGGACTCAGGGCCTCATTTAGAAGGCCTTAGCGGCACACTGTGTCACTGGAGTGTCATTATTTGTAACTCTCTGGTGGCACAGTGTGCCAGCCCATATTTACAAGATGACGCAAACCCACCTTGTGTGGCTTTTCATGGACTTATAAATATGGGCCCCTTTCACACATAACACTGAGTGAAAGCGGCGTTTCATGGGTTTTACTTGGGGTGTTCCCATGCAACACTCATGGAACACAAAGGAATGTGATGCATTCCCAGATTTACGACTCTGGGAATGCGTCAGATTCCTTCACCACCTCACGGGTGGCACAAGAATGATGCAACGGGGAGAAATATCTTTATTTCTTCCCATTTTTTCCTCTTTCTATGTGTGCTGCATTTTGCAGCACACAGAGAAGAGGAAAACACTCCTTGTGATAGTTTTTGTGCAGGAAGGTTTTCCTTCCTGAACAAAAACAATCATCTTCTGCAAAGGAACCTGCATTGCTGCTAGGCAGCGGGAGAGGATAGAAATGTGCTGTATCTTGTAGATAGAGTGCATTTCTCCCCTGTCCCGGTGGCTCAGGGGATGCACCGCCCTGCACCACAGGCTTTGTAAATGAGGCCCTCAATTTGATGCTGCCATGTTATGCTGTTGATTGATCATAGAGTGCAGTGTTGGACTGGGCTTTTGGGCAGTTATGTAAAAGTGCGCAACTTGTAGTGTCCAGTGTGTGGGCCATGTTTTATTTGATACAGTGGGTCTAGCCTATCACTAACGTGGGTAATTTACAAACAGATCCCAATTAATGGTTTTAATGGATTTAAGAAAAAATACCTAGGGGGTTATTCCAACTTTGGAGGAGGTGTTAATCCGTCCCAAAAGTGACGGAAAAGTGACGGATTTACCACCAGCCGTATTACGAGTCCATTATATCCTATGGAACTCGTAATACGGCTTGTGGTATATCCGTCACTTTACCGTCACTTTTGGGACGGATTAACACTCCTCCAAAGTTGGAATAACCCCCCAAATGTCTGATCAAACAGAAGTGAGCAGCATGTTGTGGACTGGATTCGCACATGCATAATGTAGCGCAATAGGTTACAAAGTCCTCGTTGGGCCACATTAACATAAATAAATTACACTAATGTGGTGCAAGGAGGCACTAGGGATTCTTAAATCTGCCCCTTAGTAGGCCAGGACATTCATGAGTAATTACACCAGCGTCAAGCATATGAATGCAGCTTCCTCCTTAAATTGTCCATTTTGAGCTATCCAAATTAAAAAAAAAAAAAAAAAAAAAAAAAAAAAGCTCTGACACTAAAGTGTATTTTCTGCTTCCACAGTGAATTATGGCATCTGGGGAGAAACTGCACTAACACAGTTTTGCACCAAACATTTTAGCACCAGCTGGCACCATTTTTATGCACCAGCTGGGCTTCATGTTTATGGAATGGTGCAAGCCGGTGCAAGGTGTAGGCTAGTGTAAAAAAAAATATATGTTAGTCAGGTGGGGCTGGCGGTATGAAAGAAGGGGGTTTTGCACCCAAAAATTACGTTAGGCAGGTTAGAATAAATAAAAAGACTCTAACCTGCCTAGAGTCATTTGCTGACACAAAACCATCCATACCACACGACTCCTGTCTTAGAAAAGACAGGAGTCATGCCCACCACCCCAATGGCCAGCATAGGGGCATGGCCATTGCACCCTGTGCCATGTATGGGGTCCCATTTCAGGAACCCCCTTATGGCACTTTAGAAAATAAAATAAAATACTTACCTGGGATGGGGTCCCCCATCCTCCGCCGTCCCTCTGGTGTGCGTGGGGGAGTCCCTGGGGCCTGGGGAGGGCACCTGTGGGCTTATTCCACTGTGTTCCACCATGGAAATAGGCCCACAGGTCCCCTAATGCCTGCCCTGACTCAGGTGTTAAAAAATGGGGCAAAGCAAGCTTTGCACCATTTTTTGACCCCTCCCGTGCACCATTTTTGCATGGGAGTATAAATATGGCGTAAAGGCCATAGAGTCATTTTTTGTACGGAAACGTCTACCTTACATCTCATTAAGGCAAGGAAGATTTCAACATCCAAAAAATGACTTTAACTCCATAAATTTGGCGCTAGCCAGGTCTAGCACCAAATGATAAATATGAAGTTAGTTTTGCACCGAATTAGAGTTTTAAAAAAAGACGCTAATTCGGTGAAAACAGAGTATAAATATACCCCTTAGAACTGATGTCAATATGAGTGTTTAGTGCTAATAGTTGTTGCTTAAGTTACCTGTTCAATATATATTTTTTTTGTGGGTAAGAGTGCTTGCCTTTGATGTTCTTGTATGCTTCTGTCTTTCATATTTCAAGCTATGTGTATATAGCTGCATCTTTAGTGTGCTGGTGTAAGTTAATGGGGGCTGTTCAACTGATTTTCTCAAATTACCTCCTATAGTGAGCTTATTATCATTTTAAACTCCACTGCTCATTCCTCTGCGTGCTTCAACCATTTTGCAACCGATTCAGTCACAGCTCTTTTAATATTATTTTACTTTGTGGTTTTATGCACATGTTGGTTACTTTTGAATTGGGCTATATCATTGCTACCTCTGAGATTAATTTGCGAATACCCTTCACAGTTCTTTAAATTATCATCATGCATTTTTTATTTTAAGTGATTTTTGGAATGTGTAACAGGAGCCTAAGAGTCTTCATATATATCTTTGCACTTTGAAGAGTGCCTGCTATCTTGAGTATAGCAATTGCGAGTATCAGCAAACGATGTTTGTGAGGGATTCTTTAGTTTTAAAGTGTGTGGATCCAACCTATGCCTTGATCTCCGGAAGAAGGCTACAGGATTATCACATTTGTACTGTGTTCATTTTGATTTTTCATTGCAAACTCTTGTCTCTAGCGCATCCTTATTTGTTGCCAAAGGCGGTATATGCAGGAATCGTAAACGTCTTCATTGACAAACCCTACGGATCAGCCTTTCATTTGATTGAAGAAACCTCCCACCAACAATTTCAGTCCAGCTAATTATGCATACTAGGTTTGATTAACAAAGCCTTTTCTGTGCGTAGTTTTGTTTTACACCCGTCTAATGCGAGTTACTCTCAAGTTTAGAAGTCTGATTTACTAAGGAAATTTATATGAGTTAGATGTCATACGGTTTGCGTGATCTGATCATGATTTTTTACATAGTGATTGATATTAAATTCCTAAAAATATGCACTCTGGTGATGTTTTACGTTATCCGGAAAGCTTAAAGTTCCACTTCTGCAATGTTTATCTTCCCTTCGACAAAGAGACAGAATTATTACTTTGGTGATCTTGATACCCTTGACAATTAGCGTGTTTGAAGAAAAACATTGCACAACTCATTCCAGAGTCGACCATGATCAAATTCATGATGACAAGGGAAACACAAATAATCCCACAAAATGCAACACCTCCAGCCATCGAAGATGCAGCATCTTTCATTCAGAAATCAATATGAAAAAGAATTGTCCTGAGGTTGTGTCTTCACTGAATTCTGTTGGCTTGGAGTTTGGGGAAGCATAGTGGAGCTGCTTCTTGTTCTTCATTAACTGCTATAATCAATCCCAGTCACTTATTCTGTAGTTTTAGGGATTACCAAGTGTGAACTCACATCTGCCTTTATGAGTAGAGTTGAGAAGTAGGCAGAGCCCTAAGACCTATAGGCCCTTCCAGGGTTGTCATTGTCTACTAATTTTCCTCAAGGATGATTGCCGTCTTCTGATATTTAAACACTGATAGACTGTCATGTGAGATGTTCTGTTTTACTACACTCTACTACTTTTTAATATCCCATCCCGAGGCTAGCTAGCTAGCTACCTGAGACTCTAATTTTGGAACATCTAGTACAGAAGACAATTAGCACTGTAGATGTTCTTATCTACCTACTGTTGGAAACTAAGCCATTAGTTGTGTGGCCAGTGCATATAATTGTTCCTCAGTAGTCCTCTGTGGGAGCCAAACACTCCATTGTAGGGCATGACAGGGTAGCGAGGTGTAGCAGTCTAAGGCCTACTCAAGGGAGGTGGTGTGGTCTAGGAATCACCAATCACTGGCACACAATAATAACACTCAATACCTGATTGTCCAGTCAGTACTTTTTGTTTTAGAAAAGGAGAAGTACATTTACAACATACACACATATATGTTATGCAGTAATTTACAAATATACATTGGCAGATGGAGAATATTATAGCTGTCATTGCACAACCACAGGTGACCCCTAGAGGGGTCATGCAAACATATCAAGTGTGTTCCAACAGTCATGTTGTAATAAGGACATTACTTTGGCATGGATCACTGTCATATGTGCAATATTGATGGATCAATAAAACATATGTGATCATCATGAAAACCCAATAAAACATCTATCAGAAATAAACTTTGTGTTTGAGTATTCTTTCATATACTTGGCATTAGATTGTAATGGTCAGAACAACCCCTAAAGGACACCTCAATAAAAATAACATTTTGAAAATGCATTGAAATGTAACAATATGGGAAAAACGTAACCATACAATCAGTCCCTAGAGAGCATACCCACATGAAATATCATTCCAATATAATCACACTAAAATGCTTAACAGGGTAAAGATACATTCAGCCCCAAGAAAGCTTAGTGCATTTTACATTTTCAAGATTTCAAAGTGTCCTAAAAAATACTATACGAAAGACTCTAGAAGATAAATACTCTCAGCTGTAGAGCAAAAGCTCCAGCCATGGAGGAATTTAAAAATGCAACTAAAAACCAGGATTGGTGATGATCTTGAGATCCCCCAACCTGGGGTGTGGAACCAGAAGATGAATTTACCAGAAAAGTCAAATCATACTGGACACTTTGGTGGTGGTCCCAATGTCCTAGGACCACCACAGATGATGTTATGGTTGATAATAATTTTAAGAAATGTACTGCAAAGCATTATGGGGCTAGTTGGGATAGTGAAGTGGATATTAGAACAGGGGCTGTACCACCTTGCCTGGGTGAGTCGCACTGAGGTTTTTCCAAGGTTTTTTTCCTGGAATGTGGCCTTACTTCTTTTGAAGGTAGTGCCTGGTCTCACTCCAGCACCCCTGCTGTTGCCAAAGTTAGAGGATGGCTCGGGCAGCCCACCCCGACTGCCAACACCAGCTCCCCACATGGCCCTCACTCTGGTGTGAGTATGTGGGAGCCAGAAAACCTCTGTTGTGTCTGCCCACTCCAGCGGGCAGATGCATGTGATGGTGGCAAGCTCCCCCTAGATACAGACACTGAGAGCGAGGAGTGCGGGCCACATGGGAGGGAGTGCCGCGGCAGTCCCCAGTCCTCAGTGAATCCAAAGGGGCCCAGAGATGGGGTCCTGGATCCCTTCCGCCTCCTGCAGGTGGAGCACGATGGAGCTCCCTCCATGCTGGTGATCTGGGAGACGCGCTTTCTCATAGTTGAGAGCACTCAAGGGTCAAGGATGGGGGCGTAGCCCCTACAGCATAAATCCGCATTTGGGATGGATTTTCTGGGCAAAATGGGAAAACAGGGAAGGGGCTCCAAGCACGTTCTCTTCCCCAAACTTGGTGACAGAGCTTACTTTGCAATCCCTCGCACCCTGGTCCATCCTGGGGAAATAGATCAACACGGCTGTGGAGCCATAACTTAAGCGATGTATGGCCGTTTTGGAAGACCTGGGCTCATTTTACTCCTGGTGGCAATCTCTATCCACCAGGGGCAGTTGCAACAACCTTCCTCAATGCCAAAGCAGTGCAGTCCTCCACAAGCTGGCCCTCCTGGCTCCCTCTGCCAGTTCTCCCCTGTGGCTTTGTTGGTGGATGCAGAAAAGTCCAGGGCTTCCTCCAACTGGTCCTCGGGAGGAGTAAGGGGGGCAGCTTCACTAGCTCTTAGGGAGATCCACTGGTCCTGGAGTATGCAGGACAGAGTCCTGGGTCCTGATTGGAGGTCAGGGGGGTTCCTCCATCCAGTTCTCTATGGCAGTTCCAGGCTCCAGCAGTGAAGGAGGTAGAACTGTAACTTCACAGATAATCTATGCCAGACATCCTAGAGACACTCAGAGTATGCTCTAGAATGTCCAAAGTGTTCTGTCGGGTGGTGGTCAGGTAAAAACCCATGGAAGTGCAAATAAACTGTAGAAAAACGGACACAAGTGCATTATCTCAAAAATTAAAATCTCTTTATGGAGTCATCTTTTAACTGCTGTGCAAAACAGGGAAAATGTTAGCATTCACTTGATTGTGTGAAAATATGAGGATTTACACAATAAGAATTTTTACAATGAACCTAACTTTAATTTGTGTTTCCATCTATTCTTTCCCCAGAGCGCCTTTGCTCAATCATCATGTGCTCAGTAACAACCCTGTGATCGCTGCAGAAATTATGAATAAATCATCAAAGCAAGAAACCATTTAATCTAAAAAAATCAAATTGTGAACCTTTCATTAGTCTTTGATCATACAAAAAAGTCGTGGAAGCTTGTGGGCCCAATTTTCTTAAGAGAAATACCTTTGAGGTTCTCGGACATACTGAACAAATGGTTGAATTTATTTTAAGACCCATTCACAAAAGTTTGTGTACACCTTATTTACAAATAGATGTTGTAAGTGAGAAACAGATATTTGCTAATTAAATCTAAATCCTGAGTTATTGACTCAACAATGACTCTTTGACATTAAAATATTTCACATAAAAATACAAAAACCCACTAAAATTTTACAAATTACAAAATGTAGGGGTAGGGTAGAAAATCAATACTATTATGGCTGTACTGTGGTGGTTGGCAGGCCCCCCAGCTTTTTGTGATTTTGCAAATCTTGTTTTTGCTGCAAAAATTGCCAAAGTACACAATGCCTGCAATTTTATGGAGAATGTCGCGATAAAACACAAAAGTGTTCCTTCCTTGATTTCTTTATTGTTTTATTGCAGGCTGCCTATGTGCTCTTAACACATCTCTTTGCTTGAAGGAAATGCAGTAGAATGAAGTGTCTTTTTGCTGAATTTCCACTCTCTCAAGACGTGCTCTAAATAATGTTACTTCACCTTCCTCTGCTGGAGTTTCCTCATAGACTGGAGACGACATGGAAATCTGGGTTGTATCCATATTTTCTTTGTTTCAGATAAGCACAAACATCTATACTATAGTGAGTTCTGCTATATTCTGACTTTTTTTACTATTACTTGCTTCACACACCCCTATGCTTGATCCTTGACCTGCCAAACCAAATGAAAGAGAACCAGCGTGGGGAGGTCAGATGAAGAGGTAGGAAGGCAACAAGCAAACAGTGAGTAAACAAAGGGACAGCACTGGTTCTGAGAGCCCCCGTGGTAGCCAAGCCTTGAAAATATTTGGCGTGTAAGTCATGCAACAAAGTTCTTGATAGCAAATGATAAGGTGTTTTCAAAATGCAGAAGCTTTTCACCTTATGACATCTGATTAAATAGTCACGTAGAGGCAATGCTAATAATGAACTAAGAGGAGGGTCACTGGAATTATACTGTAAGAGAGCACCAAATTATGGAGCAGGGTTTAGTAAAAATTGCAGCAAGAAAAAGCAACATTTGCAGCATAATGCAGCACATTTTTGATAGTATTACTTATTTTGCATTTGTGTTTACTTAATAATACTGTCTGTTGATATATTTCATCTTGACATTTTTGATAAAATCTTCAGATTATGCAGCACATGATTATGTCACTTATCATGTGTACCCTTTATGTGGTCTAGATTCTTGTTAAAGATGGACCAACATTATTGCTGGAAATGGCCTTCCTGCAGGGTCACCTCCAAACCTTTTGCCTTTGTCCTCCTCTTTTTCTGACCTCAGTTTTGCTGGTTTTAGGACTCTGGTCCATTGGTGACATTGGCTCATACCCAATTGGCTTATTTAATTAACTTATAAGTCCCTAGTAAAGTGCACTACATGTGCCCAGGGTCTGTAGATTAAATGCTACTAGTAGGTCTGCAGCACTGATTGTGCCACCCACATAAGTGGCCCCTTAACCATGTCTCAGGCCTGCCATTGCAAGGCCTGTGTGTGCAGTTCACTACCAATTCGACTTGGCATTTAAAAGTACTTGCCAAGCCTTAAACTCCTCTGTTTCTACATATAGGTCACTAGGTAACCCATAGGGCAGGGTGCTATGTAAGTAAAAGGTAGGACATGAACAGGTGTGTTCTATATGTCCTGCTAGTGTAAAACTCCTGAATTCATTTTGCACTCCTGTGAGGCCTGCTCCTTTCATAGACTATCATTGGGGCTACCCTCATATACTGTATGAGTGTTAGATTCTGTTATGAAAGGAGTAACAAGGTCACATTTAGTGTGGTCAGAATGGTAATACAAAATCCTGCTGACTGATGAAGTTGGATTTGATATTTCTATTTCAGAAATGCCACTTTTAGAAAGTGAGCATTTCTCTGCACTTAATTCCTTCTGTGCCTTACAATCCATGTCTGACTGGGTTAGTTGAGAGCTCCCTTGTGCATTTCACTGAGACAACCACACACACAGGATGCCCAGTCAAACCTGCACATATCTGCATACTGAATGGGTCTTCCTGGGCTGGAAGGGTGGAGGGCCTGACACTTACATTTCAAAGGACAGTGACCTGCCCTCACACGATGGACTGCCAAACCCCCTACTGGGACCCTGGCAGACAGGATTGTACTGAACTAGGACCTCATGCACTTCTAAGCCATCCTTTAAGTCTCCCTCACTTCAAATGAATATTTGGGTATATA
Organism: Pleurodeles waltl; assembly: GCF_031143425.1. Lineage (NCBI taxonomy): Eukaryota > Metazoa > Chordata > Amphibia > Caudata > Salamandridae > Pleurodeles > Pleurodeles waltl. Next base: position 580,296,773 of record NC_090437.1, read on the forward strand.
AACTGTGTCCCTGACCCTACCAACTCAGACACGTCTTGACAAGATACCTCCTGGAAAGAAAACCCTGAACCAGAACCTGCAACCTGCTAAGAGAAGCTGCCTGGCTGCCCAAATAATTCACCTGACTCCTTTGCTGTAAAGGACTGCTGTCTTTCTGTTGCCCTGCAGCCTTGCTGCCCTCTGGCTCTGATGAGAAGTGCTCTCCAAGGGCTTGGATTGAGCCTGCCTCCTGTTTCCTGAAGTCTCACGGCCAAAAAGACTTCATCCCTGCAAAGAACTCCTTGTGCGGCGAAAAACGACGCACAGCCTGCTGGAATCGACGCACAGCCTGACCTACGGTGAGAAAATCACTGCATTGCTGAACCGGATAGAGTGGAGATCAATGCAGCATTTGCGTTGTGACAGGAACTTAGACGCGCGGCCCACCGGATCGACACGTCACTGAGTTGGAACGACGCAGCCCAAATTCCTGTGAGAGTTTGTGCCTGCTGTACGATAGAAATTTTCCTTCATCGCCCACAGGATCGACATAGCTCCTGTGACTTTGTCCTGCACACCCAGGGTTTTTTTGCATCATCCCCGGGGTGCCCAAATACCCCCAACCCGAAGAGGATCCAAGCCTTTGCGCCGCAAATAGACGCAAAGCCCTTGCTGCGTGGAAAAGCATTGATGCATCATCTGTGTGCACCTGGAGAAACTGAAGCAGACCTCCCTGTTTTCCATGCATCTCCTCCTCTGTGGTCCCATGCAGATAATTTAGATGCAAACCCAGTACTTTGTGCTTGCAAGAGACACTAATTGCTTTTTAAGAACTAAAGACTCTATTTATCATTGCAAAAGTGATATTTCAACTTGTATTTATTTAATCTTGATTGTGTTGACTTTAATCTACTCAGATAAATATCTTATATTTTTCTAAACCTGTGTGGTGTTTTTTTGTGGTGTTATACTGTGTTGTTGCATGATTCATTGCACAACTACTTTACACATTACCTTCTACGCTAAGCCTAACTGCTCAGTGCCAAGCTATCAGAGGGAGGGCACAGGATAATTTGGACTGTGTGTGACTTACCCCGACTAGAGAAAGGGTCCTTGCTTCTGACAGGAGGTAACCTGACAGCCAACCAAAGACCTCATTTCTATCAATTATATACTATTAAGTCAAACACAAGACAGGTTTATCTACAGTGCACACCATTGAAGTACTCTCATATGTGGTAATGAACAAAAAGGAGACTTAGTGAAAAAGCTTTTTTCTAATATAACCCACTTTGGTCGTGCAGAAAAGCTGGGATTGATCCTCGATTTTCCAGATTCACAGTGTGCATACATGCCACTAGATAGGTACCTCTTTCAGACATCAAATTGCTTTGCCTTTATGTTTTGGAGGATGAGATTACATTTAATTTTTGGCAGTTGCTCCTCGCAAATATTGCCCAAGGACATAAAAGTTCTTCACAAACCACAGTATACAGTTTTCTTTTTTTTGGCACAAGAACATTTGAGTGAATTCAGAGGATGGTGCTCCAAAGCTGGGATTCAAACCAAGTTCCCCATATTACGAGGCTGCATCACCTCCTATTAAAGCTTGACTTGTTTGGGGCTTGAGGTTACAAGAGAACCTTGAGCAATGCCAGAGTCAGGCTTCTGGCCCAAACTGTAAGTGGCTCACTGTTAGACCTGACAGTCTTAGGGTGGTCACCCCTACCTTTTTGCCTCCCTCCCTCCACGTTTTGGACACTGTTTTTGCTTGTTTTAGGACTCTTCACACTTTCCCACTGTTAACCACCGTTAAAGTGCATATGCTTTCTCCCTAAAAAACATGATGACATTGGTTATTACCCAATTGGCTTATTTAATCTACGTGTAAGACCCCAGTAAAGTGCCCTACATGTGCCCAGGGCCGGTAGATTAAATGCTACTAGTGGGCCTGCAGCACTGATTGTGCCACCCACACAAGTAGCCTCTTAACTATGCCTCAGTCCTGCCATTTCAAGGCCTGTGTGTGCAGTATTCCTGTCACTTCGACTTGGCATTTAAAAGTACTGGACAAGCCTTAAACTCCCCTTTTTTACATATAAGTCACCCCTAAGGTAGGCCCTAGGTAACCCATAGGGCAGGGTGCTATGTAGTTAAAAGGAAGGACATATTCATGTGCAGTTTATATGTCCTTGAAGTGTAAAACCCCTAAATTTGGTTTTACACTACTGTGAGGCTTGCTTCTTTCATAGGTTAACATTAGTGCTAACCTAATATACTTTTTGAGTGGTAGATTCTGATCTGAAAGGAGTAACAAGGTCATATTTAGTATGGCCAGAATGGTAATACAAAATCCTACTGAATGGTGAAGTTGGATTTATTATTACTATTTTAGAAATGCCACTTTTAGAAAGTGAGCATTTCTCTGCATGTGAATCCTTCTGTGCCTTACAATCCACGTCTGGCTAAATTTAGTTGAAAGCTCCCTTGTGCATTCACTCAGACAACCCCAAACACAGGATGCTCAGTCACACTGGCATACATCTACATATTGAGTGGGTCTTCCTGGGCTGGGAGGGTGGGGGGCCTGACACTTACATGTCAAAGGACAGTAACCTGCCCTCAAACAAAGGACTGCCACACCCCCTACTGGGACCCTGGCAGACAGGATGGAAGTGAAAGGGGACATTGTGCACTTCTAAGCCACCCTTTAAGTCTCCCCCACTTCAAATGAATATTTGGGTATATAAACTGGGTCCCTGACCCTACCAACTCAGACACTTCTTGACAAGATACCTCCTGGAAAGAAAACCCTGAACCAGAACCTGCAACCTGCGAAGAGAAGCTGCCTGGCTGCCCAAAGAATTCACCTGACTGCTTTGCTGTAAAGGACTGCTTTCTTTCTGTTGCCCTGCTGCCTTGCTGCCTTGCTGCCCTCTGGCTCTGATGAGAAGTGCTCTCCAAGAGCTTGGATTGAGCCTGCCTCCTGTTTCCTGAAGTCTCGAGGCCAAAAAGACTTCATCTCTGCAAAGCACTCCTTGTGCGGCGAAAAACGACGCACAGCCTGCTGGAATCGACGCACAGCCTGACCTACTGTGAGAAAATCACTGCATTGCTGAACCGGATAGAGTGGAGATCAATGCAGCATTTGCGTTGTGACAGGAACTTAGATGCGCGGCCCACCGGATCGACACGTCACTGAGTTGGAACAACGCAGCCCAAATTTCTGTGAGAGTTTGTGCCTGCCGTACTATAGAAATTTTCCTTCATCGCCCACAGGATCGACATAGCTCCTGTGACTTTGTCCTGCACACCCAGGATTTTTCCGCATCATCCCCGGGGTGCCCAAATACCCCCAACCCGAAGAGGATCCAAGCCTTTGCGCCGCAAATAGACGCAAAGCCCTTGCTGCGTGGAAAAGCATTGATGCATCATCTGTGTGCACCTGGAGAAACTGAAGCAGACCTCCCTGTTTTCCATGCATCTCCTCCTCTGTGGTCCCATGCAGATAATTTAGATGCAAACCCAGTACTTTGTGCTTGCAAGAGACACTAATTGCTTTTTAAGAACTAAAGACTCTATTTATCATTGCAAAAGTGATATTTCAACTTGTATTTATTTAATCTTGATTGTTTTGACCTTAATCTACTCAGATAAATATCTTATATTTTTCTAAACCTGTGTGGTGTTTTTTTGTGGTGTTATACTGTGTTATTGCATGATTCATCGCACAACTACTTTACACATTGCCTTCTACGCTAAGCCTAACTGCTCAGTGCCAAGCTATCAGAGGGAGGGCACAGGATAATTTGGACTGTGTGTGACTTACCCTGACTAGAGAAAGGGTCCTTGCTTCTGACAGGAGGTATCCTGACTGCCAACCAAAGACCCCATTTCTATCAATTATATACTATTAAGTCAAACACAAGACAGGTTTATCTACAGTGCACACCATTGAAGTACTCTCATATGTGGTAATGAACAAAAAGGAGACTCAGTGAAAAAGCTTTTTTCTAATATAACCCACTTTGGTCGTGCAGAAAAGCTGGGATTGATCCTCGATTTTCCAGATTCACAGTGTGCATACATGCCACTAGATAGGTACCTCTTTCAGACATCAAATTGCTTTGCCTTTATGTTTTGGAGGATGAGATTACATTTAATTTTTGGCAGTTGCTCCTCGCAAATATTGCCCAAGGACATAAAAGTTCTTCACAACCCACAGTATACAGTTTTCTTTTTTTTGGCACAAGAACATTTGAGTGAATTCAGAGGATGGTGCTCCAAAGCTGGGATACAAACCAAGTTCCCCATATTGCGAGGCTGCATCACCTCCTATTAAAGCTTGACTTGTTTGGGGCTTGAGGTTACAAGAGAACCTTGAGCAATGCCAGAGTCAGGCTTCTGGCCCAAACTGTAAGTGGCTCACTGTTAGACCTGACAGTCTTAGGGTGGTCACCCCTACCTTTTTGCCTCCCTCCCTCCACGTTTTGGACACTGTTTTTGCTTGTTTTAGGACTCTGCACACTTTCCCACTGTTAACCACCGTTAAAGTGCATATGCTCTCGCCCTAAAAAACATGGTGACATTGGTTATTACCCAATTGGCTTATTTAATCTACTTGTAAGACCCCAGTAAAGTGCCCTACATGTGCCCAGGGCCGGTAGATTAAATGCTACTAGTGGGCCTGCAGCACTGATTATGCCACCCACATGAGTACCCTCTTAACTATGCCTCAGTCCTGCCATTTCAAGGCCTGTGTGTGCAGTTTTCCTGTCACTTCGACTTGGCATTTAAAAGTACTGGACAAGCCTTAAACTCCCCTTTTTTACATATAAGTCACCCCTAAGGTAGGCCCTAGGTAACCCATAGGGCAGGGTGCTATGTAGTTAAAAGGAAGGACATATACATGTGCAGTTTATATGTCCTTGAAGTGTAAAACCCCTAAATTTGGTTTTACACTACTGTGAGGCTTGCTTCTTTCATAGGTTAACATTAGTGCTAACCTCATATACTTTTTGAGTGGTAGATTCTGATCTGAAAGGAGTAACAAGGTCATATTTAGTATGGCCAGAATGGTAATACAAAATCCTACTGAATGGTGAAGTTGGATTTATTATTACTATTTTAGAAATGCCACTTTTAGAAAGTGAGCATTTCTCTGCATTTAAATCCTTCTGTGCCTTACAATCCACGTCTGGCTAAGTTTAGTTGAAAGCTCCCTTGTGCATTCACTCAGACAACCCCAAACACAGGATGCTCAGTCACACTGGCATATATCTGCATATTGAGTGGGTCTTCCTGGGCTGGGAGGGTGGGGGGCCTGACACTTACATGTCAAAGGACAGTAGCCTGCCCTCAAACAAAGGACTGCCACACCCCCTACTGGGACTCTGGCAGACAGGATGGAAGCGAAAGGGGACCTTGCGCACTTCTAAGCCACCCATTACGTCTCCCCCACTTCAAATGAATATTTGGGTATATAAACTGGGTCCCTGACCCTACCAACTCAGACACTTCTTGACAAGATACCTCCTGGAAAGAAAACGCTGAACCAGAACCTGCAACCTGCTAAGAGAAGCTGCCTGGCTGCCCAAGGAATTCACCTGACTGCTTTGCTGTAAAGGACTGCTGTCTTTCTGTTGCCCTGCTGCCTTGCTGCCTTGCTGCCTTGCTGCCCTCTGGCTCTGCTGAAAAGTGCTCTCCAAGGGCTTGGATTGAGCCTGCCTCCTGTTTCCTGAAGTCTCACGGCCAAAAAGACTTCATCCCTGCAAAGAACTCCTTGTGTGGCAAAAAATAACGCACAGCCTGCTGGAATCGACGCACAGCCTGACCTACGGTGAGAAAATCACTGCATTGCTGAACCGGAACGAGTGGAGATCAATGCAGCATTCGCGTTGTGGCAGGAACTTAGACGCACGGCCCACCGGATCGACACGTCACTGAGTTGGAACGACGCAGCCCAAATTCCTGTGAGAGTTTGTGCCTGCCGTGCGATAGAAATTTTCCTTCATCGCCCACAGGATCGACATAGCTCCTGTGACTTTGTCCTGCACACCCAGGATTTTTCCGCATCCTCCCCGGGGTGCCCAAATACCCCCAACCCGAAGAGGATCCAAGCCTTTGCGCCGCAAATAGACGCAAAGTCCTTTCTGTGTGGAAAAGCATTGATGCATCATCTGTGTGCACCTGGAGAAACTGAAGCAGACCTCCCTGTTTTCCACGCATCTCCTCCTCTGTGGTCCCATGCAGATAATTTAGATGCAAACCCAGTGCTTTGTGCTTGCAAGAGACACTAATTGCTTTTTAAGAACTGAAGACTCTATTTATCATTGCAAAAGTGATATTTCAACTTGTATTTATTAAATCTTGATTGTTTTGACCTTAATCTACTCAGATAAATATCTTATATTTTTCTAAACCTGTGTGGTGTTTTTTGTGGTGTTATACTGTGTTATTGCATGATTCATTGCACAAATACTTTACACATTACCTTCTACGTTAAGCCTAACTGCTCAGTGCCAAGCTATCAGAGGGAGGGCACAGGATAATTTGGACTGTGTGTGAATTACCCTGACTAGAGAGAGGGTCCTTGCTTCTGACAGGAGGTAACCTGACTGCCAACCAAAGACCCCATTTCTATCAATTATATACTATTAAATCAAACATAATGACAGGTTTATCTACAGTGCACACCATTGAAGTACTCTCATATGTGGTAATGAACAAAAAGGAGACTCAGTGAAAAAGCTTTTTTCTAATATAACCCAATTTGGTCATGCAGAAAAGCTGCGATTGATCCTCGATTTTCCAGATTCACAGTGTGCATACAGGCCACTAGATAGGTACCTCTTTTAGACATCAAATTGCTTTGCCTTTATGTTTTGGAGGATGAGATTACATTTAATTTTTGGCAGTTGCTCCGTGCAAATATTGCCCAAGGACATAAAAGTTCTTCACAAACCACAGTACACAGTTTTCTTTTTTTTTGGCACAAGAACATTTGAGTGAATTCAGTGGGTGGTGCGCCAAAGCTGGGATTCAAACCAAGGTCCCCATATTCCAAGGCTGCATCACCTCCTATTAAAGCTTGGCTTGTTTTGGGCTTGAGGTTACAAGAGAACCTTGAGGAAAGCCAGAGTCAGGCTTCTGGCCCAAACTTTCAGTGGCTCACTGTTAGACCTGACAAACTTAGGGTGGTCACTCCTAACTTTTTGTCTTCCTCCCTCCACGTTTTGGACACTGTTTTTGCTGGTTTTAGGACTCTGCACACTTTCCCACTGTTAACCACCGTTAAAGTGCATATGCTCTCTCCCTAAAAAACATGGTGACATTGGTTATTACCCAATTGGCTTATTTAATCTACTTGTAAGACCCCAGTAAAGTGCCCTACATGGGCCCAGGGCCGATGGATTAAATGCTACTAGTGGGCCTGCAGCACTGATTGTGCCACCCACACAAGTAGCCTCTTAACTATGCCTCATTCCTGCTATTTCAAGGCCTGTGTGTGCAGTTTCCCTGTCACTTCGACTTGGCATTTAAAAGTACTGGACAAGCCTTAAACTCCCCTTTTTTTACATATAAGTCACCCCTAAGGTAGGCCCTAGTTAACCCATAGGGCAGGGTGCTATGTAGTTAAAAGGCAGGACATATGCATGTGGAGTTTACATGTCCTGGAAGTGTAAAACCCCTAAATTTGGTTTTACACTACTGTGAGGCTTGCTTCTTTCATAGGTTAACATTAGGGCTAACCTCATATACTTTTTGAGTGGTAGATTCTGATCTGAAAGGAGTAACAAGGTCATATTTAGTATGGCCAGAATGGTAATACAAAATCCTACTGTGAAGTTGGATTTAATATTACTATTTTAGAAATGCCACTTTTAGAAATTGAGCATTTCTCTGCATTTAAATCCTTCTCTGCCTTACAATCCATGTCTGGCTAAGTTTAGTTGAAAGCTCCCTTGTGCATTCACTCAGACAACCCCAAACACAGGATGCTCAGTCACACTGGCATACATCTGCATATTGAATGGGTCTTCCTGGGCTGGGAGGGTGGGGGGCCTGACACTTACATGTCAAAGGACAGTAGCCTGCCATCAAACAAAGGACTGCCACCATCCCTGCTGGGTCCCTGGCAGACAGGATGGAAGTGAAAGGGGACCTTTTGCACTTCTAGGCCACTCTTTGAAGTCTCCCCCACTTCAAAGGCACATTTGGATATTTAAGCAGGGTCTCTGACCTTACTAACTCAGACACTTCCTGGAGAAGAACGCCTGAACCAGAACCTGCAACTTGCCAGGAAGAACTGCCTGGCTACCCAAAGGATTGAACTGACTGCTTTTCTGCAAAGGACTGCTGAGCTGCTGTTGCCCTGCTGCCTTGCTGCTCTCTGGCTGTGCTGAGAAGTGCTCTCCAAGGGCTTGAATAGAGCTTGCCTCCTGTTCCCTGATGTCCCAGGACCAAAAAGACTTAATTCCTGCAAAAGAACTCCTTGAGTTGCAGAAATCGACGCACAGCCTGCAAGAAACGATGCACTGCCTGCATCGCGGCGAGAAAATCACCGCACGCCGAACCGGAACGACGCAGCCCGACTTTGCAAGGAGAAGATCGACGCAGTGCCAGCGTTGTGACGGGAACTTTGACACATGACCCACTGAATCGATAGAAAGCCGAGCCGGAATGACGCAGCCTGACTTCCTGAGAGGAATCAATGGAGCGCCTGCCATGCGGTAGAAATTTCCACGCATCGGCCACCAGATCGAGGCAGCCCCTGCGACTTCGTCCTGCACACCCAGAATTTCAGCGCATTGTCCCCAGGGTATCCAAAAAACCCGCAACCCAAAGAGGATCCCAGTCCACGTGCCAGAAATTGAAGCAAAGCCTGCCCTGTGTGGAAACTCAACAACGCAATTTTGCGTGCGCTGGAAAAATCGATCCACACCTCCCCGTTTTCCACGCATCTCCTCTTCTGCATTCCCTTGTGGAGAATTTGTACGAACCAGATACTTTGTGCTTGCAAGAGACACTTGCTACTTTGTAAAAGACTAAAGACACTTTATATAATTTTTACAGTGATATTTCAACTTATACTTATTGCATCTTGATAGTTTTGACCTGCATCTTCTCAAATAAATATTGTATAGTTTTCTAAACACTATGTGGTGTATTTGTGTGGTGTTCTACTGTGTTATTGCATGATTTATTGCACAAATACTTTATACATTGCCCTCTACGTTAAGCCTGACTGCTCAGTGCCAAGCTACCAGAGGGTGGGCACAGGATAATTTGGAATCTGTGTGACTTACCCTGACTAGAGTGAGGGTCCTTGCTTGGACAGGGGGTAAACTGACTGACCAACCAAAGACCTCATTTCTAACACTCACCCACTACTAGTCAGGTGTCCTGTCAGCTGTGTTGGCTTTGGAAGCAGACAGTGAGTATGATGTGCGACAACGTGTGAAAGTATTGCTTTCTGTTTCTATATACAAATGTATTGACTTTATCTAATCCTTTCCTGCCATTAATGGGAGGTTCTCAGCTGTTTTGTAAAAATTATATTTCTTCATCCTCAGTTATTGGTCTAGCTGTCACTTGAGTGAGATACTGGTCTGTTGCTCTCTCTCACTTTGAAGCAGTAATCCCTGTGTACAGAGATACATATATTTGCCCTTCTTTCTACTCTGAAGGACAGATGAGCAGAACCTGACTACATAGGATAAGGTCATGATCTGAAGGCCTTTAAAAGCTAGGCTACTCTAATCAAGCACAGCATACTGGGGTAGGAGAAGGGCTCTTCTGTACATCCTCATCCTCTTGACAGGGAGCTGATAGGCACTTATCTGCTTCGTCTATGTGAATCTAAGCTGCAGAGGCAGCTTAGGGCATGATGCATCTACTGCTTTGGTTTAACCTACCTAAAGGGCATATGTTCCACCTGTATTAAAAGGTACCACTTTATTAATGTTCTTTCTGCATGCACAGAACCTGTAGTCAAATGTTCATGCTTCCTTGACATAGTAGTCCAGTAGCCATGGTTACTCATAGCAGATCGAAGTGGAGTATGCACATGGGTTGATTTCTTTGAGAACTTAATACTTATCCCAATGATCAACAACCACCACTGAAATAATCATTAACTTTTGAATCCTGAGTAGTGTGCTACTCACTGTAAAGCACTACAATTCCTTGTGAGGGGTAATAAGTGCTATAAAAATGCAATTACAATACAATAAAATTCCAAGTGAATCAATTGGACTAACACAGGTGAAAACAGTGATTTCTGGAAGGAAAGCCCAGTACTGCTGCACAGTGTCCCTGACGGCATGGCATCATCTGACAACTTTGTGCAGAAAGAGCAGGCAAAAATAAAACACTTACTACGAATTGCTAAGGAACAGAAGATATTTTAAGTCACTATGGCACTCATTATGAAACTGGAGGTAAATCCCACTTACCGCCACACTGACTGCCGCCAACTTACCGCCGCCGCACCGGATATATGTTCACCAAATTATGACACGCTCACACCATTCCGTCAGTATTCAGCCACATACACAAATCCGCCAGCCCAAAGGTCAGTGATAAACTGGCGGTATCAAAACCCACAAAGTTATGACAACAGAACTACGCCCATCACATTATGACCCAAGAATCACCATGGCGGACTTTCAACGGTGGTACATACTGCTGAGCTCAAAATGGACACACACAAACAAAACAACACCACATTGGACAATTCAAACAACACACGCCTGACACCCATACACACACCACACCCACACACCCACACCACAATAAAACACACACCCACAGTACCCACAACCCTTTACCATTTCAAACCATTGCCAGCAGAGAGACATCAATACCACTGACACAACTAGAGCCACACACTATTCACACCAATACACCACTCACGCATCCCACATCACACACCCCAACACATTACCCAACATACCCTCACCTACACAACTCACACAACACCCACGGCACCACAAAGACACCCCCATTTCAAAGAGGAGGAGCAAAGGGTCATGGTGGAGGACATTATCAGGGTAGAGCCACAGGTATTTGGAGCACAGGTGCAGCAGGTATCTATAGCTAGGAAGATGGAGCTATGGCGGAGAATCGTGGACAGGGTCAACGCCATGGGACAGCACCCAAGAACTAGGGATGACATCAGAAAGAGGTGGAACGACCTTCGGGGGAAGGTACCTTCCATTGCAGCAAGACACCAGCTCACTGTACAGAGGACTGGGGGTGGACCTCCACCTCCACCTCCTCCCCACAACTAACAGCATGGGAGGAGCAAGCCTTGGAAATCCTGCATCCTGAGGGCCTGGCTGGAGTATGAGGAGGACTAGACTCTGTTAAGTCAACTCTCAACTACTACTACCTCACTACCTTCATGCCATCACATCCCCCACCCTAACTCCCATCACTCCACTCCACTCCATCCCACACACCCAACCATCACATCTCACCCATCCCAATGCCAAGCCCTGCATGCTCTACCAATGCATGGACACCACTCACAGCCCTACGTGGGCACTCATCACTAAAGCATTCAAACTATGGAGAACTAATCATCCCACCATACACCAACGTACACAATTGAAACCTGCCAGGGTAAATACCACCAAAGAGGGCAAGCCACATATGCACAATATGTCAGACACAGAAACCATAACACATCATTTACATCCCCACAGGTACCCCAGCCAATGTCAGCGAAGAGGAGGTGCTAGCACTAACCAGTCCCCCAACTGAAGAGACCCACATTGATGACAGCAACTCTGGTCTTCAGGATCTGGATGACCTACCTGGCCCATCAGGGACCTCTGGACAGCTGGTTACCCAAGCCCAGTCACACACCACCACAGAGCCTCCCAAATCGGTAAACACCACCAAAGCACCCACCAGCGTATCCATACCTCTGTCCCCAGGACACGTCAATCAGCAAAGTGTCCACCTCTACAGGGACCCCAGGCCACACCTCATACCCAGGACAATAAGGGACCTGGGGTCAGTGGAAGTGGGCACACGGTTCAGGGGACAGAGGCATAGGCCAACTGGGAAACTGGGAGAACTGCTGTCTGCTGGTGGAGGACAGGCCCAGGGAACTGACTCCCCAAGGGGGCACTTGAGGAGAGATCCTGGGAGCCTATGAACATTCCCAGGACACAATGGGCCAGATCCTGGACAATGTGCAGAAGAACATGTGGCTGCAGGAGGAACAGTCCAGGGGATCAGGGAGGACTTCCAGGCCATCAACAACACTCTAATCTCCATAGCAGGGGTGCTGGAAGACATGGCCAATAGTATGAGGGAGTCAGTCTCACAACAGCAGGCCCATGCCACTACCGCTAGTGGCCAGGAGGCCCCACCACGGGACTCACAGGCCACCAGCACCCCTCCCCCTGCAGAAGGTGAACCACCCCACAAACGTTCCCTGCGATCCAGACAGAAGCCAGAGACACTTGCCAAGATCCCGGTCAGGAAATTAGACTCTCCTGATTGTCACCCTTGTGTCTCACTCAGTCACCCTGTCCATCTTGAACTGCCATTGCTCCCCTTCCTATGTCCCCTTGGACAATGCACCTGTGCTACAAACAGACTGGAACAATACCCTGGACTTTCATCCATCATCACCCCATCCCATTGCACTTGACCCTCTACTATTTTAACACTTCAATAAACACCCTTGTGGAAAAAAAAGGTTTGGAGTATGTCATGTATATCAATTATGTATTCATTGAAACCGGTATAAACATTGCAATTCAACTGTACAGAAAATGAGCATAGATTAATGACCTGTAGCTGGCTGCAGTGATCACACCAGGAGTATATGTGAGGTCACCATCATCGGCAAAATGAATTGCCAGAGGGAACAGTAAGTGGGCATAGAAGTGGGAAATATCAGCATGTCAGTGCCACAGAAATTCTAACAAATGTCACTGAAATTTAAAGTAACACTGATCTAACTGTGTATCATTGGAAGTATTGTCTGATCACAGATGTTCTGTTGTCCTCATCCTCATCCTCTGCCTCCTCATACTCTGTCCACAGGGTCCACTGCTGGCACACGGGCATCTCCAGTCTCCTCCACCTGCAGGAATGGGACGTGGTGTCAAATAGCCGGGTTATGCAACATGCAGCATGCCACCACTATTTGGCAGACCTTCTTGGGTGAGTAGCACAGAGACCAACCTGTCAGATGGAGGCACCGGAACCTGGCCTTCAGGAGGCCAAATGTCCTTTCAATTATCCTTCTGGTTCACCCTTGTGCCTCATTATAATGTTCCTCTGCTCTTGTAGTGGCATTCCTCACAGGGGTCAGCAGCCATGATGGGTTGGGGTAACCAGAGTAACCTGAAATATTGAGGGACAACATTTAGCCACACACTATCCCATATGGCCCACGCCATAACCATACACCAACATCTACTGGGTGGAAACCAGGGTTCACCTATTAGCCACACCCTGTGCCTCTGTAGTTGGGCCATCACAGCTGGGATGCTGCTATTCCTCGGGACAAAGGCATCATGTACCGACCCAGGATACTTAGCATTGATGCAGGAGATGTACTTGTCCACAAGGCACACAAACTGTACATTCATAGAGTGAAAACTCTTACGATTTCTGAACGCCTGTTTATTCTGGCGGGGAGACAAATGCAATATATGTTCCATCAATCTCCCTAATTATGTTGGGGATAAGTTCCACTGCATAGAACTCGGGCCTTCACTGTGGCCAAATCTTCGACCTGGGGGAAAACAATGTAGCTGCACCTGTGTTTAATCAGGGCAGACAACACTCTTCTCAGCATGTTTGAGAACATTGGCTGTGACATTCCTGCTGCCAAGCCCACTGTTACTTGGAAAGAACCAGTTGCCAGGAAATGGAGCACTGACAGCACTTGCACAAGAGAGGGGATCCCAGTGGGGTGATGGAGAGCAGATATCAGGTCAGGCTCCAATTGGGCACACAGCTCTGTGACTGTGGCCCTGTCAAGTCTATAGGTGAGGATAATGTGCCTGTCCTCCAGTGTTGCCAAGTCCACCAGGGGTCTGTACATGGGGGTATGTCTCCATCTCCTATTCATCTGCAGCGGTAGGAATCTAAAAGAGTGAGTCACAAACTGAACAATGGAGCTACAACAGAACTTTGCATCCTGTTAACTTGTAATGGGTCAGTGTGATTTGTCCAGTATGTCCTAATATCACCAGTGATGCAGCAATTTCCCAGGGCCTGCCCCCCACCCCCGAAATGGCATCTGCCTGTCCTGTGTGGATGGACAGGAGGAAGTGAGGTAATTCTGCTGACGTTGTGCACGGTTTCGGGAGGTGGTCGGGAACTGCTGTGTAACTCCTCGTTGGTTACAATTGGGTCCTATGGGTTACAGTGGCCAATGGTGATCTACGCCGGAAGTGACGGTATGCACCGCAGCGGATGTGACAGACATTTTCTATCTTATTTCTCACTTGCTACCTGACCTTCCATAGGAGATGGCCTACACTGCATGTGCTGCTGTGACCTGTGTCTGGAACCTACCATGCCCATGTGACCGGGGAAAGGGCCCCAGCCTTCACATCGGAGGATTTGGACAGACTGGTCGATGGGGTCCTACCCCAGTACGGACTGCTGTATAGGCCTCCAGACCAACAGGTGAGTACACTGTGGGCACGATGCATGTGACATGAATGCATGGAGTGGTGTGTGTGAAATCCTCGTGTAAGGGAGGTGGGTGGATGTCCTCTGGGTGGCGTACAGTTTGTGTGCTGGGCCATGTGTGTGTAAATGGTGATGGAGACGAGTATGGTGGGCCATATGTTTAACAGGCAGGACTGTTTGTCTAAATCTATTTTCCTGTGTGTATCGCCTCTGCAGGTCAGCTCCCATCAAAAGAAGGGTATATGGCGTGCCATCCAAAGGAGGTGCAGACCCTGGGGGTCTATGGTAGGCGGAGCACCCACTGTCGCAAACGGTGGGAGGACCTGAGACACTGGGCAAGGAAGACCGTGGAGGCCCAGCTGGGGATGGCCTCCTAACGACGCAGGGGTGCCCGTCGAACCCTGACCTCCCTGATGGCCCCCCGCACTGGTGGTGGCCTATCCAGAGCTGGATGGGCGCTTGAGAGTATCACAGCTGCCACAAGGGGATGAGTACAGTGCCCATCATTACAACTTACGCAGGGTAGGGTGGTATCCGTGGTGGGGGATGTGTGTCAGTGGGATCCCCTAGGCCAGGCCTGACATTGCAGCATAGGTCCCTTGGTGTCTAGGGTTCAGAAGGGAAAATCTTGCTACCTAGCTCGTAGGCATCCACTACTGGTCAGGGCTGCGTGGGTTCCAGGTGTGCTGCATTTGGTGGTGTGTGCCCTTCCCCATGCCTTGGCCACTAACTATTTTTCTGGTAGTGCAATGGCATATTGCATAGGGCTGTTCCCTGTGTGTGAGGGTGCTGTGTATGCCAACGGTGGTGTTGGTGCAGCCATTGACCAAGTGTATTGTTTGTCTCTTCCCCCCCGTTTTTGTCTTGTCATCCTGACCTTATGTGCATTAATATCGTCTGGCGGCGGAGCAGAGGCACCGGCGACGGAGGGAGCTGCATCCCACAGGACCCAGGAGGCAGAGTCCACCGACTCTGAGGGCACCAGTGGGACAGAGGGCGAGGGAAGCACCACAGTGGAGACTGGAGGGGACAGTTCTGACACAGATGCCTCCTCTGATGGAAGGTCCCTGGTGGTGGCGGACACTTCAGTGACCACCCCAGCTAGAGGTACATCTGCCACCCCCGTACAAGCACTGCCCTCCCAGCTATTGACCTCCTGAGATCCATCTCTGTAGGGGAGACCTTCATTGTGAATGCCATCCTGGGGATGGCAGCCAAGATGCAACAATCTAATGCATTCCTGGAGGGTATTCACACTGGATTGGCGGCCCAACAGAGATCGATTCAGGCTCTGGCCTCCTCTCTGACGGCAGCCATTGTCCCTGTTTCTACTCTCACCCCTCTACTTTCCACTGCCCAGTCCCATTCTCCTCAACCCCAACCCATCCCAAACACACAGGCAGACGAACATGCACACAAGACAACACCCAAGAATGTCACTGGCAAACACAAGCACCACACTTCATCCCACAGGCACTCACACATACACCATCCAGTTGCAGACACACCAACATCCACTATTTCCACTGTCTCCCCTCCTCCTCCTCCACCACCTCCCACACAGTTCCGTCCACACTCACACCTGCATGCACTACATCATCATCAACTACCAACATCACCACACCAATTAGAACACACACCTCACTGGCAGACACCTCCACAACAGCCATGCACATGTCCCCTGTGTCCTCTCCCACTGTGTCTGCCCCGCCAAAGTACACAAACACAAACACTCAGACACCCAACAGCCATCCACCTCACACCAGCATACATCCCATGCACCTGCACCCAAAAGCAGCAAACAGGCACCTCCGACAACCGCTCCCTCGTCCTCCATTCCCATTCCTTTTCCCTCTTCCCACCACAATGTCCCTAAAAACTGTTCCTATCCAACATTGACCTCTTCCCTAACCCTCCCCCCATCCTGCATGTATGACCCGGGTAGGAAGAACCCAGCCGAAAACCTCAGCCTCACAGCCCAGTCGTCACTACATCCACTTGTGGTGGAAAGGGATCCAGGCCATAGGTCCTGAAGGTGAAGGAGCCTGCACCAGGCAGCCCCAAGGGAGAGGAGCCTGCACGAGCAGGCAAGAAGGGAAAGGATACTGCCCCGGCAGGTAGGAAGACCAAGGAGCCTGCACCAGCAGGCAGAAAGACCAATGAGCCTGGGCCAGGAACTGTAATGGAGCCCCCACTACCAACCATGGTTGTGCAGCCATCCGAGATTGCAGGGGATGGGCAGGAGCCTACCCCCCACCAGCAACACCACCACCACTGAGCAGCCATCCGAGGTTGCAGGTGATGGGCAGGAGCCTCCCCCCACCAGCAGCACCACTGTGCAGCCATCTGAGGTTGCAGGGAAGGGCAAGAGCCTCCCCCCATCAGCAGCACTACCACTGTGCAGCCGTCACCGCCGGCGGACGGTATGTAATCCTGTATGTAATTTGCAGAGGCCAACCCACCACATTCTTAATGTGGCGGTCTTCACCACCAGCCTGTTGGTGGTGAAACCGCCACCTTTACTCATAATGACCACCATACTGTCAGAGTGAGGAGGAGCCCTAAGCTGCGGCGATTAGGAAAGCATACACCTTGTTTTTCCTCCAGGTTCACTTTTTTATTAGGACATAACTCAAACGTCACTCGAAATGCAATAGTGTGCCGCAAAATTTCAATTTTTGTGCTGAAAAAAAAAAATGGTTGATACGCTGGTGCGCATTCCCTCATGAATAGTTTTCCACTTCTGCACGTGTAAATTTTGCACATTTGAGTTCTCCTGAAATTTTGTGATTACTAAAGACAGCAAGGACTACGCTTGTGGATGTTCGGTACATTTCTTTGGAGTCCTTTGTCCCGTGGAGTAGTTTTACTCCCGTGTAACAGTACATTATTGTGTGTATCATAAAACGATCTATAGATTCCTAATCATGTTTTGTAAATTAAAAACGAGAATTAGACTCTGTGAAACAGGCCCTTCTACGATCCATTTCTATGCTATCTATATTATGAAACCACATCTTATCACGAAACAAACCTGTTTCTTTTTAAACCTATTCAGTGTTTCCAATATTCACATGTATCAAAGATGTGTCTAATGCAAAATAAACATGCACATGCTACGAAAACAGTCTATATGTAAAACATCATTCTCCATAATTGCAAATTATTATATACTTTTCCACAGCCAAGGGACTTTCTCCAAACAACAATATGCCCTGTGATTCTTAAAACTAGGCCACAGTTCAGACACATCAACAAGTGTAAACAGAAAGCAGTCAAGCGACGAGATAGAATAGGGAGAAGGACTCGATGGTAGTTTCTGACAGCCAGTGTAAATGAAGCTGCGATGTCATTTGCCGGATATAGTATTGCTTTTCCCTGATTACATTTACAGAAAGCAACGCCACGTGTCCAGCATTCTATTTAAGGGATGCGGAATTGAAATGCACTTGAATCCATTTGCAGGATATTCAATTGCATGTTAGGGAGAGAGGTAATCACACTTAGGAAATAATGAAATCCGCGTTCGAAACTTCGAGTTCATTTTGTTAGCAGGCTACGGCGAGTGTCGCTTGGACTGGATGAAGCACGTTAACAGAAATGGAAGAGTGGAACACAAGTTTTCAAATGACTTTCATTGTGACATATATATTCTATCTCTTGAGAGGCACATACAGCGCCAGTATGACTGTCCAGCACTATAAATTTGCTCTATACACCCCATAGATGATCTCCAAATGACTACTCCATTTGACATGCTGTAGTGCGCTCAACTACCATTTCCCAAGTTAACGCGGACAGCATCATTTAACAGCGTGGCATTCCTTAAGGTATTGAAACTCACAAATAATTTCCAAGGGGCCAAAAAGTTTAGTTTATGGTGTGACCGAGGGCCTCACTGATGCCAGAAGGGAGGCAGTCAGGGCGAGTGGGTAAGATGGTAATAGGGGAAGCAAAACAGGTAAGTCTAGTGGCGAATTGCGCAATGTGTAACCAAAAAAACCTGGGAACAATCCCAGCTTCGCTACTTGACCAAATTGCGTGGTCCTACGAAATTCATCTAGTGCACTTTCCCTTCTTTTTCTTCATTATCACATATAAGAGGACTTAGAAATACATGAATTCAGGGTGTTTGCTGTACAAAACCTTCTCCTGCGTTTCACTTAATAAGCTATACTGTTCATATGTGATAGAAAACCAGTCCTCCCAAAGAGTGCACATAATAACAATTGACTTTTCTTCTTAGGGCCATATGTACATAGCTATTTTCTGCTCGCAAACGGCCCAATTCACAGAATCAGGCTGATTCGACCAGAAAATAGCATTTTTGTATATACCAATACGTATTTTGCGATTCGGTAATCTATTTACTGAATCACAAAATAGGTCTGCGTGTCGCTATTTGGAAGGGGCGTACCAAATGCGTCCCTTCCAAATAGCGAGTCGCAATGGCATGTTTGATTGTTTTATGACTGTGAATGCGTTCACAAAACAAACACCGTTACCACCAACTTCAAGTTGGTGGCAACCCATTCGCAAATGGGAAAGGGTTCCTAAGGGACCCCTTCCCCTTTGTAAATGGAAGCGCCATACATTTTTTCAGAGTAAGCAGTGGTCCCATGGACCACTGCTTACTCTGAAAAAATGAAAAGGAACCTTTTCATTTTTTTGTTTGTAATGCATCTTATTTTCCTTTAAGGAAAATGGGCTGAATTACAGAAAAAAAATGCTTTATTTGAAAAGCAGTCATAGACATGGTGGTCTGCTCTCACTAGCAGGCCACCATCAATGCGAGTGGATATATACTCCAGAACCGGATGAGCAATTGGCAGCAGAAAACGCAATTTGGTCAGTGCTACCACAGTCACCATCAATACAGACAAAACTGGATATAAGGGGCAAGCAATTGGTAGAGGCCTTAGAACATCTGAGTATGAGGGTGCTAAACGGCAGGGTGGAAGGTGATATCCCGCCCAGCTTTACTCATCATAGTGCAAAATCTGCAACTACAATTGATTATACTGCCGTCTCTCTTCCCCTGCTGGCACATGTTAAAAAATTCAAAATCATACCTACTCTCCACAGTGACCATTCGCTTCAGCATATACAATTGGCTTGGAACGTTCCGTGTTTTCTTTCAGCTATAGATGAATTAGGAACAGTAACCTCTGTCAATCTAAACCTCATGTTTTGGACGGAGTCCTCTCTACCACAGCTGTGCAAAAATATAATAACCCTGCTTCAATCAACAGCACGCCAAGATCTCTCAGCTGGGGAGGTGTGGGCCAGCTTTCTACAGTTAGTACCATTGCTTGGCTCGGCCAGGCGTCAAGCTCCAAATCATAACCGGAGGCCACTAACTATGCCACCAAATATCTTAGAATTAAGAAATGATCTGAGACGCAAAATCAGATCCACAAAAGACAGACCTCCTACAGAATCTTTATGTGCCCAAATAAAAACCCTACGGAAAAATTATAAGAAACAGGTATGGCAAATACGAACCCAAAAGGAGGATGATTTCTGGACCAAATTACTTTTCAACTTAAGAAAGGCTAATACTAGAGAATTCTGGATGTCAGTGAATTAAATAGACCGAAAGGCAAGAATAATAAACTGTACTTCAATTTCAGAAGATAAATGGGTGGATTACCTTTTAGACATCTTTTTCAAGCCAACCCCTCCTGTAGAAAATCAGCACTGAAGGCTTCACTAAAACCTACAGACGTTCGTCAGAGTGATATGAGATTCAGGGCCAATAAAGTAGCCCAGGTGATCAGAAGGAGCCGTAGGGACGGGGCTCCCGGCCCTAACCGTCTCCCCCAAGCCATATTTAAGGCAGATCTCGATTATTGGTCAGCCACTCTGTAAATATTATATGCTGAAGTCGAACGTAACAGTACCATTCCTGATAGTTGGAAAGGATCGATCAGTAATCCTATATACAAAGGAGGCAGTAGGGCAAACCCAGCTAGCTATAGGCTGATAGCTCTAATTGACAGTGAGGCCAAATACTTTGCCTCTTTAATCCTAGCAGACCTGCTCACCTGGTCCAATCTAAACAACCTGGTCCCTATGAATCAAACTGGTTTCCGGAAGGGCTACAGCACAGTGATTAACTTTCTTGCGCTAGGAGATATAGCCAACCGAGCAAAGTGCTTAAAGAAAAATTTACACATATGTTTTGTGGATTTCAAAAGTGCTTTTGATTGTGTGGACAGAGCAATTCTCTGGAACAAACTACGGTGTTGGGGTTTGCAAGAACGAATTTTGAGGTGCATAGAATTGCTGTATGACAAAACTTGGGTACGAATCAAGGTAGCAGATGGCTCAAAAGTTTCTAGGAGAATACCAACAAATATAGGATTAAAGCAAGGCTGCGTGTTGGCCCCGCACCTCTTTAACCTCTTCATGGCAGATCTCTCTGCAAAACTAGACACAACCAACTCGTATTCTCCAAGGATGGGGAGTCTGGCTATAACACATCTATTGTATGCTGATGACATTGTTCTGTTAAGCCACACAAAAATAGGGTTGCAATGGCTGGTTAGTGCCTTGGGCGAATTTGCAAAGACAAACAAACTGGAGGTTAACACTTCAAAGACAAAAACAATGTCAATAGGCTGCTCTTTGAATCCTGCAAATAAAATAAAATTGAACGGTATCACTCTTGATATGATCTGCAGCTACAAATATCTTGGATTTACTGTAGACAATAAGATCAATTTTGTGCCGCAAAACTGGTATATTCTACAGAAGTGCAAAGCCTTGGCGTTCGCTTTCTGCACTCTTACTTAAAGATCAAAGGGACCATCATATAAACCACTAATGTCGGTGATGTCGGTTAAATTCCTTCCAGCAATTGCATACGGAAGCGCAGCCCAATACGGGAAAGATGCTAGCCTTCTGGAAAGGCAACAAATAAAAATCTATAAGCAAGTCTTTAATCTTCCTTGCTCTGCACAGATAAGGCTAGAATTTGGTCTAATACAACAGCACCTCGACAGGAAGGCCCACACAATAAAGATCTGGTACAAAATAAGTAAAAACACTGTCAGCCCGCTAGTAGTGGCACTATGGAATTCAGTAAACGGCAATCCCAATTCAGTATACAACAGGTACCTGAACAACTCCTTGCAAGAGACGAAAACAAAGTACCTATGGGATTCCAACATCTCATATTCCCTTTTGTGTCGAGCGATAAAAAAGGAAATAAGTATCCAATCTTTTCTAGATGATAAAGCTAAACTTGCGCATCGCTCACACGCCTGGCTGGTGATGTATACTTATACCACCATGACCCCATCACAATACCTGGCTGCAACCTTCGCACTTCACATCAAGCATCGCTTTTTGACTCGGCATTTGGGAGCATCTCCTGCTAGAGCGGATCAACCATCGTGGAAGAATAGAGGAGAGACTTCCTGCAGGCTTTGTAAAGGCCCGAAAGAAGATATGATTCACATGATTTTTATTTGGCCAGCCTTAAAGGAAGCCCGCAGACAACTTTTAAAACCGCTTTTTATGAGAAATGGGACTCGTTCCTGTCGGTCAGCGGTGATGTCAATGTTTGATCCTAATGATGCACAATCAATATGCAAATTTATCAAATTCTTGACTGCACACACCAAAGACGTAAACCTGCTATCCGTGATGTATGCTTAATCACGCACTTTTTGCACCTTAGAGTTAAGAAACTGATTTTAGATCCTCGCATGGTTTCATGGCCAAGGAATTTACGGAATTTTATAGAATTTGTTTTCTTTATATATGATGTATTATGAGATGATTGTTATGTTTTTTATTAACTAAACAATAAAGATTATTATTATTATTATTACCATTCCCAATGAGGTCGCAAGTTGTGACCTACTTCATGAATAATAATGAGGTAGGTAATTTGCAACCTCATTGGGAATAGCTAAATGTGTCTAAGACACATTTTAACTTTTTCATTTTGAGAGTCTCTAATTATGATTCGCAATGAATCATAATAAGAGACTCGCAAAATTAAATGGTCATATATCTGGCCCTTAGTTCACTATTGGCATTGTTGTCAGAGTGGGTGGAAGACTATTTCTAAATTCATGTTTGGAAACTATCACAGAACAAAAAAAATCCTTACTGCACTTTAAAAAGTACGCTATATGCACAATATGATGTACTAAGGTGTACTAAAGTGAAACAATTATTCATGTATAACGCGTGCACTCGCCTTGCATTGCTAATTACCCCTGAAATTACATCACTAATTACATCTTTGATAACATCATTGACAATATCAATATAGCATTTGTAGTAAACATTTTGAGGAGAAACTGCAAAATTAAATGGTCATATATCTGGCCCTTAGTTCACTATTGGCATCGTTGTCAGAGTGGGTGGAAGACTATTTCTAAATTCATGTTTGGAAACTATCACTGAACAAAAAAAATCCTTACTGCACTTTAAAAAGTACGCTATATGCACGATATGATGTACTAATGTGTACTAAAGTGAAACAATTATTCATGTATAATGCGTGCACTCGCCTTGCATTGCTAATTACCCCTGAAATTACATCACTAATTACATCTTTGATAACATCATTGATAATATCAATATAGCATTTGTAGTAAACATTTTGAAGAGAAACTGTGCATGGCGGGGGGGCTAGTTACAGTTACCTTAGGTCATGTGTAATACTTACATGAGATAACTATAACTATAACTGCAGAATTTTTATGGTTTTGTGTTTGGAAATTCAGAACCTGATTATAAAGTCCCTGTAACTTTTGGATTTTTTAAGTGAATATATATATTCAGGATGGGGACCTGCTTTGCCCCCAGCTATGCAAATCTGCATATGGACTGGTGGGAGGAACAGGTACTCCATAGAGCAGAAATGAATGAGTATACTGACAGAATAGTGTTAAGAATAAGGTACATTGATGACCTTTTTGTGTTATGGAAAGGTGATGAAAATACAGCAACCATATTTGTAGAGATAATCAACAACAATGATTCAAATCTGCACTTTACATGTCATATGATTAAGACACAGCTAGACTTCCTTGAGGTCAGGTTATTGGTACAGGAATCTAAACTGACTACCACAGTGTTTAGAAAACCCACAGCGGAGAACAATACTTTACATGCCCAAGGTTTTCATCCTATAGCACTCAAACAGAATATCCCCTATGGAGAACTTTTGATGGCCAGATATATTTTTAGCACTTTTGAACAGTATGATGATACTAAAAAGAAATGTTATCTAGGCTCAAACTTAGGAGTTATTCAGAGAGCACTTTGGAAACAGCCACAACTTGAGTTTCAAGATTAAAAAGGGGAGAGCTCCTCTTCAAGTTCAGTGAGAAGAGGGGCACTGTTGAGACAAACAATGTAACAAGGTTCATTAGGACATGCAATGATAAGTATTTACGTTTGAGAAAAAGTCTTGAATAGGCATTGACATCTCATCAAGAATGATCCTGGTATTGGCATTAGTGTCACCAAAAAACCACAGATCACCTACAGATGAGCCTGCTGCCTGAAGGGTTTACTTGTTAGGAGCGAGGTGACAGTCACTAAACAACAATGGCTAAAGCTCAATGCTAGTTTTCACAAATACCATACATGCAAGGGATGTGAGAATGGCAGAAAAATGAGGGAAATATGTACACCCTTCAACAAAGTTTTCAGGCTAAACACGTCTTTTAATTGTAGAACAGAATACGTAGTCTATGCCCTTTTTGCCCTGACCCAAAGTGTAAATTGGGAGTACTGTTCTCCCGGTATACAAGCACAGATCACATTTGCAGGTGATTAAGAACAATGATAACAGCTATCTGGTGGCTTGCCAGTTCTATAAGGTACATGCTGGATGTCATTCACTATTTACAAATTGTCCAATAGATAATTTCCCCAAAAAACAGAGAGGTGGGGATAGAGAGCGTGAACTGCTTGGTTTTTTAGACAGGTCTAGTTGATTTATTTACTTTTTTCATTTGTTTAATTTTTTGAATGTTTCTTTTGGGCTGGTGTAATATTTGTGGACATATGCCCACTTGGGCTATTTAGGAGGATTGCACTAACCAGGAGCAGTTGTCAGCCTTGTCAATTACTGAATTGATAACTTAGGATGCCAAGAATTTATTCACATTTGAAGTTTAATTTGAATATTAATTCCAATAATTTGCATTTATAAGACCAAGGGCCTCATTGGTGATGGTTGGACTGCCCCAACTGTGGTGGCCTGACCACAACATTAGAAGCCTGTCAGAGGCCCACTATCTCCACCATGAACATGATTCCCAATGGGGTGACGGCAGATGGAGTTGTAACAAGCCAGGGCAGCACTAAACTCAGCACTGCTTGGCTGATTACAGCATAGCTCTCTGCCAGCCTTTCCATGGTCGGGTCCTTACCATAGAAAGGCTGGTGGAAATCCAGTGCCGGGGGCCACAGGAGGGCCCCTCCACTGTCCATGACAATGGCATGGGCACTGCAGGGCACCCCTGCCCAGCACCATTAGAATCCGCCCTGTCTACTTTTCAAACAGTGCGCAATTGGATGGTGCTGTAATGGTATGGTATTGGCTTGGGCTCTCTCTAAAGGGGCTGAGGCCAATATCATAGCACTGTTCCCGGCAGTACATTTCTATGTTTTTGTATGAATAAATTTAGGACCTAATTATAATGTCTCTGTAACTTTTGGCTTTCTTATTTTCATTGTATTATATATATATATATACATATATATATATATATATATCAACACTTAAATTCGGCAATTCCCTTGCCGCTCCTGACCGCCAATGGTGCCTGGATATGACGCGCGCCACTGTGTCTAACATGAAAACACAACCTTATTCCTCAATAAGGCAACCGGCACTCCGTGAATGTGCAAAATCAGGTTTAATATGACCAACCTGTGAGGTTGAGAAAGGCGGAGACGCCGAAACGCGTTCCTGTTTGGTCATTTTAAACCTGATTTTGCACATTCACGGAGTGCCGGTTGCCTTATTGAGGAATATATATATATATATATATATATATATATATATATATATATATATATATATATATACCGAAGGCAAAAGTTACAGAGATGTTATAGTTAGGTTCTGAAGTTATTCAGACAAAACTAAAGAAATTCACCTGTTCTATTTAGAGTTATCTAAAGTAACTGTAATTCATTCCCTAAGGTACCTACAACTTGCCCTCCTGCCATGCACATGTATCTGATAAATAATTTTACTGCAGATGTTGCAGTGGCATTATCAATGATGTTATCAAAGATGTCATAGGTGTTGTAATTTGTGGGATAATTAGAAGTGCTTGGTGAGGGTGTGAGGTATAGTTAACTTAGGGCACAAGTTATATTTACTTTAGATAACTCTAACAAGTGAATTTCAATGGTTTTGTACGAGTACATTCAGAAATGTACTATAATGTCCCTGTAATCTATTTTTTTTTTTAGTTAGTTTTGAAGGCTTTTTAATTCTATTTCCTAACTATAACATTCCTGTAACCTTTGTTTTTTTTCAGCGAATTTCAAAAAATTTTCAACGTAAAGTAAATTTAATTACTATACGTTAATCCAACCACCGCCTGTCAGGAAATCCTCGGTTTCTCCGGCTCCCCCTCTCCAGGTTTTGGGGGTTCTTCGAAGTTGGCGAAAACCACACAATATGCAGACTTCATTATGGAGAGTATCCTGGAAGCATAGAAACATTTACTTCCTAGTACATTTGTTTTAGTCATGAGAAAACTGTAAAGAACAGGAAGAGCAGTTATTTCAAGAACATTTGTTTTAGTCATGAGAAAACTGTTAAAAACAGGTTTTCTCCTACAATACTCATTTTCAATCAAATCCAGTGTGCTGAAGAAGAGGAAAAGAATATGAAAGCAGACGTTGTATAATCTCATACCAAAAAACTTCACAAGTAATATTTAATTGCAATTTTTACCATTAATTGAAAACACAGACGAGAAGCTAACACCTCTCTACATTGAGGCAGGTCACACAAATGTTACCTTTTAAAAAGAAAAGATTAATCCTAGTTAAAATAAATAGAGAAGGTAGGACCTACTGAGAAAGAGTTTTAATGTTAGGCTTTATCTTACAACTCAAGAAACATAACCGCTGAGTCCTCAAAAATAACAGGCAAAGTGATAGACAAGTGCAGAGTAGAGGATGAGGCAGTATCTTCTTTCATCCCCAACCCCTTTCCCCTCTAAGAGTTTTTTAAGGCTCCAGACAAGAATATAGTTGTGGACTGAGAACTTTAGAGAGGCATTGGGTTTAAGGCATCATTCTACTCCTGTGAAGATTTGCAATAGATACCACTCGTGACACCGCTGTGCTTCTTTGCAGGCAGGGAGACAGAGGAAACCTCTGCTGGCAGCGAAGGGACAGATGTTTGACAGCTCTCCTTCTCTGAAAGCAGAGTGTTTGATGTGACTTGGAGGCAGCTGTCAAAGCTGCCACCAAGCTCCAGCAAACAGCTATGTTTTGGAGGTGGCACCACAGGACGTAGCAGGAGTCAGTTCTGGGGACTAGCGATCCTCAGGGCCATCATTGGCTTCTTGAGAGTGGCCACCTGGCTCCCATCTAGTGAAAAGCCCTATGGAAGTGATGGTCCCTGGGGCTTGGTGGGGTGCAGCACCCCCTACACTTAATTGCCACAATGCACCTGGGAGGTCTTGGTCCCTGGGGCTAGGGGAGCAGTGTGGCCCCACTGCACTCAATGCTAAAAGTGCCCAAAGGTGGTGGTGGTCTCCAGGACTGCGGGAGGCTACTCAGCCACCTGCACTCAGTGTTAAAAGTGCCCCGGAGATGTGGTGCTTCCTGGGGCTGCAGAGGGAGTGCGTTGCCCCCCCCCCCCATTAATGTTAATCAAAGCCTTGGGGAGGTGGCAGTCCCTGGGACTGCGTGGGGGGCTGGGTGCCACTGCTTCATATTTCCTTAGTGCCCTGGGGAGGTGGTGGATCCTGGGGCTGCGCAGGCCGAGGGCCCCCTGCATTAATTTGGAGCAAAGCCCCAGGGAGGTGGCAGACCACTTGGCTGCAGGGGTCTGGTTGGCCCCACTGCATATATAAATAAATATCCCTGGGATTTTTTATTTTCACAAGATCTGCGGATCTTCTGCAAATCATAGCAAAAATGTATAAAAATATACTTTTTTTAGCTCTGCTGAGGGTCTCTTTGGGACCCCAGCAAAAGAGCCAAGGGGTCAGGGAGATTCTACCCTGGACCCTAGCCCCTTGTCTTTTATGTTTTTTTTACTTTTTTGGTGGGACTCGGCTGAAGCCAAGTTCTAAGATGGCTGCCAACACTTCCTGGTTTGAAGTGTTTGCAGACAATCAGATTTGTGCATCTCCTTGCACAAACTTGTCTTTTATTGCAATGTCGTTACAGCCAGAGATATAGAAATTTGTTTTCCCTTTAATGTCCCCAAAGCTACTGCATGGATTTACACCAAATAAGCAAAATCCTAATCTGTGTATTGAAAGCTATCTTTCTCCCAAATTTGGTGTAATTCCGTCTAGTGGTTTGGGCTGCAGCCTTGTTCAAAGGTTCTATGGGAATTTACATAGGAAACACAACTTTTTTGACCCCCTTTTTTTCAGCCCCCCATGGACGATCACCCCAAAACTTTCTGTGTGCAACAAGAATTACTGAGACACTTTTTTTGGAAAGTTTTGTGAAGGTTTGTCACACCAGTACCAAAGAAAGCAAGTCAAAAACCCTTTTTTATGGAAACATGGTCCTGACTATAACTACCTAGTGGCGAGTTAGGACTGGTTTCTATAAAAAAAAAACCATTTATTTTTTTGCTAGTAACTTTGGTGCAGTTTGATGAATCTTCATGAAATTTTCCCAAACAATTTAACACTTCAGTAAATGTCTGGAATGTTTTGAGATGATACATCAAGCGGGGGGCGAGAAAAAAGAGGGGTCCTAAAATGCTTTTTTTGCATGTATTTTTTTATAGAAATTTTGAACAGGAATTGCACCTGAACTATTGGACCAAATTACACCACATGTGGCAGAAAGGTGGCCCTTGGTACAGAAAGTAACCTTTTTGCTATTTGGTGTAAATCCATTCAGAACTTTTTGATAAATTAAAGAAAAAACAAATTTTCATGCTGAAATCTGATTGGCTTTCACCTCTTCAACAGGGAAGCATTGGCTGCCATCTTGGGACTCAGCTTCAGCTGAGTCCCTGAAACAAAGACTGCAAAAATAAAAGGGGCCGGAGTGGGGTCCCCCTGACTCCTCAGCTCTGGTGCTGGGGTCCCCCCAGAGCAAAAAAAAGCATATTGTTTTCTCACCAGGAATCACAGTGGATCCGTGGATCTGGAGATTTTTTTGGGGAAAAAGGCATGGGCTCCCACGCTTGTTTAAGTGAAGCCCCCAGGTGGGCCAGGTCTCGGTCCATGTTAAAAATTAAGAGGTGGTGCTCGGGCTGCCTCTGGGGCTAGCTGAAGCCCAGAGACTGCCACCTCCCCGGGGCGTATATCACATTGAAGGGTGGCACAATAGTGGAGAAGTGTGGCACAATGGTTAGAGCGGCAGACCCTGATGCAGAGATCTGGCCCGGGACCAGGGTTCAATTCCCACCTCAGCGGGTCTTGGGCTCAATTCCACTGGACCAGATAATTCTCGCCTCAGTGCCTAATCTAATTGATGGGTCACACTCTGTAACTCTGGGCAATAGCTTGCTTAATCTCCACAATGGCCCTCACAGCGCTTGGATGCCTGGCTTCACCCTGGGGCTGTCCAGGAGTGGGCGCCTCACAGGGAAAAGCCAGGAGGGGTTCCACAGCAGTATGCGTACAGCGCCTTGTGACCCTAACGGGTGAGTAGTGTGCTATAGAAGTGCACAGTTTACAGTTTTTTTTTGTTGAATGCAGGGGGGCTGCGCTGTCCCCATGCCACAGGTACTACCACCTCACCAGGAGAAAATCATTTTATTTAAGTAGTGGGGTTCCTGTAGACCCCCTGTGCCCTGCGGACCGCCACCTCCCTGGTTAAACATAAAATTAAATGCTGGGGGTCTGTCTGGCCCCACACAGCCCTGGTGACCACCACCTCCCAAGGAAAACATACAATTGAAATGTGGGGCCACCTGGCCCCCCAGCAGTCCCAGGGACTGTCACCTCCCCAGGGGAAACATAGAATTACATGTGGGGGGGACCCAGGCCCCTCTGCAGCACTAGGGACCGCCACCTGCCTGGGAATGACATGCAGGGGGCTTGTCGAAGTAAGCCACAGCAAGGCCTACTAGTGCAAGGGGTTCGCCCTTCTCTGCACAAAGTCCTCAGACCATATAGGAAGACGTTGGCACAGAAACTGAAATAAAAGACAACGTTTATTAAACCTCATGA
Organism: Pleurodeles waltl; assembly: GCF_031143425.1. Classification (NCBI taxonomy): domain Eukaryota; kingdom Metazoa; phylum Chordata; class Amphibia; order Caudata; family Salamandridae; genus Pleurodeles; species Pleurodeles waltl. The sequence goes on from NC_090437.1 coordinate 580,326,799, forward strand.
GGTGGTACTACAGTTCAAATAGCACCCTTCGGTAATGTTTGAAGTAGCACACTGAACTAAGAGAGCATGGTCCTTTTATACCCACGCAGGGGCTAAAAGAAGGTGGTACAGTTATAGAAGCAAGACTTACATACATATAAGGTCATATGGAAATGCAGAGTCGACAGGTAGGAGGGGCTAACAGTTTTCAAGGACCAGTTGACACATTTCTGTCTGTTACTGATTACTAACAGCTGCAGATCTTACTGGGCATGTGCAAAAGTGCGGGATGCTAAATATAACTTGTCACTAGACAGATTTTCAAGAGTAGTTAACAGAAAGGTAGGACAGAGCACATGGTGAGCACATGGCAGAGAAAATGGCTGCCATGAATACAAAATGGATTCCGTGAAATATTCACAATAGTTGCTAAATACAAGATGTCTTCTGCTAATGCTTAATCTAAACGCTACTGACTTTCTGCAGACAACCCTTTCAGCATTAGCTGAAGACATTTGTCTTTCTGGGATAATCTAAATATTAATCATGTATATTTATGCTCATCATTTCAGCTATTTCCTTATCTAACATGTGTTGTGCTTTCATTTCTGTAATATTTCTTTTGGTAGGCATACAAGCAGTAATACACATGGAGCAGATCATTGGACCAGACTGAATACAGATACAGCATGTGAAAAATATTGCAATCATTACACACAGGATAGTCAGTAGTTTCCAGCCCCAAGCAGAAACAAGAGCCCAAAACCATCCAGAAAAAGTCCAAGTACCAGTCTCTGTGTGGATTTCTGCAGCAATTTTATACAAGTTAGATATTGCATCATATACTGAAGGTGAGTGATCTGGAATGAAAATGCAGCAACTACTACCGATGATGCGACATGCACCACCTCGATCAGCTAATATCACATCTAGTACCTAACGATTTTGGAGCGCTACAATCCTCACAATTTGGAGCTCCTCTGTAATATTCCCAAGTGCCAGAGCTGCCTGATTGGCACTTTCCTACTGTTTAACGCAGCACCCACAAAGGAGAACAACCCTAAATTAAAATCAACATATTGTTGCAGGCTAGTGTCCGTTTGGTCTACCTCATTTGTACTTATTGTCCTTTTATATCTATTTCTAATGATGTCATTGAACAGTTTAAAATCTCAGTGATATGATGCAGGGGCCAAAAACACAGGGGGTAATAGAAAAGATACATAACACACACATGACCACCCAACAGGTAGTTGGTAATATCCATAGTTACCACAAACAAAATATGTATTATGTGAAGCTGTAAAACTACTATTATTTACACCATCAATAGTTAAAATCAAGGTACAATCGCTTATCCCCACTGGAATTCGCCCAATGCTATGTATACATAAATCTGCTTTAGTTTTTGTAACAGAAATCACAAATTGTTCTTTCTTGTCAGAGTCTCTTATATTTGTGAAGACATATGGTATTGAAACATTGTCCGGCTGATACTCTTCCCATTCCCATTTAGTTCCTTTGGCTTGGGGATACCCATCTTTGTCTTGGTAGCATACTTTATTAAGGTGAAAAAGTAGTCCGCCCTCTGTACGTTTTCAAGATGCAAACAAAAGCATATACCAAGCTTGACAAGAACCATTGTGTGAAAAAGGAAGAGGAATGAAAGGTGTTCCTCCTTTCTTTTGATGCACAGGTATCATTCCACATACCCAACAGTTAGTTAGTAGTATTTGTAGCATTATGAGTATGATGCAACATCTGAATGAAAGTATTATTGAAGTACGATTGACGGTGCTTCAGCTCCTGATAGGGAAGCGTAAAGTAATAGTGATCCTCTGGTACTGGAGTAGTGGCAACTAAAAACTCACGAGCAGGAGCCTTCTTTTCAACAAACCAAGTGATTATTGCCATAACCACCAAAACAACAACAAACCCCATAGTACTAATGATCAGTTTGTTATTCATTTTAGCAGCAGTGATAATCGACCCTTTCAGAAATTAATTAAAAACAATCGTTGGAGCTCTTATCCCTGGGCAGCCGCTGATTTCTTCACCACGGGCCAAGATCGGTGTCACTACTCTAATGCATGGCTGATCCCCCCCCTTGCAACATTGGCTTTCCGTTTCACTAACCCAGGGCGGTAGCTCAACCAGTTTTCTCCAGAACTACGGGGTCTTTCCTCGGTCTCAAATTATATTGCGACACTCCAGAAATCGTATGGTCCGGGAAGAACTCCGCAGATTCGTCAGGTGATATAGCACGGCCTTTCTCCGTAGTCAAAATCTCTTGATGATCGGTCAGCACAGCAGGTTCCCCCAAGGTAGGTAGCACTCTCTTGCAGTGAGTACTATGGAGCCAATTCTTTCGGTTCGTCACTCGAACTGCTGTCCTTGTCGCAAGGAGCACCTGCTCTGGGCCTCGCAACCTTGGTTCCAAGCTGCCTGATCTTTCAAAGGACTTAATCATCACCTGGTCACCAGGTCGGAGTTCATGGCCTTCACCTGTAGATCTGTCAGGAAGTGCTTCTCGAACCTGTTGAGGAATAGAAATCAAATTGTTGGTTAACTGTGCCAAATAATCATTCATCAGGACACATGGTACATCATAGACAGAATTTGGCTTAGGAACTCCCCAAATGTTCATTGGCCTTCCAAACACGATTTCATAGGGGGTAAGGCCTATTCGAGAGTGTGGCACTGACCTAATAGACAATAATGCCAACGGTAATGCATCCGGCCAAGTTATGGATGTGGAAGCCTGTAACTTCAGCTTCAAAGTAGCATTATACCTTTTCACCAACCCTGCTGATTGTAGGTGGAAAACCGCATGGAACTTCTGTTTGATCCCTAATCCTTTCAGGACATACTTAATAACTTCCCCAACAAAATTAGGTCCGTTATCATTCCATAAAAGTCTGCAAACACCAAACCTAGGGAAAAATTATTTCAAAAGCATCTTCGCTGTGGTAATGGCAGTATTATCCTTTGTGGGGTACGCCTCTATCCATTTACTGAAGGCACATACCACAACCAAGACATACTTTAAATTGTTGCAGCATTCAAGCTGAATATAATCCATTTGTAGAACTTTGAAAGGTGCAGTTGGTGCAGCAAACCCTCCCGCAGGAGTTCGTGTCCCTTTTCTTGGATTGTATTGTAAACAGATCAAACAAGACTGTACTACTCTTTTAGCTGTACTGGAAATTTTTGGATGCTCCCAAACTTGCGTAAGCAACTTCGTTATTGTTGAAGCTCCAACATGTGCCAGCCCATGTGCCATCTGAACCATAGGTTGTACAAAAGCTATAGGCAATTTCCATTTATCCATCTGCTTATTCCGCCAACAGCCCTCATCATCCAATTCTCCTTCTTCAGACCATTGCTCACGTTCTTTCACAGAAGCAGATTTCTGTATATCTAATACGTCTTGTCTAGCATTATGCCAACGTTCAGCTTGTGACTTCACTACATACATAGAAGTAGTACTTCGCTGCATCGCAGTCTCACGTGCTACGCGGACCGCAAGGGTATTACCTTGCCCTATCTTATCGGTCACTTTCTTGTGTGCACTACATTTCACAATAGCTAGTTTCTTTGGATATGTCAAAGCAGTCAAGAGGTTATGCACTAATTCTCCGTGCACTATCTGCATCCCATGGGATGTGAGAAAGCCTCTCTCCTTCCAAAGCAAACCATAATCATGAGCCACTCCAAAAGCATAGCAGCTCTCTGTATAAATGTTCACACATAAGTCAGTACTAAGCTCACATGCTCGTGTCAAAGCTATTAGTTCAGCTGCTTGAGCTGACTTCTGTGGTATACGAGCTGTCTCCACTACCGTGTGTATTATGGTGATTGCATATGCAGCTGAGGTCGTACCGTCTGGCCACTTCAAACAAGACCCATCAACCCACAATTCCCCATCTACATCTGGAAGGGGCGTATCTTGTAAATCAATATGACCCTTTGTCTGTTCTTCTGTAAGGAATATACAATCATGTGTTTCTTGTGACTGAGGCTGAGTCACCGGATATGGCAACAAAGTGGCTTGATTTAGTGTTGCACATCTCTTCAGTGAAATGTGAGGAGCCAGCATTGTCAATTCATATCCTGTCAGGCTAGTGTTAGTTAAATGTGTCTTTGTTTGATTTAAAAGAGCATCAACCGCATGGGGTACTAACACCAACAGCTTATGTGACAAAACTATCCCTTCACTCTGACGTATTGACACAGCTGTTGCGGCAACTGAACGAAAACACCCAGGCAACGCTCGAGCGACATGATCAAGTACTGCTGAGAAATATGCACAGGGACGCTGCTTATCGCCATGTGTCTGTACTAAAATTGACAATGCACATCCATCTTTCTCATGTACGTAAAGTGCAAAAGGCTTTGTGTAATCTGGAGTACCTAACACTGGTGCTGAACAAAGGGCTTGTCGTAGCTGCCGGAAAGTAGTCTCATATTTGTTGTAGTTTGGACTCTTGCTCTGAGCAAGACTGCTGGTTTAAGGATGACAGTATTTTTGTTTGTAGGTGACTGAGTCTTTCCTACAACAAGTCGCAACTGTTGTCCCAACCTTACCGGCTCACTAGCAGCACCTCACCAGAAACACAATAGTAAAAGGTGATTTATGGCAGTCGTTTACGCATGGACTCGAAATAAGATATCTCAGGGAATGTCGTGGTTAAAGGGAAATTACCCTTTTCTCACAGATATATTATGTCTCATACAAACACAGGCAATGACACAGATGCAGTAAAGTTATAATAGCTTTTTATTTAACATAACTGCAATTTGCGATAAGTTTGCCTGGACTGCAATGATTAGGATAATGAATATAGCAAGTAACAGTATTGTGAAGAAGAGAGACATTGTTATGAAGACCCCCACCATTTATAAGATGGAATATGCCCTATTACCCTCATGTGAATAGGCCTAACCTCCTACCTAAAGGAGAGCTGCGTTTGCTAAACCTAATCTGCCAAAGCCGTGTCCATGAGAGGAGCCCCCAACCCTTGTTACCTTGGAATGAGGTCTCGATCTCAGACTCCGTGGGGACTCGAAGACTGGGTCAGCGTCAAGACGATTGCAGCATCGGTATCAGCGATGGTGGCGATGCCCTCTGGTCGGAATCCCTCTGATAATCTGTCTAAAGTGTGATGTATTTATATAGATCTACAAGGTCCCCTGACATAAGTGTATTCCTAAACAATAGATAACAGGCATGCTTGGGACGGCAATTAATATCAACAATCCCTCGAAAGTATAGAGAGGGAAAATCCCTAAGTGTGAACACCTACTGTTTGTTTGTCTTTGGTGCTTGATCTTGACGCCTTTGTCGCGGTGACACTGATAATGTAACTCATAACAAGGGGCCTAACTATAAACAAGGCAGCCATCTTAGAATAAATAAATAATTAAATGGGCTAAGACAGAACAAGCTAAGTAGGTTAAAAGTCACTAGGTGACGGGGGCACAAGTCTACAAGCCAGAGGCTAAGCTAGCTCCTGCTATCCCATTAAAATGAACTAGGATTCACTACATATTCATCTGTCCATGGGAGGGGGATTGGAGTATTTTTTGTCAAAAGTGCTAGCAAAGGTTTGACAATGTGTGAAAACCCTGATATCCATTGCCTACAAAAAGAAGTAAGACCAAGGAATGCACAAACATCTTTCTGAGTAGAGGGTACTGGTGTGTCTAAAATTGCTTGAATACGATCTGATGTAAGTGCAGGGCCCTCCTTAGACAAAAGGTGACCTAAATAGGTTACCTTTGGTCTACAATATTGCAATTTCTTTCCTGACACTTTATGATGGTGTGAAGCAAGAAAAGAAAGTAAGGACAAAGTGCACTTTTCACATTGCTCAGGGGTATCAGCTGCCAACAAAATATCATCAACATATTGTATGAGAGCCACACCTCCAGGCAAAACAAAAGAATCAAGTTGTCGTTTTAACGATTGACTATAAATACTAGGACTCTCAGTATAGCCTTGAGGAACTCTGCAAAATCTAAACGCTCGTTTATTCAAAGTAAAACCAAACAAATATCGGCTGTCAGGATGAATGGGGATCGAAAAGAAAGCATTCTTCAAGTCTATCACAGAGAACATAGTTGCTGTCGAGGGAACCAAAGTAAGAAGTGTTGTGATGTCAGATACCACAGGATATTGTGGTACCACAATCTTATTGACTTCTCGTAAATCAATAATGAATTGGTAAATCCTAGTATCAGTATCCTTTTTCAGAATAGGAAGAATCGGACTGTTACAAACATTATACGGAACTTCCTCAACAACTCCAACTGCAATAAGATCATGCACAATTCGTGTGAGTGCTTTTTCGCCCTCCTGTGAAATTTTGTATTGAAGCAAACGTGGCAATACAGCTCCCTCCTTGACACTAATATGTACCGGTGGAATAATCATTTGTCCCACATCAGTATCAGAAGTAGCCCACAAAGTACTAGGGAGTGAAGCTAATGCAATATCCTCTTTAACAAGACAAACTCTTTCCATCACAGGATGATTATCATTCAAAATAACATGCACCCCTTCAGGAGAGCATCGTATTGTAGCCCTGAAATATTTGAGCATATCAAGACCCACAATATTGTCTGGTGTATTCGGAGAAAACAAAAATGGACATGGAGCAGTAAATCTGTCAACATGGAATGCAAGTGGTTGTGACAATGGGCTAGGGGAAGGTGTTCCATCGAAACCTATCGATGTAATGGTTAAGCCAGATAGGGGAGACCTTGGAATCAATTGTTTAGACAAGGTGCTACGAGTAGCTCCTGTATCAACCAGAAACTGATCAGTAGAACCCAAAACATGTACTGTAACATAGGGACCCCTCTGATCTACTGGAACTTCAACTGATTCCTTACCCCATCCTAGGCAATCCAATGCATAAGCAGAATCTTGGAAATCAGGCTGCACATAGTTAGACATCTGGTATTGGTTCCGTCTATCAAAAGTGTTAAACCCATCCTGCCCTCGTACATTAGCATCAACCCTAGCATGATCATTCGTGATTCTTCTAGGCCCTGAATATCCTGAGCGATTTCTCATTTGTCCCCGACCACGTGAACACTGCTGAACACATAGTGCTGGACAATCGGCAGCCCAGTGCCCAAATTTCTTACAATACGCACACTGATCAACAGACAAATTCGAACAAGTGTAAGAAGAACCATGAGATCCATGTCCACGTCTATCACTACCTCTAAAAGGCGGACCATAAGCTTGAGCCAACATAACCTTCGTCTTTAATTCTTTAATCTTTTTATCCTCGCTACCTTTTGCTTCTAATTCCTGACGTTCATAATACTGAGCCATAGTCAAAAGAGAAACCGGAGTAGAGGTAGTCCATGAACTTTCACTAGCTTTTAGACGACTAGCTATTCCTGGTAACAGATTTGCGACATATTTATCGACAAACAAATGTCTGCCCGTATCATCTGACATTAACTGGCCACTAAAATCATGAAATGCTTCTTCAAAGCGTGTAAAGAAATCAGAGACCGATTCATCTGCCTTTTGCTTACAAGACTCTAAAACAGTCCAATCTATCTTTTTAGGGGGAATAATCGTTTTTAACTTAATTAATATGGCTGCGGGAAGATCTAGAATCAACTGATATGGCTTTTTCGCAGGTTCCCTATCCCAGTCCATCTGTTCTAATTCTTTCCATGACGCCCCAAAAACTTCTAAACATATCTGGTGGTAATATCAATCCGAAAAATGAATCAATGTCAGCCAAAGTCATAATACAAGAACTAATTGCTCCCTCAACTTCCTCATAAAAGGCGGCTGGATTTTTCCGCGGGTCAGGTAATGCTGTTTTAAGTGCCATTACATCTGCCCTATTCCAAGGAGTATACACCCAATGATAAATAAAATAACCGTTAGCATCAACAGAAGTTTTATCACAACTTGTACCCAATCCTTTAGGAGGAACATACAAAGGTGCGGCCTCCCTCATTGGTTTCACATGAACTATCATAGTCTTATCTGTTCCGAAGATGGAAGCTTGCACCCCACCGGTCTGAGATGTCCATGCAACTACGTCCATGGCCCTTTTCTCCTCTTGCAAACGGACTGCCACAACACATAATTTCACCAAACGCCTGATTGCATCAGCCACCTGGGAGAAAACAAAAAGACCATCACGCATTTGCTCATGATCAGCTGCTACATCATCGGGCTCTAACTCATCAGAATATTTCCGAAATAGTTCAATAACTTCTGTGCCGAATGCCTCAGTAAAATATAGCTGCTCCTTTTCCGTCCACCCTTTCATGTTGTCTAAAAGTTCAGAAGCAGAGACAACGCTACGAATTGTTTTACGAGCAATAGATCTAAGCTCAGATGCACGGTCAGCAGGCAACATAGAGCGACTGTCTCGTATCTTCTGTTGCTCTGAACCGGAGACCTTTGCTAACTCATGAGGGGCAGAAGGAACGACATACGGAGGTGGAGGGCGATCTAGTAACAAAAAATAATTGTGTGGTTTATTAAGGATAGGATAGAGAGGTTGCCTAACAGTGTATTGGCCAGTTACCTGTAATTTACATACTTTCTCTTCTAGCTCCTTTAAGTCATATATTTGTTTCTTTCTCATTTCCAATGCTTTCACATATACATTCTTCTGCTGCTCTTTCTCAAGCAAGGCTTACTCACGCTTCACTCGTCCACGCACTTCTTTCTTCCACATTCGTACACAGTCAAACATATCTTGCCTAGACCTTCGCTTACACATACATTGTTCCACATACTCAATCTTTCGCGAATCAAATGACCCATGCATAGGCCAACGTAACTCAGGATCCGCACGAGTGTATTTATTCCATAATGTGCTGTACATTATAGAAGAAAGACCATGTTTAACATACATATCTCTATTGGGTGTCCCCTCTGGGGGTGCTGGTTGCGATTCTTCCAGTCTCAAATTGGTACCATTACAAAAGCAACACATCCTACGAAGTGCGCTAAAAACAGGCATGCCAAAAATAGTGCAGAATATGCAATATTATAATCAAAGTAGTACTTAAGGTGCCGTTCAAATCAAAATTAAATTGGAGAAAATTCTCCTCATTACCTGCCTATATAAATTGCAATTTATATATCAATTCAAAGGACACATATTGACTAGTCACCCAAAACACAAGAGCCACAGTAAGTGGTGCTAAACTTCATTACCAAACAAAGGCATCAAAACCCACAGCAAGTGCCGTAAAACGGCTCTTACCAATCACAGGGCGTCCAGGTTCCAACTGCCAGGTTCTAAAATCGACCAAATGGTCACTGCATGACGAATGAACAAAAAGGATCTCAGTCGAGGACCGGCGCAACCTGGATGGTCAAATCAGAAAGAAGGGAAAAACGCTGTGGTTGCCAAGACTCGGGTCTCCTGAGGCATTGATCGTCCGCAGCGAGATCCCAATCCTTTGTTGCAACCAATCCGTCGGGCGTCCGAGTCGCTGATGAGTCCCTGTTCGGGCGCCAATTTGTCGAAGTAAGCCACAGCAAGGCCTACTAGTGCAAGGGGTTCGCCCTTCTCTGCACAAAGTCCTCAGACCATATAGGAAGAAGTTGGCACAGAAACTGAAATAAAAGACAAAGTTTATTAAACCTCATGAGGTGGTACTACAGTTCAAACAGCACCCTTCAGTAATGTTTGAAGTAGCACACGGAACTAAGAGAGCATGGTCCTTTTATACCCACGCAGGGGCTAAAAGAAGGTGGTACAATTATAGAAGCAAGACTTACATACATATAAGTTCATATGGAAATGCACAGTTTTCAAGGACTAGTTGACACATTACTGTCTGTTACTGATTACTAACAGCTGCAGATCTTACTGGGCATGTGCGATAGTGGGAGATGCTAAATATAACTTGTCACTAGACAGATTTTCAAGAGTAGTTAACAGAAAGGTAGGACAGAGCACATGGCGAGCACATGGCAGAGAAAATGGCTGCCATGAATACAAAATGGATTCCGCGAAATGTTCACAATAGTTGCTAGATACAAGATGGCTTCTGCTAATGCTTAATCTAAACGCTACTGACTTCCTACAGGCTGTCTGCCCCCCAACCCACAGTCCCAGAAACTGTCACCTCCATACGGCTACACACACAATGAAATGTGGTCTCTGGCCCCCTGCAGCCCTGGAGACCCCTGCCTAGCCCCCAAGAAGCATCAAGGACCTCTACTTCCCTGGGGCAAATATTCAATTAAGTGTGGGTTGATGCATAGTACCCCGCAGTCCCAGGGACCACTACCTCCCCAGGGCTGAACTTAAATAAGATAGGGGTTCTGTTGTGAACCCCCGGCCCCAGGGACCACACCTCCCCAGGGAAAATTGTAATGATGGAGATGAGGCCCCCTCATGGAGCCAATAATGGCCATGGAAACCGACACCCCCCACGCTGCCCCCCTCCCCAAAAATATATATTAATGCTCAGCCCCAGAGGATAGGGTCCCAGGGGCTGAAATCTGCCAGTGGAGGAGGATGCATGACCCCCTCCCCCCAAAAAATTTATGAGGGCGATCCCTTAGGGGATAGGACCCCCGAGGCCAAAATCGGCCCAGGGAAGGAGGTCACATGCTCCCTCCCTCCAAAAAAATATAATAACACCAGTCCCTGGGGATGGGGTACCCAGGGCCGAAATCATCCGGGGTAGGGGACCCCATGGCACCCTCTCCCCCCCAAACAAAATGTAGAAGGCCAGGCCCTGGGGTATGAGGTCCCTGCAGCCAACTCCCAAAAGCCATGTGCAGCATGGGTTGGGTGGTTAGGGAGTTTGGCCTCCCGAACTCGCCCAATGACATGCACAGAAGTGGATAGAATAACATTCCATATGGAAAATTAGAAACATAGAAATTCACTGAAATACGCAAAGGTTACAGGGCATCATATTTAGGTAATAGAATTAAAAAAACTGAAATTCACTTTTAAAAATAACAGTTACAGGGACATTATAGTAAGGCTCACACTTTGGACGTACAAATCATAGAAATTCATCTATCATAGGTACAGGTATCGCAAGTAACTAGAACTCTTGCCCTAAGGTAAAACTCACGCCTTTTCCATGTACTGCTAATTACCCCACAATTTATGGCTCTCATGACATCTTTGATAACATCATTGATAATATAAATGTAATATTTTCAGTAAAAGTTTTGATGAACAAACTGCATGGTGGGGGCCCAAGTTATAGTTACCTTAGGGGTTAAGGAATAGTTAATTGAGATAACTCATAACAGTTAAAATTCTATTGGTTTGCATGTTTAAAATGTGGGCCTAACTATAACGTCCCTATCCCTGTACGCGAAGTAGCGCTGAGTTACCAAATTCACTCTCTGGCATGGAGCAGAGTTAGTTTGCCCTCCCGGCATTGGGTTTTGGCACACCCCCATGAGCTCAATGATTATCCTGGGCTGCTAGCGAGCAAGAGACCTCACATTCTCTTGCTTTGCTTCCAGCCGTGCCAACAGCCAACACTGGCTGCTCACAAGCACAAGCTCACTTCTGAAGCGGATTTTCTACTTCAGAGTCACTAAATCTAGTCAAAAAGAGCTTTTGTGACTATATTTTCTTCTCCAATTGACCGTGATTTGTTTTTCAGATTGAGAAGCTTTTTATTTTTTCAGACAGGAAGGAAGTGTGTCAGAGACTCCAACTTCCTGTTCCTGTCCAGCAGGCTCCTCCCAGTGCTTTGTTCATCCCCTATTCACTTTTCACTTGTTTTTTCTAGGTGTAAGGATCACTCTCTTTATCTCTTGGATATACTTTTGGATTTAAGGACTTTAATTTTATGAAATCATCACACAAGTAAGTTCAAAAACTATATTGAATAACGGTGTTGTTGTTTGTTTTTTTAGGCATGTACCACTATTTCTTTGTACTTTATTTTGATTTAGAAATGTATAGCGGTGGTTTGTGGCCTGGAGTTTAAGCATGGGCCTAGTTTTATTTATTTTGCATTTCTTTGATTTGTCACCTTTTGTAAAGGAAAATCATTTCACAGCTCAGTACCTTTTCTATATGTTTCCATTTGCAATATTATTTTAGCATGTGTCCTAGATTTCCAGAGGGCCACTAAGCCAACTGTCCAATGCCAGTACTAGTAGTCATCAGTGCATGAAATAAAAGTTTCAGTGGTATATGTTTTTAAATCTTTGTTTAGGGCAGGGATGGCATTCGATTAAATTAAATGTACAATGTTGGGTATTGTTTGCATTTCATTTATTTTCCAAAAAGTGTGTATATTCTGGGGTAGTAATATTTTTAGGCATATGGGGGATGTAGTTTGGCCATGTAGCTAGCTGGCAGGTATTGTGTCCATCCAGCCAGTGTCCTTTGCCATAGGCTTTCATGTGATGTTTGTTTGCCATGCCTCCTTGCTCCTTGTTGTTGCTGTCTGACCATGTGACTGGCAGACATTTTGTGCATGCAGACAGTGTCCCTTCGCCATCGGTTTGCATGTGTTCATTGTTGCAAAGTATCCTTGCTACTTAGGGGGTCATTACAACATTGGCGGTAAAAGCCGCTTACCGCTGTGCAAAAGACCGCCAACACACCGCCTCGGCCGTGGAAATCCGCCACAGCTATTATGACCCACATCTCGGAATCTGACAAAATTCAGACACCCACACAAGTCTGCCACGCCAAAGGTCAGTGATAAACTGGCGAAAAGAAAACCTCCACTGTCACGCCAACAGAAACACGCCCATGCTATCACGACACACGAATCCACGTGGCGGTCTTTCAGCCGTGGTATTCCGTTGGCGGTACACACCGCAGGTCTCAAAATACACACACATCTCCAAAACACCGCCACATTGGACAATTACAAATACACACACCTGATACACATACAAACACCACTACCACACAATCAATACTATATAAAACACACACCCACATCACCCACAAACCCCTACGACCAAAAATGTTGACGAAGGCCAGGGAGACTGCACAGCATAGACAACGCCACCACACAGAGGCACACAACACCATCACTCACACTACATCCACGCACAAAACACCACACACCACTACACATCACCACACTCATCACCACATACACCACCCCAAACATCACCTACACCACCCCATGGCACGGCAAAGACACCCCAGGTTCTTGGAGGAGGAGCTCAGGGTCATGGTGGAGGAAATCATACGGGTAGAGCCACAGCTATTTGGATCACAGATGCAGCACACCTCCATAGCTAGGAAGATGGAGCTATGGCGAAGAATAGTAGACAGGGTCAACGCAGTGGGACAACACCCAAGAAATCGGGAGGACATCAGGAAGAGGTGGAACGACCTACGGGGGAAGCTGCGTTCCGTGGTCTCCAGGCACAACATCGCGGTACAGTGGACTGGCAGTGGACCCACCCTCCTCCCCCACAACTAACAACATGGGAGGAGCAGGTCTTGACCATTATGCATCCTGAGGGCCTCGGAGGACTCGGTGGATGAATGGACTCTTGTAAGTCAAATCTTAACTATCATATCCCCCACCCTACCTGCATGCTATCACAGACCCCCACCCCCACCCCCTCCCCTATCACTCCAAGTCCTCACTAATGTACTAATAACACAAACCACACATCCCAATACCAAGCCCTGCATGACACAACAAAGCATGGACACCCCTCACTAAAGCATGCCCACTGCACATACCCATAACACCCCCCCAACCATCATCACACAAGCCCCCACACAGGAATGCTAGCACCGGGGTACACGCTCACCCACCCATTGCACACCATGACACACACACATGCAATAATCATGCTTTTACACCCCTGCAGGACCACTACCCAACGTCACCAGACAGGAGGGTCCAAACATCTCTACCCCACCCACAGAAGAGGCCCACAGTGATGACAGCAGCTCTGGCGAACTGGATCCAGATGACCAGCCCGGACCATCGTGGGCCTCGGGACAGTCGGTTCCCCTCGCACAGGCACAGCCCACCACAGACCTTCCACCCTCTGGTAACACCAGCACAGCACCCACCCAGCGGGCCCATGCCTCCGTCCCCAGGACACGTCAATCAGTGGTGTGTCCACCACTACAGGGAACCCAGGATAACCCACCACCCCAACAACAACAGGGACCAGGGGGCAGTGCCAGTGGGCACACGGTCCAGGGGACAGAGGCACAGGAACACAGGGGAACTGGGAGAACTGCTGTGCGACAGAGGGTGGACAGGCCAAGGGAACTCACTCTCCACGAGGCCCTCTCCTCCATCATGGGAGCATACCACCACTCCCAGGAGACGATGGCTACGGTCCTGGCCAACTTTCAGGAGACCCAGTGCCTGCAGGAGGAACAGTATTTGGGCTTCAGGGAGGAACTCAGAACCATCAGCTCCGCCCTGGGCACCATCGTAAGGGTGCTGAAGGAGATACTTAACACCAGGAGGGACACCGTGGCACTCCAAGGGGCCCCTGACACTAGCATGGACGATGAACTGCCCACCACCTCCGCCGGCGCTAGTGGACAGGAGGTACCGCCACAGGACCACCACACCAGCACCCCACCCCCTGCAGACGGAGAACCACCCCGCCAGCAGTCCCTGAGATCCAGGAACAGGACAGAGCACGATGGCAAGACCCCCGCCAAGAAATTAGACCACCATGATTGTCATCCATTTGTAACCCTGTCCATATTGGAACTGCCCCAGCTCCACTTCCTATGCCCATATGGGCAGTGCACCTGTGAGACTAATAGACTGGACTCTGCCATAGACATTCCTCCACCATCACCCCTCACCATTTTACCACCCCCCTCCAATATTTAGCACTTCAATAAACACCCTTGAACCACAAAACAATCTGGAGTCAGTCTGACATTTTGAAAATGTGTATTACCAATGACAGTGACAAAATCTGTTCTCAAATGTAATGTCAACATACCTATGTCACACATCACAAGTCCATGAGGAATGTAAGCAGATGACACACGTTGGTAACCACACCTGTGAAACCGTAATGGAAATGTACAACTCAGTTACCATATACTGGTTGAAATTGACAGACAGGATAGAGTTAGAAGTGTGAAAGTACTTGTAGTAGGCAGGAATGTTTTCTCACCTGTGTGTCACTGGAAATATTGCTGGATAACTGAGTCCCTGTTGTCAATGTCTTCTTCCTCTGCTTCCTCCTCATCACTGTCCACAGGCTCCACAGCTGCCACAACACCGTCATCTGGACCATCCTCCTGCAGAAAAGGCACCTGGCATCGCAAAGCCAGATTGTGAAGCATACAGCAGGCAATGATGATCTGGCACACCTTCCTTGGTGAGTAGAATAGGGAACCACCTGTCATATGGAGGCACGTGAACCTGGCCTTCAGGATCACCCTCCTAGTCCGCCCATGGGCCTCATTGTAGCGTTCCTCTGTCCTGGCCCTGGGATTCCTCACTGGGGTCAGTAGCCAGGACAGGTTGGGGTAACCAGAGTCCCCTAATAGCCACACATGGTGCCTCTGGAGTTGACCCATCACATAAGGGTTGCTGCTATTCCACAGGATGTAGGCGTCATGCACTGAGCCAGGGAACATAGCATTTACCTGGGAGATGTACTGGTCTGCCAAACATACCATCTGTACATTCATGGAATGATAACTCTTCTGGTTCCTGTACACCTGTTCACTCCTGTGGGGGAGGACCAGAGCTACATGGGTCCCATCAATGGCACCTATGATGTTGGGGATATGTCCAAGGGCATAGACGTCACCTATAACTGTAGCCAAATCCTCCACCTGAGGGAAAACGATGTAGCTCCTCATGTGTTTCAGCAGGGCAGACAACACTCTGGACAACACGCTGGAAAACATAGGCTGGGACATCCCTGATGCCATGCCACTGTTGTTTGAAATTACCCACTTGCAAGGAAATGGAGCACTGATAGCACCTGCACTTGAGGGGGGATCCCTGTGGGATGGCGGATAGCTGACATCAGGTCAGGCTCCAACTGGGTACACAGTTCCTGGATTGTGGCACGGTCAAACCTGTAGGTGATGATTAAATGTTGCTCCTCCATTGTCAACAGGTCCACCAGCGGTCGGTACACCGGAGGATTCCGCCATCTCCTCACATGTCCCAGCTGACGGTGCCTAGGAAGGACAACAGCGTCCACAGAGTCAAACAACACAGAGGTATGTACTCACAGTGTACACAGAAAACGAAACAAAATCCAAAAGGTTGTCTGTATGTGTGTTGAGTCCAGGCCTAGGTATGTGTGACGCAGTTGAAAATGAAGCCATGTGGGCCCCTGAAATGGCAGCTGCCTGACCTCTAAACTGGGACAATGGGATGTGAGGTAACTGCGCTGGCGTTTTACACCGTCGCGGTAGGCGGTCGAAGACCGCGGCACAATGCTGCATTGGTTAACATTGGACCCTATGTGTCCCAGGAGCCAATGAGGAAGTGCGCCGGCGGTGATGATACACACCGCCGCGGACGTGACCGCCGCAGATGTGACCGCCATTTTCTATCTGTTCAATCACTCAATACCTGATCTTCGACAGGTGAGGACCTACACTGCAAGTGCTGCTGTGACCTCGGTCTGGAAGAGACAATGGCTCGTGCATCTGGGGAAAGGGCCCCTGCCTTCACTGCACAGGAGTTGGAGAAGCTCGTGGACGGGGTCCTCCCCCAGTACACGCTACCCTGCGGTCCTCTAGACCAACAGGTGAGTACACAAGGAGCATGTTGTATTGGCTATGCCTGTGTGGAGAGGGCTGGTTGTAAGTAGGAAGGGGGCAGAGTTCTGCGTGCATGAAGGACTGTGAATGCATGTGCCACATGGCAAGGCGAGGTATGTGCCACTCACTTCCACGGTGCAGTTACTAATGACTTCTCTTCTTCCCCTGTACATGTCATGTAGGTCAGCGCCCACCAGAAGAAGGATATTTGGCGTGCCATCGCCAAGGACGTCCGGACCCTGGGGGTCCACCAGAGACGGAGCACTCACTGCCGGAAAAGATGGGAGGACATTCGCCGCTGGAGCAAGAAGACGGCAGAGGCTCAACTGGGGGTGGCCTCCCATTTTGGGAGGGGTGCCCGTCGAACCATGACCCCCCTGATGTTCCGGATCCTGGCGGTGGCCTACCCGGAGTTGGATGGGCGCTTGAGGGCATCACAGCAGCCACAAGGGGGTGAGTACAAGATCATTCTGTGGACTTTGCACGCAGTGAAGGTGTCTGAGTGGGGGAGGAGGGCTGTGGGTTTCCCTAGGCCAGGGCGAGTTCTGTAGGCTAGGCCCCTCCGTAATGCAGGCCATGTGGCACTCCACCCCACCTCTGTAGAGTGCCAAGTACAGGTATACATGCCCCTGTGTCATCTATGTGTGCTGATGTCCCCCATAGCCATGTAGGCCATATCCCAGGAACTGCATTTGTAGAGCCCAACAGCGCGGCGTAGTGCAGGGGGCTGCTGTGTCTGTATTGTCCGCAAACGGTAGCGGTAAGCCATGCACTCAACCTGTCTTCCTTCTGTCGCCCCCCCCCCTTTTGTGGTCTCCCTGTTCTAGTATCATCAGGCGGAGGTACAGTGGCACCGGAGCACGAGGGAGCTGCATCCCACAAGGCCATGGAGGGCCACACCACGGACTCAGAATACACCAGTGGGACGGAGGGCGAGGGGAGCTTCACGCCGGGGACAGGATCAGCAACCAGTGACACAGACTCGTCCTCCGATGGGAGCTCCCTAGTGGTGGTGGCAAAATCTGTGCCCCCCACTTCTACTGGTATAGCCACCACCCCCCCTACCAGCACCGCCCTCCCAGCAGCCCCTCAGCCTTCGCCCCGTGCCCGCTCACCCAGGAGGGTGGGCATCACCTTCGCCCCAGGGACCTCAGCCCCTGCCCCTGTTACCTCTGCTGCCCTCTGTGAGGAGGCCATTGACCTCCTCAGGTCACTCACTGTTGGGCAGTCCACCATTTTGAATGCCATCCAGGGTGTAGAAAGGGAATTGCAACACACAAATGCATTCCTGGAGGGCATTCATTCTGGTCAGGCTGCCCTTCATCGAACCCTGCAATCTCTGGCCTCAGCAATGATGGCAGCCATTGTACCTGTCTCTAGCCTCCCCCCTCCAACTTCCTCCACCCAGACCCAATCCCCTGTACCTCAGCCTATCCCAAGCACACCATCAGACCAGCCTGCACACACATCAACACACAAGGGAAGCTCAGGCAAACATAAGCACCACACATCCCACTGGCACTCACACAAGCATCACACACATACAGACACAGCAACATCCACTGCCTCCACTGTGTCCCCCTCGTCGTCGTCTCCCTCCTCCCTCCCAGTGTCGTCTACACTCTCACCTGCATGCACTACCACTACAGCCACTAGGTCCCGCACCAGCACACCCACCACAACACCCGCTCACCTGTACTCACCACTACCATTTACACGTCCCCTCCCAGTGTGTCTGTGACGCCCCCTCCCAAAGTACACAAACGCAGGCACACACCCACACAACAGCCATCCACCTCACGACAGCCTCCAGCGCATGCACCTGCACCCAAAGCCACAAAGGTTACACCTCCTACAACCACCTCCTCTTCCTCCACTCCCAGACCCCCTCCAGCTACCCGTCCCAGTGTTCCTAAGAAACTTTTCCTGAGCAAGCTTGACCTCTTTCCCACCACCCCCCCCTCCAATTCATAGGTCCCGTACTAGCACCTCAGCCAAAAAATCGCCGGTACCAATGGTGCCTGTTAGAGGTATGTTGAGTGCACCGGGCACCAGGGCAGCCAGTGTGACACGGAGCCACAGCACGGCCAGTCCCCCCCTGTGAAGCACCAGAAGTTGGACAGTGCCCGGCGGGAGAGGGGGAAGACTCCAGCAGGCAAAGCCGCTCACAAGGGTCCCGTGGGGAGTGTCCGCTCAGCTGTGACTCCTCCCAAGGTGGTGAAGGGGCAGAAGAAATCGTCAAAGTCTGGGAAGAGCAGCACGGCAGAGAAGACCGCCATCATCCCCGCTGCCCAGGAGGCCACCGCCAGCCCCATCGTCAGTGGCCTGGAGGCCACCGCCAGAGTCAGTGCCCAGGAGGGCAGCCCGATCGTCAGTGGCCAGGAGGCCACCGCCAGAGTCAGTGCCCAGGAGGGTAGCCCGACCGTCACTGGCCAGGAGGCCACCGCCAGAGTCAGTGCCCAGGAGGACAGCCCGATCGTCAGTGGCCAGGAGGCCACCGCCAGAGTCAGTGCCCAGGAGGGCCCCGGCACCACAGCCCTGCTGGGCAATGAAGGACCGCCATGGCAAGCACTGCTTAACAGGGCACAGACCGCCATGGCAAGCACCGCTGAACAGGACAAGTACCGCTGAACAGGCCAAGCACCGCTGAACAGGGCACAGACCGCCTTGGCAAGCACCGCTGAACAGGACAAGCACCGCTGAACAGGCCAAGCACCGCTGAACAGGGCACAGACCGCCATGGCAAGCAACGCTGAACAGGCCAAGCACCGCTGAACAGGGCACAGACCGCCATGGCAAGCACCGCTGAACAGGCCAAGCACCGCTGAACAGGGCACAGACCGCCATGGCAAGCACCGCTGAACAGGACAAGCACCGCTGAACAGGGCACAGACCGCCATGGCAGGCAACGCTGAACAGGACAAGCACTGCTTAACAGGGCACAGACCGCCATGGCAAGCACCGCTGAACAGGACAAGCACCGCTGAACAGGGCACAGTCCGCCATGGCAAGCACCGCTGAACAGGCCAAGCACCGCTTAACAGGGCACAGACCGCCATGGCAAGCACCGCTGAACAGGCCAAGCACCGCTGAACAGGGCACAGACCGCCATGGCAAGCACCGCTGAACAGGGCAAGCACTGCCAACTCAAGCACCGCTAGCCCATGTGCGGCAGGGGCAGTGACAGAACTGGGACCGTCACTGGGAGAGTGATGCACTCTGGGCACAAGTCCCCCTCCAGAACCAGTGGAGAACAGCATCCACTCCTTCTGTCCTTCACAGGATGAAGCACTCTGGGCACCAGTCCCCCTCCAGAACCAGTTGAGAACAGCATCCACTCCTTCTGTCCTGCACAGGATGAAGCACTCTGGGCACCAGTCCCCCTCCAGAACCAGTTGAGAACAGCATCCACTCCTTCTGTCCTGCACAGGATGAAGCACTCTGGGCACCAGTCCCCCTCCAGACCCAGTGGAGACTGTTATCCACTTGAGAAACTATGGCTTTGCACTCTCCAGGATATGGCAGTGGGCAAACCACTCACTGTAGAGACTTGAGAGACTGTGGCTTTGCACTCTCCAGGATTGAACAGTGGGCAAACCACCCACTGTAGAGACTTGAGAGACTGTTGCTTTGCACTCCCCAGGATGTAACAGTGGGCAAACCACCCACTGTAGAGACTTGAGAGAATGTGGCTTTGCACTCCCCAGAATTGAACAGTGGGCAAACCACCCACTGTAGAGACTTGAGAGACTGTGGCTTTGCACTCCCCAGGATACATCAATGGGCATGGAGCCCCCTTGTGGATCTGGCATCGTGCAGTCATCCGGCTGAGGTGCCCCCCCTTCCCGTCCCGCTGAGGTGCCTGTTGTATTTCTATCTGATGCACCAGCAGTGTTCTCTCCGTTTTGATCAGGTATCTGATGTGGGCCTCGCCCATGCATTTTGGGCCCAGTGGTCCACGGACATTGAATGGTGCATTACCTGCACTACTAATCGTGATGTATATTTTGTTGAATGTGTATATTTATCTGTACATATTTGGTTACTGTATTTTGATATATTACAATGGTTGCACTCATTTCCTTTTGTCTTTGCATTCTTCCGGGGGGTTTGGGAGTTGTTACTGTAATGTTTGGATATGCATTGGTGTGAGTGTTGTAGTGGGTGGGGGTGTTGTGTGTGTGTGTCCCTGACTTTTGCCTCACCCTCCCCTATGTCGTAGGTGCAGTACTCACCGTTGTCTTCGGCGCCGACGTTGATGATGGTCGTACAGGAGCAGGAAGACTATCGCAGGGAGTATTTGGAGTTCCGGATCCATGGTGTCCTGATTCCTCGTGGAGTGTGTAAGGGTGAGCGTTTTCCCTTTGAAATGGCTGTTTCCGCCTTGTTTTTATCCACGGTCAATCCGCCCCGGAAAAGGTGGCGGATTGGTAGGTTGTGATACTGTGGGCGGTACTTTGTCTTCTGCCTGTCTGTTGGCGGTGACCTCCGCGCTGTTTGTCTGTACCGCCGTGGCGGTCGGAGTGTTAAAGTGGCTGTCTTTGTTGGCGGTTTACGCCACGGTCATTATTCCCATTTTTTTACCGCCGGCCTGTTTGCAGTCTTCCCGCCGCTTTAACACCGTCCGCCAGGGTTGCAATGACCACCTTAGTGTGGTTGTTTGACAATGTGACTGGCTGGCAGGCATTTTATCCATGCAGCCAGAGTCCCTTGCCATAGGCTTGCATGTGTTCTTTGTTCTCCATGCTTCCTTCTTGCTCCTTGTTGTTGCTGTTTGACCTGTGGCTGGCTGGCAGCCACTTTGTGCATGCAGCTAGTCTCCTTTGCCATGGGCTTACATCTGTTCTTTGTTTGCCATGCCTTCTTGCTCTTTGTTGTTGTTGTCTGACCCCGTGGCTGGCAGCCATTTTGTGCATGACATCAGTATCCCTTTACCATAGACTTAGAAGTGTTTTCTGTTTGTCATACCTCCTTGCTCTTTGTTGTTGTTGTTTGACTGTGTGGCTGGCTTGCAGCCATTTTGTGCATGCAGCCAGTGTCCCTTGCCATAGGCTTGCATGTGTTCTTTGTTCTCCAAGCTTCCTCCTAGCTTTTTGTTGTTGTTGAAACATGTGGTTGGCTGGACGCCATTTTGTCTATCCAGCCATTGTGCCTTTGACATTGGCTTGCATGTGTTTTCTGTTTTCCATGCCTCCATGCTCCTTGTTGTTGTGTTTGTGCATGCAGCCAGTGTCCCTTTGCCACATGCTTGCAAGTGTTCTTTGTTTGACATGCCTCCTTGATCTTTGTTGTTGTTGTTTGACCATGTGGCTGGCTGGCAGCAATGTTGTCTATGCAGCCAGTGTCCCTTGTGATAGGGTTGCATGTTTTCTTTGCTTGCCATGCTTCCTCCTTGCTCCTTGTTGTTGTTTTACCATGTGGCTGTCAGGCAGTCCGCCATTTTGGGTCAAACTGTGCAGCCAGCGTGTCTTGGAGTTGACATAGGCTACATACAAACATCGTTAGTTATTGATCATTTGTTTTTGAAGTTTCTATTTTTATTTTTTCTATCTTATTTTTTACATTTTTCTTTTTAATTTAATTACATTTTTATGCCAATTTTGATGTATTTTTTAATTTACTTTTTTATTTTAAAGTTTACATTTTAGTTTTACTTTTTACATATTGTTTTACTTTTTTACTTTTTAAGGTTTTATATCCTTTTTATTTACATTTTTATATTTATTTTTAAATTGTTAATTTTTTTAATTTTAATTTTTTTTTTTTATTATTCTTTATATTTTCACTTTTTTATATATATTTTTATTTCTTATTTTAATTTTTATTTAGTTCTGCATTTTTCCTTAATACAACCATCTGATCCATTCCATTCCATTCCTCCTTCCATCCATCCACCAAAGAAATTCCCCTGGACTACCTTGCCACCATAGGTTATTTTATTTAAAGGATTATTCCATTTACCCATGCACCTCTCTCTTACTATCCCAGGTGTCTCCTAAAACAGATATAAATAAAGCAAAGAGCTAGATCAGCCTGTTGTGCTGCCTGATGTGAAATTTCGTTGTTGTATGGTGGGGTGGTGTGGTTTGCATTTACAATAAATACACAGTTTATTACATAAGTAATCGACCACACTAAGATTGCATTTCTCTGTACTATTTTAAATCTGCTGCATCAATGGCATGCCAGATTTTATTAACCACATGTTTTTCTTGCTTGGTTGTTTTTAGGTGACCAAGAGAAAATGCCCCCACGTCACCCGCAGTACTGCCAAAGAGAAGGCACTACAGTTACTTTGGACCACAGGCACCAAACTCTTTGGCTTGTGTATGTTAGTGCCAATACCAATCTAGAGCAAGTTAAGATGGCCCGAGAGAATGTTGCTCCCAAGAAAGTGGCCAGTGAGAAGAAGCAGTTTTCTGCGAGTGGCAATGCAACCACAACTTTTTCGGTAGACTGTACCAGGTGCCACACAGGCCTCTAGGGAGGAACGTACTGCATGAACAACAGCACCACCCAAACCCAACCCAAACTCAAGATGATGTATTTCAGTGAGGCAGCCACTGCAATCATGGTGACCCCAGTGAGCAGTGATGTTGAAGTGGATTTGCCCTTTCACAGAGTAGTAACCAACTGATTCAGGAAACAGAGTAAAGTAGACAGCAGCCGCAGCCAGATCTTCCCGAAGTTGGAGCAGAACAGTCAAGCAAGAACCTCCTTGTTTGGAACCTCCTCTTTTAGAATTAAGAGCTCTCAGATCTCCAGCAAGAAAAAGGAAGTGTACAACTCCACCATCCTCTCAAAGCATCACTTCTGATGACATTGATAGGGACATGACGTGGACCCCAGCAGAGTATGGGAGACGCCAGGAAAGGCAAGGGAAAAGAAAAGTTCCAGAAAGCCTTAGAATCATGGAAGGGGATGATTATGAGGATGATGACAACGACACATTCATTGTAGAAACTGGCACAGTGAAGTCTGACATTACTATACAACCTCCTCCAAGGGGTGTGGCCCAGGCAGCACCACAAGCTCCAATATTGTAAGGCCCCAGCAGAGACCTGCACCAACCCATATCTCAGTACAAGTATGCAATGTAGAGAGGCATTCGACACACTCACAACCAACTACATTCAGTTCTTCTTCAGGCATTGGCAGTGGCTCAATAAGAAAGTACTCTTCCCCAGTTTGGGACTTTTTTACGATTAGTGAAAAGGAGGAGAACATCACCATATGCACCATTTGCCATACGAATGTTTGTCGAAGTTTGCCTGGTTCACATTATGATACTGGAGGCTAGATGACCCATATAAAAAAAATCACGCAATCTAGTGGGATCAGCACCTTAAACAAATGGCTCAACATGGTTGTGGTGGTGAAGGGGACGAGAGCCAGAAAACGTCAGTTACACCTGGTGAAATCACAGTGGAAGGTGAGGAGGAAGAGGGTGATAGAATTTTCATGCAAAGCAGCCCTGTCCCAAGCAGACCGCCAGAATCACCCCAAACAGTGACTTCACAATGGCACAGGAAGAGTCTGAATCAGATGGAGATATCACAGCATATGGAAACTACAGCACCATGAGACACATTAAGTCTACCCCTACCTACTTCTGAAAAGTCAGCTGCGTCAGTGGCCCACAAAATAAGTAAATCCAGGCTACAATTGCGGGCATGTTTAGGCAGGAGGGGGCATATGGCGGCAACCACCCAATTACGTGTTTGTACAATGGCAACCTGGCAAAAATTTTAGTGCTGGATCTCCTCTCTTTTTCTTTTGGGAAGGAGTGGGATTCTGAGAGTTTGTTGCAGCCCTCTTCCCAAAATGGAAGGTTCCAAGTCAGACCTATGTTGCCAGAGCTGCTGTTCCAGCGCTGCATCATGATGTGCTGCAATTGGTTGGACAAACTTTGCAGCAAAGTGTTGTCCTCACAATCCACCTGACGATATGTGGACCAGTTGTCAGGCGACTGATTAGATGTGCATCAAGGAACACTGGATCTCTTTTCTGGAGCTAACGCAACTACAATTCTTTGCCCTGAAGAAATTTTGAAAAGCATGCAGCAGCATGCAACAGTAGACATGTTCACCATGGAGAAGTCACAATCAATCAATCAATCAATCACATTTATAAAGCGCGCTACTCACCTATAAAGGGTCTCAAGGCGCTGGAGGGGGGGGGGGTCAGTGCTCGAAGAGCCAGGTCTTGAGCTGCCTTCTGAAGGAGAGGTGGTCAGGTATGGCGCGAAGGTGGCTGGGCAGAGAGTTCCAGGTTTTCGCTGCTAGGAAAGAGAAGGATCTTCCTCCGGTGGTGGCTTTGCGGATGCGGGGTACGCCTGCCAAGGCCTGTCCGGTCGAGCGTAGAGTGCGCGGAGGGGTGTAGAAGGAGACGCGGTTGTTGATGATTTTGGGTCCGAGGTCGTGGAGGGCTTTGTGTGCATGGTTGAGGAGTCGGAAGGTGATCCTCTTGTTGACTGGGAGCCAGTGAAGTCTCTTCAGGTGTCCGGAAATGTGGTGGTGGTGGGGTATGTCCAGGATGAGTCGTGCGGCAGCGTTCTGGATCCGTTGTAGTTTCCTCTGCAGCTTGGTGGTGATGCCGGCGTACAGGGTGTTCCCGTAGTCCAGGCGGCTGGTGACGAGGGCGTGGGTGACGGTCTTCCTGGTGTCGGTGGGGATCCAGCGGAAGATCTTGCGGAGCATGCGGAGGGTGTTGAAGCATGCCGAGGTCACTGAGTTGACCTGTCTGGTCATGGAGAGGGATGAGTCCAGGATGAAGCCGAGGTTGCGTGCGTGGTCGGTGGGTTGGGGAGTGCTGCCTAGGGCGGGGGGCCTCCAGGAGTCGTCCCATGCGGCGGGAGTAGGGCCGAGGATGAGGACCTCCGTCTTATCTGTGTTCAGTTTCAGCCGGCTGTCTGTCATCCAGTTCGCTACTTCCTTCATTCCTTCGTGTAGTCTGGTCCTAGCTGAGGTGGGGTTGTTTGTGAGGGATAAGATGAGCTGGGTGTCATCGGCGTAGGATATGAGGTCGAGTCCGTGTTTGCGTGCGATGTTCGCCAGGGGGGTCATGTAGACGTTGAAGAGAGTGGGGCTGAGGGAGGATCCTTGCGGTACGCCGCAGATGATCTCCGTGGCTGTGGATCTGAAGGGGGGCAGGCGGACTCTCTGAGTCCTTCCGGAGAGGAAGGAGACGATCCATTCCAGGGCCTTGCCTCTGATGCCGGCGTTGCTGAGGCGGTGTATCAGGGTGCGGTGGCAGACCGTGTCGAAGGCTGCAGAGAGGTCTAGGAGTATGAGGGCCACGGTTTCTCCCTTGTCGGTCAGGGCTCGGATGTCGTCCGTGGCTGCGATGAGGGCGGTTTCGGTGCTGTGGTTGGCCCTGAAACCGAACTGTGTGGGGTCGAGGGAGTCGTTGGTTTCCAGGGCGGTGGTGAGTTGAGCGTTGACGATTTTCTCAATCACTTTGGCGGGGAATGGTAGGAGAGAGATGGGCCGGAAGTTTTTGAGTTCGGTGGGGTCTGCTGTAGGTTTCTTTAGGAGGGCGTTGAGCTCTGCGTGTTTCCAGCTCTCCGGGAAGGTGGCGGCGGTGAGGGAGGCGTTGATGACGTCTCGGAGGTGCGGTGCGATGATGTTGTCGGCCTTGTTGTAGATGTGGTGCGGGCAGGGGTCTGATGGGGATCCGGAGTGGATCGAGTTCATGACGCGGGTGGTCTCCTTGGTGGTGGTAGGGCACCAGGTGAGGATGGTGGTGATGTCGGTGGCGGGTTCCGGGTGGGGGTTTGCGTTGGCGGTCGGGAAGCTGTTGTATATGTCGATGATCTTGTGGTGGAAGAAGGTTGCGAGGGAGTCGCAGAGGTCCTGTGAGGGGGAAATGGGGTTGTTTTCTGCGTCCGGGTTGGAGAGCTCTTTGACGATGACAAATAGTTCCTTGCTGTTGTGGGCGTTGTTGTCAAGTCTGTTCCGGTAGGCTGTTTTTCGTGCGGCGCGGAGGTGTTGGTGGTGTTGGCGGGTGGCGTCCTTGAGAGCTGACATGTTCTCTTCGGTCTGGTTGAGGCGCCACGCCTTCTAGCGGGCGCGGCATTCTTTCTTGGAGTTCTCGAGGTCGGGGGTGAACCAGGAGTTTTTCTTGTGGTTGTTGGTGTTAGCTTGAGTCTTCTGGGGGGCTAGGAGGTTGGCGCAGTCGGAGATCCAGCTTGTGAGGTTGTTGGCAGCTTCGTTTGGGTCGGTGGTGCTGGTGGGTTGGTTCTGGGAGAGGGTTGATGCAAGCTGTTCAGTGGTGATACGATTCCAGTGTCTTCTTGGTGGTTGCTGGGTGTGGTGAAGCACAGTGGTCTTCTTGAAGCTGAAGTGGACACAGCTGTGGTCCGACCAGGTGAGTTTGGTGGCGTGGTTGAAGGTGATGTGTTTGCTGGAGGAGAAGATGGGGTCGAGCGTGTGTCCGGCGTGGTGGGTGGGTGTGTTGACTAGCTGTTTCAGTCCCAGGTTGGTGAGGTTGTCCAGTAGGGCGGTGGTGTTTTTGTCGGTGAGGTTCTCCAGGTGAAAGTTGAGGTCTCCTAGGAGAATGTAGTCGGTGGACGAGAGTGCGTGAGGGTTGACAAAGTCTGCGATGTCTTCGCTGAACTTGGCGCGGGGTCCTGGTGGTCTGTACATGAGGGTGCCTCTGAGGGTGGTCTTGGGGTCGCTGTGGATCGTGAAGTGGAGATGTTCGGCGTCGGGGAGTGAGTCGTCACTCACAGAAACACACAAACAGCTCCAAACACTTTGGAGAAATTTAATAGCAAGGTGTCTGGATGGCTGCGACCCAGAGGTCTTCCAGTTGGATTTCTTGCCACAAATATTTGCAGTAACATAGTGAAGGCCATGGCAGATGGTGGCTATTTCCAGGGTCCTGTGTTTGGCGGACTGTATCACCCTGGCTGTGCAAGCCTTTCTAAGAAAGAAGACATGGGCCCTCATTACGACCC
Organism: Pleurodeles waltl; assembly: GCF_031143425.1. Taxonomy (NCBI): domain Eukaryota; kingdom Metazoa; phylum Chordata; class Amphibia; order Caudata; family Salamandridae; genus Pleurodeles; species Pleurodeles waltl. Next base: position 580,354,477 of record NC_090437.1, read on the forward strand.
TGGCGTTGGGTGATAAAGTGGAGGTAATACCGCCACCAGGCTGGCAGTAAGTACCGGCAAGTTATTACCATGGTGGTGAAAACTCCCATGGATATCACACCAACCGCAAAGGCCGAAACAACAGGCACCATAGCGGTAGCCGGCAACACCCAGACGGGAGACAAAGTTCTGCCCACCATATTAAGACACAGGAAACCTCCACGTTTTCCGAGGTGGTACCAACTCCAACAAAAGCCTTGGAGAAACAGCTCAGAAGTGAAAGGACTCACCATTGGAGATACAGGGAAGAACCACGCCGCCATGGAACCCGAACTGCATGTTTTCCCGATGATCTTCTATGTTATGCTCCACCTGGAACACCAATGCTGACGAAGACGATGACGGTGAGTAAAGCCACCTAGCACATAATGGAGGGTGGGAGGAAATCGAGAGTGACACACACACGCACAACACGCACTGACACACACCATACACACAACCAGCTGCACAATAAAAACTGTTTGTCCCCAAAAAATGGCAGAATAATGCAAGGACAACAGGAATTAATCAGATCAACATCAAAATGAATAATTCAATTTGTCAATGAAACAGATATGTACACATGTACACAAAGGGACACTGCCCAGTCCAATGTTCAAAGGGCCGGCATGGCCACAGGGCACAGTCTAAGGCCCAACTCGAGTCCTTGCCACACCCGGATAGTACACTGCAGGGGCATCACTATGCAAATAGGCAGGCACCTCAGCCAGATGCAGGAACAAGCCCACTGGTTCTGGAGGGGGCAACATGCCCATTGCTTTGTCCTGGGGAGTGCAAAGCCACAGTCTCTGGAGTGGGTGACTTTCCCACTGGTTCTGGAAGGGGCAGCATGCCTTTTGCTTTGTCCTGGGGAGTGCAAGACCACAGTCTCTGGAGTGGGTGTCTTTCCCACTGGTTCTGGAGGGGTCAACATGCCCATTACTTTGTCCTGGGGAGTGCAGGGCCAGAGTCTCTGGAGTCGGTGACTTGCCCACTGGTTCCGGAGTGTGCAAAATGCCCATTGCTTTGTCCTGGGGAGTGCAAGCCCACAGTCTCTGGAGTGGGTGTGTTTCCCACTGGTTCTGGAGTGGGCAACATGCCCATTGCTTTGTCCTGGGTAGTGCAAGGCCACAGTCTCTGAAGTGGGTGTCTTTCCCACTGGTTCTGAGGGGGCAGCCCACACAGCAGCCCCTGAAGGGTGGCCTACATGGCGTCCGCCGGCGGTGATGGCTGCACTGTGGTGGTGGTTGGAGGAGGCTCCTGGGCAGTCCCTGCACTCACTGATGGCTGCATGGGTTGTGGTTGTTGGAGGAGGCCCCTGGACAGCGCCTGCACTCACTGATGGCTGCACATCTTCATCTGGCGGTGGGGGCCGCGACAGCTGGTGGTGGTGGCTGTGTTTGCCTGACAGCTTCTGCCCCGTCTCCTCCTGTTCATGGTTCAGTGATCCCTTACCCTTCCTGGCAGGGGTGGATGGGCTCTTCCCCTCTCTGCCTGGTTGTCAGGCTCCTTCCCCTTCCTCACAGCTGGTGCAGACTCCTTACCCTTCCTCACAGCTGGTGCTGGCTCCTTCCCCTTCCTCAAAGCTGGTGCAGGCCCCTTCCTCTTCCTCACAGCTGGTGCATGACTCTTCCCTTTTATCCCTGGTGGTGCTGGCACCTTCCCCTTGTGTTGTAGGTCTGGTATCCTTACCAGCACAAGTAGTTGGTGCTACCACTGTCCACATGGACTGTTTGGTTGAGTTGCTGGGCTGTGTCCTTGGAACCAGGCCCATATGTGCAGGACGGGGGGAGGGGTAGGGAAGAGGAAGTTGGGGTGGGAGGAGGGAAGAGTAATGGAAGTGGAAGATGAGGGACTGGTTGTTGGAGGTGTATGTCTGCTGGATTTGGGTGCAAGTGCATGGGCTGTATGCCGATGTGAGGACATAGGGGACATGTGCATGGATGTTGTGGAGGTGTCTGCCAGTGTAGTGTGTGTTCTGTTTGGTGTGGTGATGTTGATAGTGGATGTAGATGTAGTGCATGCAGGTGTGAGTATGGATGTAACTGGGAGGGAAGTGTAGGAGAAGGAGGAGGGGGAGACAGTGGAGGCTGTGGATGTTGTCATGTCTGAAACAGTATGTTATCTGTGTGAGTGCCTGTGGGATGAAGTGTGGTACTTGTGTTTGCCTGTGCTACTCTTGGCTGTTGGCTTGTGTGCAAGCTCATCTGTCTGTGTGCTTGGGATGGGTTGGGGTTGAGGAGATTGGGACTGGGAAGTGGAAGTTGAAGGTGGGATGGTAGAAACATGGACAATGGCTGCCATCAGAGAGGAGGCCGGAGACTTAATCGATCTCTGTTGGGCTGCCAAACCACTATGAATGCCCTCCAGGAATGCATTCCTGAATCTGGGATGCCAGCTCCTGGATGGCATACACAATGGTGGACTGCCCTACAGAGATGGATCTCAGGAGGTCAATAGCCTCCTCACTCAGGGCAGCAGGGCTGACTGGGGCAGGGCCTGAGGTGCCTGGGGCAAAGGAGATTCCCACCCTCCTGGGTGAGCGTGCACAGCCAACTGGCTACTGGGAGGGCAGTGCTGGTACAGGGGGTGGCGGTTGTACCTGCAGGTGGGGTGGTCACAGAGGTCACAGGGCGCTCCCATCGGAGGAGGCATCAGAGTCTGTGTTGTCTCCTCCTGTATCCACCGTGGTGCTCCCCTCGCCCTCCGTCCCATTTGTTCCCTGGGCGTTGGTGGCCACATCCCGCCAGACGATGCCAATGCACACAAGGACAGAATGACAAAACAAGAAAGGGGGGGGGAGTGACAAAGGATACATTGGGTCAATGACTGCACCAACACCACCGTTGGCATACACAGCACCTTCACACACAGGGAACTGGCCTAAGCACTATGCATTGCACTACCTGTGAAATAGTTAGTCACCAAGGCATTAGGAGCATACTTGCCAACTGCAGCACACCTGGGACCCACGCAGCCCTGCCTAGAAGTGAATACTAGCAAGCTAGGTTACCTGTATTTGACATGCAACCATTACCCTGCTGAGGTCCTATGTTACTATGTCTGGACTGGCCTTAGGGGCAACCACTAACACACAACCACCACCCGGACACCAACCCACCAGCTATAAGTTGTAATGATACCCACTGTACTCACCCCATTGTGGCTGTTGTGATTTCCTCAAGCGCCCATCCTGCTCAGGGTAGGCCACCGCCAGTATGAGGGCCATCAGGGGACGAGAACTCCTTCCTTGTTGGGAGGCCATCCCCAGCTGAGCCTCCACGGTCTTCCGTGCCCAGCGTCTCAGGTCTGCTACCATTTCCGTCAGTGGGTGCAATAGACCCCTAGGGTACGCACGTCCTTGGTGATGGCACACCATAATCCCTTCTTTTGATGGGCGCTGACCTGCAGAGGCAATACAGACAGGAGAACTCCATGAAACAAACATTCCAGACTGTCACACACATGGCCCACCATACCCCATCCCATAACCATTGGAACACACATAGGCCAGCTCACAATATGTACACTGCCTACAGACATTCCCCCACTCACCCTTATACAATGCCTTCACACACATCTCCATGCATCCATGCATCCATGCCACATGCATTGTGCTCACGGTTTACTCACCTGTTGGACTGGAGGTCCATATATCAGTCTGTACTCGGGTGGGACCCCATCCACCAGTCGCTCCCACTCCTCGGAAGTGAAGGCTGGGGCCCTTTCCCCAGTAACAGTGGGCCATGGTAGGTTCCAGACACAGCAGCACATACAGTGTAGGTCTTTTCCTGTGGAAGGGCAGGAAACAAGTGAGGATTGAGATAGAAAATGGCGGTCACGTCTGCGGCGGTGTACACCATCACCACCGGCGTAGATCCCCATTGGCCACTGTACCCCACAGGGCCCAATATAATTCAATGGGGAATTGCAACCCGGTTCACGACTGCCTACTGCCATGGCGCACAACGTCGACGGAATTACCTCACTTCCACCTTCCATGCTGGCAATACCAACTTGTTTCCTCTACTTACTGTTGTTAGAAATGGGGTTTCTGTTTGGCTGGGGTATGCACCTCAGCCAGGCAGAACTTACCCACTCTACTCAGGGCAAGGGAGTTACACGTCCAAGATAACCCCTGCTCACCCCCTTGGTAGCTTAGCACGAGCAGTCAGACTTAACAGAGAGGCAATGTGTAAAGCGTTTGCACAACACACACAACACACGTGACGCAATATCCCCACCACAAAGGAAACACAACACCAGATTATATGAAAATACACTGTATTGTACACAACGTAATTATTAGACCAACATCACATAACAGTACTATCCTGCTACCTTAGCAGTTGTCAGAATGTTACACATTAGTTACTCTGCAAACTAGCAGTAGTCACACATAACACACAGCTTACTCAGTATTCTGCAACATAAGCAGTAGTCAGGAAACACGTTATCACATTAGAACACTTGTCATAAGAATATCATAAAACGCCCATAGTAGGAACATTAGAAAATCTATGGCAAGTTAGGGAAACATATTAGCAAGTCATGCCCATAAAAGGAACATGTGCACATATATGTAAAAGCATCATAGAACAGGTAGGCAATATATCACAATTAGCAAAGTCTGTAGAAAGAACTTCAATTATAGTTATATTGGTCCTTTTAAAAGTACCTGTCTTGATGAAGAGGCACTTCCAGTGCCTAAAACGAACAATGGGGACCCTGGCGCTCCTCTGCACAAAACGGGGGCCACCCTGAGCATTAGGGACCGAGAGGGGCGGCACGCACCCTCTCCGAATTCCTGACAGGCTCCTTCTGGGACCTGTGATCACTGGGGGCCCCCCGGCCTCCACCGGCCCTCTCCAGGGGGGGGCCCAGGTCAGGAAAATCCTGCGAGTAAGGAGGGGGGCGCCACGTACCCCCTCCGATTTGCGAACGGGCCCCTCTGTGGGGACGCAAACTCCTGGGGACTCCCGGGGACTCCGTCGGCCCTTCCACGAAGGGAGACCCCTTCACTGCAAAGGCTGGCCCTCGTAGGGGCCCTGAGGGATCCTGGGGAGCGGCGAGCCTCCGATGAGGCTGCTGCCCGCTCACAGGATGACCGAAGCCTTCCGAGGCTTCTCCAGGCGAGGGAGAGGCGTCCTCCTCTCCTCTCGCCCCTCCGACGATTCTCTGGCCCAAGGCAGGGCCGTCCGGTGCCCCGGGGGCGCTCCTCAGAGCGATCCCTACCCCGGGGACACCGCTAGGAGTAGACTTACTCCTGATTCTTTCTGTGTTGATTTTCTCGTGCCCCGGGGGCACTGAGCTGAGCGCGATCCTCGCACTCTGAAGCAATCAAACAACCCGGCTGCATCGGTGATCCGGGGGCTCCAAATCAAGCTCTTTTCACAGCGCTAAGGTAAGATCTGCAGCCTGGGCTGCGGCGGTGACTCTTCCTCAGCGATAAGAAGAGCGCCTCCTGGACAAAGTTTGTAGAGATCGTTTACAGGGGTCAGGGGCCACAGCACCCTGCCCCTGGGAACAAATAAGCAAGGAAAAGGTACAGGGCTGGTGGGCCGAGCTACAGGCCAGCACAAGCGGTGCAGATGGTGGCAGTTCCTCCTAGTGACCAGGCAGGTCAGCACAGCAGCAGCAGTCCAAGGCGGTTTCCTGGTGAGTCCATTCATCAGCGTTCTGTGTCCAGTTTCAAGTTCCAAGAATGTTCAAATTGTGGGGAAAATTCCCCTGTACTTATAGTCAGTTCTTACAATGTTTTACAATGGTAGGGAGAGGAGGTTCCAGCCAGTTACAACTGTTTCTGGGAGTGCCCCCTCTCCTCCTTTCAGCACAGGCTCCAAACATCAGTGGGGGGTTAACAACCCTATTGTGTGAGGCCAGGGCACAGCCTTTACAAATGTAGGTGTGCCCCGCCTCTCCCTTCTCTCAGCCCAGGAAGACTATTCAGTATGCAGATGCACCTCTGTGACACCTCCACCCTCCCTGTGTACAGGCTGTCTGAAAAGTATGCACAAAGCCCCAACTGTCACTCTGCCCAGACGTGGATTGGAGTCAAGCTGCAAAACACCAGAGTCATAAGCACAGATAAATGCGCACTTTCTAGAAGTGGCATTTCTGTGATAGTAATAAAAATTACACCCACACAAGTAAGCAGCATTTATTATCACCATCACAACCATACCAAACATGCCTACGCTACCCCTCATAAATCAGACAATACCCCTTACACATAAGGCAGGGCATTTCTAATGCAATCCTATGAGAAGGCAGCACTCACAGAAGTGAGACACCAAGTTAGGATGTTTGTCACTACTAGAACAGGCCATGCAATATGGCACATGTCCTGCCTTTCTACATACATGGCACCCTGCCCATAGGGCTAGCTAGGGCGTACCTTAGGGGTGACTTACATGTAGTAAAAGGGGAGTTCTGGGCCTGGCAAGTAAGTTTAGATGCCAGGTCCCTGTGGCAGAAAACTGGGCACACAGGCCCTGCGCTAGCAGGCCTGATACAGGTTTGAAAGTCTACTTCAGTGGGTGGCGCAAGTAGCGCTGCAGGCCCACTAGTAGTATTTAATTTACAGGCCCTGGGTATAGAGATACCACTGTACAAGGGACTTATAGGTAAATTAAATAAGCCAGTTAGGTATAAGCCAATCATACCAACTTTAGATGGGAGAGCACCTGCACTTTAGCACTGGTCAGCAGTGACAAAGTGCTCAGAGTCCTAGAGCCAACAGCGAGAGGTCAGAAAAACCAGGAGGAAGGGGGCAAAAAGACTGGGGATGACCCTGCGTAAGGCAAAAAGTCCAACACAACCCCCTACCAGCCAAAAGCCAGGGGAGAACAGTCAATACCTTGATGTACTTCCCTGATTGGGGCGATAGAACAAGGACCCAGGCCCACAACAGCAGGGGCATGTTCCAGTTCTACGCCTTCCTGACTCCACTTGGATCTCTCTGTCAATGCTTCCCAGGCAGCCTAGACCAACCCACGGGGGTTCTCTAGCTACCAATGGCCAGAACCAGGCCCCAGGCCATCTAGGAGCCTCTGGTCTCTGAAACCATAACGAGTGGGGGGCGGTAGCCCCAGGTGCAAATCAACCTGTCTCCACTCCATTTCCAATCAGTTCAGGGGCTCTACCCTGCCACTGATCCACCAACCTAGGGTCCGCACCCATAGGTTCTACAGGGGCTAGAGGCGAGGCTCTCCTCCCTCTACCCCTCCCTCTAGGATCCCGCCCTCCTCTCCTAGGAGGGGTATCACCAGAATCCACACTTGTCAGGGTGCTGGGTACAGCAGCCCTGCACAAGTCTCTTGCCAGCCCAGGATCACTACCTGGTGACTGACCACTCAACCTAGGGATGACACCCTTGGGTTGCACCGGGGTCCAGGGCGGGCTTCCCCCTCCCTGAACCCCACTTCCAGAGTCCTGCATCTCCCCACCTCGGGAGAAGCCACCAGAAGTTTCACACGGGGAGGTGAGCACACTAACCGCCCCCCAACCAGGTCAGAGTTTACCCCCTGAACCCGTCTATCTAGTCCAGGGACGACACCCTTAGACTGGACCATTGCCCAGCGAACCAGGACTTCCTTGGGAGCACACCTACCCCCTACCAGATCAGAGCTTACCCCTGAATCTGGCAATCCAACCCAGAGTCACTACCCTGTGGTTGAACCACTGCCTGGCGCACCAGGACTTCCTTGGGAGCACACCTACTCCCCATCAGGTCAGAGTTTACCCCCTGAACCTGATCATCCAACCCAGAGTCACCATCCTGCAGTTGAATCATTGTCTGGCGCACCAGGACTTCCTGGGGGGGCACACCTACCCCCCACCGGGGAAACACCTTCCCCAAGGGCCACACAAGAGTCTGGCTGGTACAGGTCTCCTGACCTCTGCCCATCTGACAGAGTCTGGATTCCCCCCAGCCCAGAAATGGTCTCACCAAGGTCATTCCTGGGGGGCTCTGCTCTCAGAGCGGACCCCTGACCCTCCAGGTTCTCCACTGGGGCCCGCAACCCCCTCTCAACCCTATGCCTGGATTTCCACCTCCTCCGCTGTAGAGCGAGACTACCAGACACCAGGACCGGCGGAACACTATCACCAGCCACCCGCCCAAGTCCTAATGACAAAATGGGATCCTTCTGAACAGCTGGCCCTACGGCACAGGCTAGGCTCACCTCCTGGCGTTCACTCATGGAACCCTCCAGTACCTGAGACTGGAGCTCGGGTACCCTGGGCCTCAGCCCAACCCCATTCCCTCTCCTCTGAGACTGGGCATGGGGTGTCTTACCCGCCCCAGTACACTGGGACCTACCTGGGACACAAGCCTTTCCCACCACACCTGGTTGGGAAACACCTAGACCACTCTCATTAGGAACACCCCCTAATGCCACACCAGACCCTCTGGTACGCAACCAGAAGTCTGCCTCCTTTACAAGCTCCCTGGGGTCAGAGAGCTCACACACTGACAAGTGTTGGCGTAACTCTGAAAAACAACGAAGCAGGTGCTCTCTGACAATCAGATTAAACAGCCCTTCAAAATTGTTTACTGTGCTACCCTTCACCCATCCATCTAGTGCAATGCAGCAATCCTCCACAAACTCCTCCCAAGACTGGTGGGACAGTTTATTACCACCCCAAAACCTTTTTCAGTATTCCTCAGGGGAAAAACCATACTTCACAATCAGTGCAATTTTTACAGTGGAGTACCCCTCCCTGTTACTCTCTTCTAGAGTCAGTAGGGCATCCCTCCCCTCCTCAGGAATAAAGCTCCCTAGGCCAGTTCCCCAATCCTTCTCAGGGATCCTGTGCTCTACCAGAGCCCTCTCATATTCCTTTAACCACTGACGTATGTCACCCCCCTCTTGGAACCTAGGTACCAGATCTATGGGTATGTGAGAAACATCTTTGCTACAGCACTCTACATTGCTGCCACCACTGGACTCCACCTGCAGCGCTGGTGAGTCCAGAACCTTCAGACTGCGCTCTAGAGCGAGTCTTTCTCTGGCAAAGGCCCTCTCTGCCTCTTCCATCCTCTCCTGTTCTAAGGCCTTCTCTACCTCAGCCCTTCTCTCCTCAACAGCTAGGCGCGCTAACTGCAACTTCAGGTCCCTCTCTTCCTGCCTATCTCTTAGCTCACAAGGCGTCAAGAAATGAGAGGTAGCCCTGCTTCTTACACTGGACCCAGCAAGGGACTCCCTATCACTGGGGCCTTCCCTGTCAACTGGCGTCCCCACACGGTCATTCTCACCCTCCTGATCAGTCTCTCTACCACTCTCTGGTCTGGGAGCCCTCCCATTGGGAACCTTCGCTACACTCAGGATCCTCTGGGTACCCCCTAAGCACACTCCCTCCCTGGGTATATGTCACAAACCTTTCAAAGAAATTCAGAGATCTCCTGAGGTCCCCTTCTACAGGCAGCCCTCTCTCTCTACAGAACCCCTCTAATTCCTCCTGCGTGTAAAACGGCAGGTCCTCTAAATCAAAGGTAAGTCCCATTTTGAAAAGGTACAAATAACTCAAATGTGACAACCACAATACCCAAGCGTGAGAAATGAAAACAGGAAAAAATTACCAAAGAGAGAAAGTTAAGAGAAGCCAAACAAGTGATGGTCTAAACGCAATCCTTGTAGTGAAATAATAAGTCACAATGGTATTGTGCAAGCGCAAGTCCTATCCTCACCGCTGACAACCAATGTTAGAAATGGGGTTTCTGGTTGGCTAGGGTATGCACCACAGCCAGGCAGAACTTACCCACTCTAGTCAGGGCAAGGGAGTTATACGTCCAAGATAACCCCTGTTCACCCCCTTGGTAGCTTGGCACGAGCAGTCAGACTTAACCCAGAGGCAATGTGTAAAGCGTTTGCACAACACACACAACACACGTGACGCAATATCCCCACCACAAAGGAAACACAACACCAGATTATATGAAAATTCACTGTATTGTACACAACATAATTATTAGACCAACATCACATAACAGTACTATCCTGCTACCTTAGCAGTTGTCAGAACGTTACACATTAGTTACTCTGCAAACTAGCAGTAGTCACACATAACACAGGTTACTCAGTATTCTGCAACATAAGCAGTAGTCAGGAAACACGTTATCACATTAGAACACTTGTCATAAGAATATCATAAAACACCCATAGTAGGAACATTAGAAAATCTATGGCAAGTTAGGGAACATATTAGCAAGTCATGCCCATAAAAGGAACATGTGCACATATATGTAAAAGCATCATAGAACAGGCAAGCAATATATCACAATTAGCAAAGTCTGTAGAAAGAACTTCAATTATAGTTATATTGTTCCTTTTAAAAGTACCTGTCTTGATGAAGAGGCACTTCCAGTGCCTAAAACGAACAATGGGGCCCCGGCGCTCCTCTGCGCAAAATGGGGGCCTCCCTGAGCATTGGGGACCGAGAGGGGTGGCACGCACCCTCTCCAAATTCCTGACGGGCCCCTTCTGGGACCCGTGATCACTGGGGGCCCCCCGGGCCTCCACCGGCCCTCTCCAGGGGGGGGGGGCTGGGTCAGGGAAATCCTGCGAGGAAGGAGGGGGGCGCCACGCACCCCCTCCGATTTGCGAACGGGCCCATCTGTGGGCCCCCGAACTCCTGGGGACTCCCGGGGCCTCCGTCGGCCCTTCCACGAAGGGAGACCCCTTCACTGCAAAGGCTGGCCCTCGCAGGGGCCCTGAGGGATCCGGGGGCGCGGCGAGCCTCCGATGAGGCTGCTGCCCGCTCACAGGATGACCAAAGCCTTCTGAGGCTTCTCCAGGCGAGGGAGAGGCGTCCTCCTCTCCTCTCACCCCTCCGACGACAACCGAAACCTTCCGAGGCTTCTCCAGGCGAGGGAGAGGCGTCCTCCTCTCGCCCCTCTGATGATTCTCCGACCCAAGGCAGGGCCTTCCGGTGCCCCGGGGGCGCTCCTCGGAGTGATCCCTACCCCTGGGACACCGCTAGGAGCAGGCTTGCTCCTGATTCTTTCTGTGTTGATTTTCTCGTGCCCCGGGGGCACTGAGCTGAGCGCGATCCTCGCACTCTGAAGCAATCAAACAACCCGGCTGCGGCGGTGATCCGGGGGCTCCAAATCAAGCGCTTTTCATAGCGCTAAGGCAAGATCTGCAGCCTGGGCTGCGGCGGTGACTCTTCCTCAGCGATTAGAAGAGCGCCTCCTGGACAAAGTTTGTAGAGATCGTTTACAGGGGTCAGGGGCCACAGCACCCTGCCCCTGGGAACAAATAAGCAAGGAAAAGGTACAGGGTTGGTGGGCCCAGCTACAGGCCAGCACACGGGGTGCAGCTGGTGGCAGTTCCTCCTAGTGACCAGGCAGGTCACAGGTCAGCACAGCAGCAGCAGTCCAAGGCGGTTTCCTGGTGAGTCCATTCATCAGCGTTCTGTGTCCAGTTTCAAGTTCCAAGAATGTTCAAATTGTGGGGAAAATTCCACTGTACTTATAGTCAGTTCTTACAGTGTTTTACAATGGTAGGGAGAGGAGGTTCCAGCCAGTTACAACTGTTTCTGGGAGTGCCCCCTCTCTCCTTTCAGCACAGGCTCCAAACATCAGTGGGGGGTTAACGACCCTATTGTGTGAGGCCAGGGCACAGCCTTTACAAATGTAGGTGTGCCCCGCCTCTCCCTTCTCTCAGCCCAGGAAGACTATTCAGTATGCAGATGCACCTCTGTGACACCTCCACCCTCCCTGTGTACAGGCTGTCTGAAAAGTATGCACAAAGCCCCAACTGTCACTCTGCCCAGACGTGGATTGGAGTCAAGCTGCAAAACACCAGAGTCATAAGCACAGATAAATGTGCACTTTCTAGAAGTGGCATTTCTGTGATAGTAATACAAAATACACCCACACCAGTAAGCAGCATTTATTATCACCATCACAACCATACCAAACATGCCTACGCTACCCCTCATAAATCAGACAATACCCCTTACACATAAGGCAGGGCATTTCTAATGCAATCCTATGAGAAGGCAGCACTCACAGAAGTGAGACACCAAGTTAGGCTGTTTGTCACTACTAGGATAGGCCATGCAATATGGCACATGTCCTGCCTTTCTACATACATGGCACCCTGCCCATAGGTCTAGCTAGGGCGTACCTTAGGGGTGACTTACATGTAGTAAAAGGGGAGTTCTGGGCCTGGCAAGTAAGTTTAGATGCCAGGTCACTGTGGCAGAAAACTGCGCACACAGGTTTGAAAGTCTACTTCAGTGGGTGGCGCAAGCCGCGCTGCAGGCCCACTAGTAGTATTTAATTTACAGGCCCTGGGTATAGAGATACCACTGTACAAGGGACTTATAGGTAAATTAAATATGCCAATTAGGTATAAGCCAATCATACCAAATTTAGATGGGAGTGCACCTGCACTTTAGCACTGGTCAGCAGTGATAAAGTGCTCAGAGTCCTAGAGCCAACAGCGAGAGGTCAGAAAAACCAGGAGGAAGGGGGCAAAAAGACTGGGGATGACCCTGCGTAAGGCAAAAAGTTCAACAACTGTCATTTATGGATTATGATTTTACAGATGTTGGTGATATGACAACAATATAGTGATGTGATCACAACAGCCAGAAACAGGTCATTTATTCTATGCTCTCACTATGTCCAGTTCATTTGCAATGGATGTAGCTCTTTCAATCAATACAAATGTTCAATACATGAAATAATAGTAGTCGAGTTTTATCCAAGGGTGTTTATTGTAGTGCTAATAAATTGAGGGGAAAATGTAATGGAATGGGGTGATGATGGAGGAAAGTCCAGGGTATTGTTCCAGTCTGTTTGTAGCGCAGGTGCAGTGTTCAAGGGGACATAGGAAGGGGAGCAATGGCAGTTCAAGGTGAACAAGGTGAACAAGGTGACAGAGTGAGACACCAAGGGGACAATCAGGAGGGTCTCATTTTCTGGCAGTGGTCTTGGCAAATGTCTCTGGCTTCTGTCTGGGTCGCAGGGAAAGGGGAGGGATGCTGGTGGCCTGTGGGTCCTGTGGTGGGGCCTCCTGTCCACTAGCGGCAGTGGAAGCGGAGGGCTGTTCAGTTGACTGGCTAGTGGTAGGGGCCCGCTGGTTGACTCTGTCTCCCTCATGATATTGGCTATGTCTGCCAGCACCCCGGCAATGGAGATCAGGGTATTGTTAATGGCCTGCAAGTCCTCCCTAATCCCCTGATACTGTCCCTCCTGCAGCCGCTTGTTCTCCTGCACGTTGTAAAGGATTTGGCCCTTCGTGTCCTGCGAATATTGATAGGCTCCCAGGATCTCAGACAGTGCCTCCTGGAGAGTCAGTTTCCTGCTCCTGTCCTCCCCCTGGTGCACAGCAGTTCTCCCAGTGTCCCTGTTGGCCTGTGCCCCTGTCCCCCAAACGGTGTGCCCACTGCCACTGACCCCAGGTCCCTGATTGTCTTTTGGGCGAAGTGTGGCCTGGGGTCTCTCTACAGGAGGGCACACTGCTGATTGACATGTCCTGGGGACCGAGGTGTATGTATTCTGGGTTGGTGCTGTGGTGTGGGATACTGAAGGGGGAGGCTCTGTGGTGGTCTGGGAGTGGGCTTGGGTGACCGGCTGTCCAGTGGTCCCTGATGCGCCAGGTTGGTCCTCCAGATCCAGAAGTCCAGAGTTACAGTGATCACTGGGGGCCTCTTCTGTTGGGGGACTGGAGAGTCGTGGCACTTCCTCTCCACTGACATTAGCTGGGGTACCTGTGGGGATGTAAATGATGTATTATGCTTCAAGTGTATGACATTTGTACTTCTGTAGCGTCCCCTGTATGGTTGGTGTTGCCCTGCCAGCTTTTGCTTGCGTTTGGTGATGTATTGTGGGGATGTTAGTTTCCCTCTGCTGTACATGCTTTGGTGGTGGGTGTCCATGCAGGGCTGGGAGGGCTGTCCATGCATTGGTATGGCATGCAGGGCTGGGCATTACGGTTAGCCATATGCGTAGGTGCAGTGTGTGGGATGTTGTGGAGTGATGGAAGTGAGGGGGTGTGAGGGCATGCATGAATGGGGGGTGATAAGTGTTAAATGTTGACTTACCAGTGTCCAGTCCTCTGGCTACTCCAGCGAGTCCCTCAGAATGCAGTATTGCTAGCAGCTGCTCCTCCCATGCTGTGAGCTGTGGGGGAGTAGGTAGGGATCCACCTCCAATCCTCTGTATGGCGAGCTGGTGCCTTGCTGCAATGGAACGTACCTGCCCCGTAGGACGTTTCACCTCTTCCTGATGTTGTCCCTTGTTCTTGGGTGCTGTCCCATGGCGTTGACCCTGTCCACGATTCTCCGCCGCCATAGCTCGATCTTCCTTGCTATGGATATCTGCTGTACCTGTGCTCCAAACAGCTGTGGCTCAACCTTGACTATTTCCTCCACCATGACCCTCAACTCCTCCTCAGTTAAACAGGGTTGAATTTGTGGTGCCATGGGTGTTGTGTGATGTGTGTTGGTGAGGGTGTGTTGAGTAATGTGGTGGGGTATGTGATGTGGAGTGCGTGGGGGTGTATGGGTATATATGGTGTGTGTGTCTAGTTGTCTCTGTGCTCTTCTTTTCAGTCTCCTGGCAATAATTGTTGTTTGTAAAGGGTTGTGGGCAATGTGGGTGTGTGTTTTATAGTGCTGTGGGTGAGTATGGTTGTCAGGTGTGTATTTTTCGTATTAGCCAATAGAGTGTTGTTTTGTCTGTGGGTGTCCATTCTAAGAGCAGTGGTATGCACCACCAATGGTTTTCGTCCTTCGAATGTCCGCCGTGGTGATTCGTGGGCTATAAAGTGATGGGCGTTGTTTTGTTGGCATAACGGTATTGATTTTGGGACTTCCACTTTATCACTGACCTTTGGTCTGGCGGATTTGTGAATGTGGCTAAATTCTATCGGATTGGTGTGTGTGTGTCATAATATTGTGAATGGATATCCGCCAACACAGCGTTACGTTGGTGGCTGTCAGCGTGGCAGTAAGTGGGATTTACCGCCAGTGTTATAATGTGGGCCATAGTCAGCAACATATTGACCACCTGGGGACGTATCTGCACTCATTACAGCCATTCTTTTAAAGCCCAGAAACAGTTGTAGATTATTCAGCATCATAACAGAATAACAGTTAAAGAGCTGATACAGGAGGTGCCAACACACTGAAATTCAATCTTGTTATGCAGCGGTCAGTTCTGCCCGCAGTACTCCATTCTCATCCCTCAGGGAGGCCCGTGGTCTGCTTTTTGCCACTCCGGGCCTGTCGCTGGATGTTTGTTCACCTGCAGTGTCCAACTCTTGCGCGGTGATGGGGTCAGGCTGCCTGGTGTCAGGCCGCAGATCTTGCTGTGGTCGCACTGTGCTCTGTCTTTACATCACAGGTGGTCCCCGTGATGCATATATAATACTTATCTGTTTTTTTGGCTTATGGCTGTCTGCTCTTTTGGTCATGCGGGCCATAGTTTCTTGGTCCCAGAATGCTTGTCTATCTCAGCATGCACTGCTCTTTCCTTTTACTAGTACCTTTCCAAGATTGTTTTTCTCCTTTTTTTGTCCCAAGATACTTTCACAACTTAATATGGTGTTTTTCCTTTTCATGTTTGTTCACTTCCTGTTTTACTGGTGTATACGAGGCTTGAGTTTCTTTCTCCTTTGCGTTGCAACACTCTGGTTTGGTGGTCCTCTCTCCTGTTTGTTCCTGCTGTGAATTGTTTTCTGCTTGGTTTTCCTTGCAGCTTCCTGATGCTCCAGTTCTTGGAGTCCTGAGTTCTTCTGTGCCTTTTCTGATTTTCTGGAGCTCCTTTCTGGAGGTTTTTCCCTTGTGGTTTTTCCCCTGGAGCTCCTTCTGGAGAGCACGACTTTCATCTTTCCAGCAGCACTGTGGCTACCGGAAGGGGTCATCCTTATTGTGTCCAGACCAGGATGTACAAGATCCGAAGCCGTACTCCACCTACATCCGACAGAGGCAGTAAGGGAAAGGCGAATCGTGTCAAATCTATTATATGTTGCAATGTCTGTATGAGCAGTACAAACAGATCAATGACTATGTCATTGAAAGCGGTGCTGATGCAAATGGGAGAGCTATGACCATGGATGGGTACAAATGGGGCCTACTCAAATGCCTCAGACAGATGCTGCTCCCTTTTGAGGTTTTCCACCGGAAGTTAGCAAGGAGAAAAGTACAATGGGCCAAGCTGTCCCGCTATTGTATCTGCTACAGGAGCAGCTAAGAAGATGTCTGAAAGGTTTGCATTCAGTGTGCAAACGAAAACCCAGAAGCGCATGCCTGGTTACTAGCATAAGCTATTACTTTATTTGTAATGCAAGGCTGCAAAGTGACATCATTACGTCCAAAGAGTACATCGGTGGCAGCCTACTTGATCCACGCTGCAGAAAAATTATTTCTGCTATCATTCCTTTTCTGAAGGGGATGTTTTACAATACAAGAGGTGGATTGTTGAGCAAGCAGGAGAACTGGAAGAAGAATGACTGGAACTTAAAGTTCCACTCTGCACTTCTGAGGTGCCGCCTTCAGCTTCTAGAGCAGTCAACTGAATGCGGAGAGGGCAGTCTTGTCTAACATCTGCCAACACGACCAACAAAAAAACCGGTGACAACATCAACAGAAGTATTGGACCTAACCTCTGCATTGGCTTGGTTTCAAGTGGCAGATTTTAAGTCCAGTGCAGAGGCAAAGGAGAAAACGGTTGAGCAGGTGGCAGTACCAATGACCATTCAGAGGATGTTCCAGGAGTATCTGGATGACCTAAAAGAGGTGAATATGGATGAAAAAATAGTGGTGTAATGGTATGGGAAGATGCACCAATGGCCGGGAGATCAGCAAGCAGGCAATTAAGTTTCTGGCTTGTCCTGTTGCCAGTGTGTTTGCTGAGCATGTGCGTGGTGCAGCTGGTGCAGTTGTTATAGTGAGAAGGACCAGTCTCTCTCCTCAAAATGTGGAGAGATTGACTATGATCAAAATGAATCAGCATTTTAATTCCACCTCATTACAATATTCCTGAAACACCACAAGAGGAGGAAGACGGTGATTGGTCAAAATCAAGCGTGTTAGCTGACCAACTTCTGGGTGAACCAACAAAGTTTGAAGACAAACTCTATTTCCTGGATATAGTATGCCAGCAACACTACAGAACTTTTTCCATTATTTCTCATTCAGCTTCATTTTCTCCTTCTTTGTTTAAAAAAAAAATGCTATGCAACATTATGTCAGATTTATGCTACCCCACCATTGATTTTATACATACAAGCCCAGATTGGAGTTGCACCCATGTGCGGTGACGAAGGCCCCACAAACCCTTCATGATGTTGGAGATGCTGCCTGCCTCCCTTACATGCCATTGCCTATCCCATAATCACCTTGCAGGGCTGCCCTAGAAGATCATTGATTAAAAGACTAACCGTGCCAGTGTCTAATACCAATGTGTGGATATCATGAAACAGGAGATATTTTGTTCAACCAACGTGTTTAGGACATTGGCGGTAAATGACACCTACTGCCACGATGACAGCCGCCTACATACCGCGACAGTGGTGAATAGCCTTTCGCCATATTATGACATACACACCAATCTGACAGAATACTGCCACATACAAAAATCCGCCAGCCCAAAAGTCAGTGCAAAAGTGGCAGTCCCAACACCCATACCGTTACGCCAACAGAACAACGCCCACCACATTATGACACACAAATCACAATGGTGGACATTCAATGGCGGTAAGTCATTGGCGGTACATACTGCTGCACTCAGAATGGACACCCACATACAAACAACACCACATTGGCCAATACGAAAAACACACACCTGACACCCATACACACACCACACACACCCACCCACAGCACTGCAAAACACACATCCACATTACCCACAACCCTTTACAATTACAAATCATTGCCACCAGACTGACACCAAGACCACTGAGACAACTAGACACACACCACTTACACCCATACATCCCTTATGCACCCCACATTACACACCCCACCACATTGCTCAACACACTCTCACCAGCACACACCACACAACACCCATGTCACCACAAAGGCACCCCGTTTCACTGAGGAGGAGTTAAGGGTCATGGTGGACGAAATGATCATGGTAGAGCCACAGCTGTTTGGAGCACAGGTACAGCAAATATCCATTTCAAGGAAGATGGAGCTATGGTGGAGAATCGTGGACAGGGTGAATGCCGTGGGCAGCACCCAAGAACAAGGGACAACATCAGGAAGAGGGGGAACGACCTACGGGGAAAGGTACATTCCATAGCGGCAAGGCAAGGCAGACAGAGGACTGGAGGTGGACCCCCACCTCCTCCCCCACAGTTCACAGTATGGGAGGAGCAAGTTTTGGCAATGCTGCATCCTGAGGGACTCGCTTGAGTAGCCAGAGGACTGGACACTGGTAAATCAACATTTAACACTTAACACCCCTAATACCTGCATGCCATCACACCCTCTCACCTTCACTCCCATCACTCCACTCCACCCCACACACTGCACCTATGCAGATGAATAACCCCAATGCCAAGCCTTGCAAGCCATACCAATGCATGAACAGCCCTCCCAGCCCTGCATGGACACCCCTCACCAAAGCGGGGAACTAACAATCCCACAATACATCACCATACACAAGCAAAGGTGGCAGGGCAACACCAACGATAGAGGGAAGGCAATGGATGTTCAATTTGTCATATACATGAATCATACTACGTCACTTACATCCCCATGGTTACCCCAGCCAATGTCAGCAGCGAGGAGGTGCCACGACTATTCAGTCCCCCAACAGAAGATACCCTCAGTGATGACAGTAACTCTAGACTTCAGGATCTGGATGACCTACCTGGCCCATCAGGGACCACTGGACGGTCACCTAAGCCCACTCATAGACCACCACAGAGCCTCCCCCTTCAGTATCCAACACCACAGCACCCACCCAGCATACCCACAACTCTGTCCCCAGGACAGGTCAATCAACAGTGTGCCCACCTGTACAGGGACGCCAGACCGCACCTCGCCCACAAGACAATCAGGGACGTGGGGTCAGTGGCAGTGGGCACACCGTTCAGGGGACAGGGGTGCAGGCCTACAGGGACACTGGGAAGACTGCTGTGCAGCAGGGGGAGGACAGGACCAGGGAACCGACTCTCCAGGAGGCACTCTTCGAGATCCTGGGAGCCTACCAACATTCCCAGGACACAATGGGCCAGATCCTTGACAATGTGCCAGAGAACAGGTGGCTGTAGGAGGTACAGTATCAGGGGATCAGGAAGGACTTGCAGGCCATTAACACTACCCTGATCTCCATAGCAAGGGTGCTTGCAGACATGGCCAACATCATGAGGGAGGCAACAGCACACCAGCGGGCCCCTACCACAAACCAGTCATTTGACCAGCCCTCCATCTCTGCTGCCGCTAGTGGGCAGAAGGCCCCAGCACAGGAATGATATGTCACCAGCACCCCTCTCCCTGCAGAGGGTTAACCACCCCACAAACATTCCCTGTGACCCAGAAGGAAGACAGAGACACTTGCCAAGACCACTGCCAGGAAATTAGACTCTCCTAATTGTCCCACTTGTATACCACTCAGTCACCTTCTCCACCTTGAAATGCCATTGCTCTCCTTCCTATGGCCCCTTGGACATTGGACATTGGACCTGTGCTACAGACAGACTGGAACAATACCCTGGACTTTCCTTCATCATCACCCTATTCCATTGTACCTTCCCTTAAATGTCTTAGCACTACAATAAACACCCTTGAACACAACTCGACTTCTTGTATGTCATGTGTTGAAAATTTGTATTTGGGGAAACAGTTACATTCATTGCAAATGAACTGTACATTGTGAGAGCATAGAAATAATGGCCTGTAGCTGGCTGTAGTCAGCACATCAGTACACAGTTGTTATAGCACCAACATCAGTAAAATGACAAACCATTGGTGACACTAAGTAGAGGTAAAAGGAAGTTAATACCATCATTCCACAGCCACACAGAATACACCAATAGTGATAGAAATGTGAAGTTGCACTGTCTAACCTGTGTGTCATTGGAAGTACTGACGGTTAATTGATGTTCTGTTGTCCTCATCCTCAGCCTCTTCATCCTCACTGTCATCAGGGTCTACTGCTGCCACAGGGGCATCTCCTGTCTCTTCCTCCTGCAGAAATGGTATGGCATCTGATGGCCAGGTTGTGCAACATGAGGCATGCCACTACAATCTGGTAGACCTTCTCGGGTGAGTATCAAAGGGATCCACTTGTCAGATGGAGGCACCTGAACCTGGCCTTCAGAAGGCCGAAATTACTCTCGATGATCTGTCTGGTTTGCCCATGTGCCTCATTATACCATTCTTCAGCCCTTTTCCTGGCATTCCTCACAGGGGTCAGCAGCCACTATAGGTTTAGGTAGCCAGAGTCACCTGCAGGTATTGAGGGACAACATTTATCCACACTAAATCCTATGGGGTCAACACCAGAGGCATACACTAACATACAGTTGTTGGGACCAAGGCTCACCTATTAGCCACACCCTGTGCCTCTGTAGTTGGGCCCTCACATTTGGGATGCTGATATGCCTCAGGACAAAGGCATCATGCACTGTCCCAGGATACTTAGCATGGAAGTGGGATATATACTGGTCCGGTAGGTACATCATCTGCACATTCAGTGAGTGGAAACTCTTACAATTCCTGTACACCTGTTCATTCTGGCGGGGGGACAAATGCAAAATGTGTCCCATCAATTGTCCCAATAATTATTCGGGATATGTCCCATTGCATAGAATCCAGCCTTCACAGTGGCCAAATCTTCCACCTGGGGGAAAGAAATGTAACTGAACATGTGTTTTATCAGGTCAGACAACACTCTTGCCAGCACAATTGAGAATATTTGCTGTGACATTCCTGCTGCCAAGCCCACTGTAACTTGAAAAAAACCATTTGCCAGGAAATGGAGTATTGATAGCACTTGCACAAGAGAGGGGATCCCAGTTGGATGACGGATAAATGAGATCAGGTCAGGCTTCAACTGGGCACACAGCTCTGTGATTGTGGCCCTGTCCAGTGTATAGGTGAGTATAATGTGCATGTCCTCCAGTGTAGCTAAGTCCACCAGGGGTCTGTACACGGGGTATGTATCCACCTCCTATTCATCCGCCGCAGTAGGTATCTAAGGGACACAAGAGTGAGTAGGCTGTCACAATTGGAACCACAAAACCACAACTGCAGTCCACATGGTGCACTGATGTATTGGGACAGTGTTAATGGTGAAGTATTTGCCAATCTAATCTGTGATGCAGTAATTGTCGGTATGCCTGTTACTCCCCTGAAATGGCAACTGCCTGTCCTGTATGTAGGGAGAGGTGGAAGTGAGGTAACTCCGCCGACGTTGGGCGTCATGGCAGAAGGCAGTCTTGCGCCGCCGTGCAATTCCTCATTGTAAAATATGGGGCTCGATGGAGTACAGTGGCCAATGGGGATCTACGCCACCGATGACAGTGTACACTGCAACGGACGTGACTGACATTTTCTATCTGATTCCTCACTTGTTTCCTGACCTTCAACAGGAGAAACCCCACACTGCGTGTGCTGCTGTGACCTATGTCTGGAACTTACCATGGCCCATGTGAGCGGGGAAAGGACACCAGCCTTCATTTCGAAGGAGTTGGAGCGACTGGTGGATGGGGTCCTACCCCAGTATGCATAGCTGTATGGGCCTCCAGACGAGTGCATGATGCATGTGGGAAGGATGTGTGTCATCGGCGGTGGGGGTGGGGAAATGTCTTAAAGCAGAGCACATGTTGTGCGCTGGGCTAGGTGTGTGCCAGTGGTGATGGAAACAGGTATGGTGGGCCATTTGTGTGACAGGTTACAGTGTTTGTTTAATGGTGTTCTCCTGTCTGTATTGCCTATGAAGGTCAGCGCCCATCAAAAGAAGGGAATATGGCATGCCATCCCCAAGAACATGCGGTCTCTGGGGGTCTATGGCAGGCGGAGCACCCACTGTCGAAAACCGTGAGCTGGATGGTCGCTTGAGGGAATCACAGCAGCCATAAGGGGGTGAGCACAGAGGGTATCCGTACATATTTTGTCAGGTGGGGTTTGGTGGTGGATGTGTGATAGTGGGTACCCATAAGGCCAGGCCAGACATTGCAGCGTGTGTCATCTGAAGGGTAATGTGTGTATGGCAAATATAGGTAACCTAGCTTGTTAGCAGTCCTTTTCAGTCAGGAAATCGAGGGTCCCAGGAGTGCTGCAGTTGGCCGTGTGTGCTCCTCATCTTGCCTTAGTGACTAGCCATATCACTGGTAGTGCTATGCATAGTGCTTAAGCCTGTTCCCTGTGTGTGACAGTGACGTGTGTGGCAATAGTGGTGTTGGTGCAGTCATTGACCCAGTGTATCCTTTGTCTCTCTCCCCCTTTCTTGTTTTGTCATCCTGTCCTTGTGTGCATTAGCATCATCTGGCAGAGGAGCAGGGGCACATGCGACAGAGGGAGTTGCATCCCACTGGACCCAGGAGGCAAAGTCCACTGATGCAGAGGGAACCAGTGGGACTGAGGGTGTGCAGAGCACCACGGCGGAGACTGGAGGTGACAACACAGACTCAGATACCTCCTCCAATGGGAGCTCCCTGATGGTGGCAGACACGTCTGTGACCAGCTGCAGGTACAGCCGCCATCCCCGTACCAGCACCGCCCTCCCAGCAGCTCCTCAGCGAGTTGTCTGTGCCCAACCACACAGGAGGGTGGGCATCTCCTTCACCCCAGGCACCTCAGTCCCTGCCCCAGTGAGCCCTGCTACCCTGAGTGAGGAAGCTATTGACCTCCTGAGATCCATCTCTGTAGGACAGTCAACCATTGTGAAATCCATCCAGGGGCTGGCATCCCAGATGCAGAAATGCAATGCATTCCTAAAGGGCATTCACGGTGGATTGGCAGCCGAACAGAGATCGATTCAGGCTCTAGCCTCCTCTTTGATGGCAGCCATTGTCCCTGTTTCTAGCATCCTCCCTCCAACTTCCACTTCCCAGTCCCATTCTCCTCAACCCCAACCCAACCCATCCCAGCACACATACAGATGAGCATGCACACAGGACAACACCCAAGAGTGTCATAGGCAAACACAAGCACCACACTTCATCCCACAAGCACTCATGCAAACACCATACAGTTGCAGACACAGCAACATCCACTGTCTCCACTGTTTCCCCCTCCTCCTCCAACTCCCTGCCAGTCACGTCCACACTCACACCTGCATGTACTACATCAACATCCACTACCAGCATCACTACACCAGGCAGAACACACACTTCACTGACAGACACCTCCACAACAGCCATGCACGTGTCCCCTCCCTCCTGAAGGACACAAACGCAATCACTCACACACCCAACAGCCATCCACCTCACATCAGCATACAGCCCATGCACCTGCACCCAAATCCAGCAGACATACACCTCCTACAACCACTCCCTCAACCTCCACTCCTACTACTCCTCCCTCTTTCTGCCCCAATGTCCCTAAAAGCTTTTCCTTTCCCAACTTGACCTCTTCCCTCCCCCTCCCCCTGTCCTGCCTGTATGAGCAGGGTGCCAAAGACTCAGCCCAGCCCCTCAACCAAACAGTCCACGGGGACAGTGTTAGCACCATCTACTCGTGGTGGTAACGATACCACACCTCCATCGAAGAAGGGGAAGGAGGCTGCACCTCCAGGCAAGAAGGGAAAGGAGTTTGCACCAGGCAAGAAGAGGAAGGAGCCTCCAACTCCATCGAGAAAGGGGAAGAGGTTATCCACCCCTGCCAGGAAGGGTAAGGGACCCACACCCCATGTAATGGAGGAAACAAAGCCCTCTACTTCAGAGGAGGCTGTCAGGGTGACTCCTACACCACCACCAGCTGTCACTGGCCCCCACTGCCAACTGATAAATTGCAGCCATCAGCAACTGCAGAGGCTGCCCAGGAGGCTCCTCCATCCACCACCACACTGCAACCATCAGCAACTGCAGAGGCTGCCCAGGAGTCACCTCCATCTGCCAACACACTGCAGCTGTCACTGCCAGCGGATGCCATGTAGGTCACCCTCCAGGGGCTGCTGTATGAGTTGCCCCTCCAGAATCAGTGGGAAAGTCACCCATCTGAGAGACTGTGGCCTTGCACTCCCCAGGACAGAGGAATGGGCAAGTTGCCCTCTCCAGAACCAGTGGGAAAGTCACTCACCTTATAAACTGTGGTCTTGCACTCCCCAGCACAGAGCAATGGGTAAGTTGCCCCCTCCAGAACCAGTGGGAAAGTCACACACATGATAGACTGTGGCCTTGCACTCCCCAGGACCAGCCAATGGGCATGTTGCCCCCACCAGAACCAGTGGGAAAGTCACTCACCTGAGAGACTGTGGCCTTGCATTCCCCAGGACAGAGCAATGGGCATGGAGCCCCCTCCAGAACCAGTGAGAAAGTCATCCACTCGAGAGACTGTGGCGTTGCACTACCCAGGACAGAGCAATGGGCATGGACCCCCCTCCAGAAGCAGTGGTCAAGTCATCCACTCCAGAGACTGTGGCCTTTCACTCCTAAGGACAGAGCAATGGGCATGGAGCCCCATTCAGAATCAGTGGGCTTGTTCCCGCATCCGGCTGAGGTGCCTCCCCCTCCCCCTGAGGTGCCTGCCAATTTCCAAAATGATGCCCCTGCAGAGTACTATCCGGATGAGGTCAGGATTCGAGTTGGGCCTTAGACTGTACCCTGTGCCCATGTGGGCTCTTTGGACATTGGACTGGGCAGTGTCCCTTTGTGTACATGTGTACATATTTGTTTCATTGACAAATCAAATACGTTTTTGAGATGTTGATGTGATTACAATCACTTTCATCCATTCCTGTTGTCCATGCATTATTCTGATGTTTTTCGGGGACTAATTGTTTTTAGTGCGCAGCTGGTTGTGTGTATGGTGTGTGTGCGTCGGGTGTGTGTTGTGTGTGTGTGTGTACTCATCATCGTCATCTTCGTCAGCGTTGGTGTTCCAGGTGGAGCATAAACTAGAAGATCATCGGCAAAACTTGCAGTTCAGGTTCCATGGTGGCGTTGTTCTACCCTGTGTCTCCGATGGTGAGTCCTTTCACTTCTGTGATGCATTTCTGCCAGTATTTCGATGGCGTTGGTTCCGCCCTGGAAAAGGTGGCGGATTGCAGGCTCAAAATATGGTGGGCGTTACTTTGTCTTCTGCCTGGCTGTTGGTGGCTACTGCTGTGGTGAGTGTTGTGTCCACCCTAGCGGTTGGTGTGGTACATTGGCTATGTGTTGCTAAAGTTGCCCTAAGTGGGAAAGGTATGCCCAGACGTTGGTCCCTTGCTCACTGTGCCACTGGATTCAAGCTAGCCTGGCTGATGAAGGGGTGATACCCTGAAACCGGTCCCAGGATGCTTGTTTCTGGTCCAGTGAGGGCCTGGCTTGGCAGTTCGGGCTGGACTGTTCCCCTGAGGAACATGTTCAAGACTGATTTGAATATGGCTGGGTCCAACCTGGGGTGGCATGGTGAGCAAAAGAACAATGGATTAAACCCAGATATATGACTGGGGGTGAGTGTTTGCATTGTTCAGCATTCCGTCCTTCATCTTTTTGTGTGTCTATGGGAGTTATCACTGCCATAGTCATAATTTGGCAGTAGTTACCGGTAGCCCATTGGCAGTATTACTGTCACTTTATCACTCACCGCCAGGGTCATAATTAGGGCCTAAGGAACTATTGCACTAATTAGTGGTGATATATTGATTGTGTCAACACCAGATCAGTACGCGCTCTATTGGCGACACAAATGCAAAAACCCAGCACTCTCAAAACAATGTAATTTATGTATTGTGCTGATATGTTGTGGTTTAACCTTTTGCATTGCAGAGTTCAATCCTGAAAACTTATTTTTAATATGCTTACAAATACTGTTCCTTTGCAATGTATTGCTGCAGGTTTTCAGAGTGTGTTAGGGTGTGGCCCCTTTCCAGGCCCTTCCAGAGACTTTCCCTGCAACATGCCTGGGCGTGGTTCTGGGCTGGGCCAAGACTCTATAAAAGAGAGCCAGCCCAACTCCCAGTGCTCACTATTTAGAGGTCCCGATGCAGAGCAGCAGCTTCTTCCTGAGCTCCTGTCCCGGCGGCCAATTTGGATCTTCCAGTCTTCTGCCCTTCATCCTTTATTTGTGATCATTGTTCCAGGCGGTAAGACGTGGTTGAACTGTTCCTACACCGTTATTGAGAATTTTCATATTCTTGGTTTAATTCTTAAATGAGTAACAGATTACTTGCGCGCTACCATTTCTTGATATTTATATGGTAGTTTACAAATAGGCAAGACGCGCAATTTGTTTCATAAAGGTTTGACTTTGTTATTCATTGCGTGCTACCATTTCTTGACATTGGCATGGTGGCTTAAGAATCGGCAAGACGCGCAATTCGTTTTTTGGTGTTTAAACAATGTTGTCCATTGCGCGCTACTATTTCTTGACATTTACATGATTTTTTACGAATTGGCAAGACGCGCAACTCATTTCATGAGGATTTAACTTTGTTGTTCATTGCACGCTACCATTTCTTGACATTTACATGGTGGCTTAAGAATCGACAAAAGAAGCGCAATTCATTTCATTGTACTTTGATCTTGTTATTTATTGTGAGCTGTTATTTCTTGACATTTACATCGTGTTTTACGAATCAGCAAGACGCGCGATTCGATTAATGAAGATTTGACTTTGATATTCATTGCGTGCAACCATTTCTTGGTATTTTACATGGTGACACTCGAATCGGCAAGACGCACGATTCTCTCCTTGAGTTTATTTCATGTTGTTTATTGTATGCCACTATTCTAAGATATTTATTATGTAATATTCGAGTTGACAAGTTATGTGATTTGTTTCCTGAATTCCATATTGTGTTATTCATGGTGCACTATCCTTTTATGGTGTTTACTAATATATATATATATATATATATATATCTGCAATATGCGCAATTTGTGTTGAAACATTTTAAGAGTACACAGAAGGCCAGAGTTTCTAGATGCAATATTGTATGGTCCTAGTATACATTCTCAAAGCAGGATTTATATGACTGGTTTAAAATTTGGTCAGAATGTTTTTTCTGATAGTCATGTAAAGGAAAGTACTTGAATAAGAAAGTTTTCATTTAATTCATCTTGATTCCCTTACAGGTATCCGGCCATCTTGAAACTTAGCCATTTTAAACTTAACTCTTAGATTGTTCATGTTTTCAGAGTGACTAGGCTTAGAATCATAGTCTAGTATTGATTTCAGGAGATATAATTTTCATATTGTGTGTTCTAAACTTTGTCTTACTACAGGTCTCCTTCCCAGCTGTTCCCTTCCTAATCCCCTCTTCCCCTCTTGAACTCTCTCAGTCTCTGTGATTTATCTATCAGAGTCTTGGAGCTGTTCAGTGGTGGACGTGTTGGGAACATGCACAGACCCCGAGGATCTGGTGACTCTGACAGATTGATTGTGATTGTGAATTTTTGAGTGATAACTGATGTATGTGGTGGGTGACTGTGAGGGAGCGAGTTCAACAAAACTGTAAACTTGTTTATGATGATTTGTAAAGTTTGGGGGCTGATGGGTGATCATTTTTTCCTACAAGTGAATGGCCTTTCAAAAGTAGTGACATTTACTTGCATGATATACTCCTTTTTTTCTGGCTTCTCGTAACGAATCAGCCACTTTACTTACAAAACACACATCTACACAAAAAAACTCCAATTCTGTTATTCTATTTGTTCTTCAACAGTAGTGCACTTCACAAGTCTACCTTGCCCGGGTTGGGACTGGGACGAGTTACTCTGAATCTGGAGGAAGAAGATGGAAGAACTCAGGGCTGGATTACCTCAACAGCTAGAAAGGAGAAAGTTTTCAACTTCAAAGAGAATTCATGATGATGGCGAAGACTCTGAGGCCTATTAATCACTTGGCTCTGTGAACTGGAGAGAGGTGCATTGATTTAGAAATGCTTCTGAGTATGTGGTTGGTGCATTACTAGCTCAAATGTGAAACTCCTCTTATGTTCTTGCTCTGCCTATGAGTCTTCTTGGTATACTCCTGAGTCGACCTGACTCCTCATGATGCTTACCTTGCTTTCTTTTGTCCTTTTCCTTTACTCTATAATACAACAACCGTTTTTTCAATACACAGGTATTCTCCTAGTCCTCTCTTGCACAAACAAAGCTTACAAAGCTCAAGACTCCAGATTAGCTACCGGATAGGTTCAAACAGGCATCAGTGTGATGGATATGCCAAGAAAAATTGAGATGCATAGCCCAATTTAACAACACAGTATTATTTTCCTTTTAAGAATCATAATTTTTAGAACTGAGGAGTTACATTCAATCTTCCAAATTTCAAAACAAGAAGACATAAACACTTAGCATACACTATCTGGGATCTCTTTGGGGCAGAAGGACTGTTTCCAATGAATTTAGTGTCATACTTTCTTACTTTTCCTTTTGTTTCTTTCCACATCAGATTGATGATGGTGTGCTACTTAGGGGCCCAACAAATACTGTTGTGTTTTCTTTTGTTTAGTCTTTGTCACACCTTTCCCTAAATCCCTTTTCCAAACCATTTATTGAGCCCCTATCCCTCTTTCCCCGGGTTGTATGATTTATTGAAGTGTGACCTAATTTTATACCATAAATGAATCACACACTTGCTGGGGCAGATGTGGTGAAAGCAAGTAAGCAACACCATCTCACTGCATGAACTTCTACCTTCTATTACCTGAGCAATATTCCATAATGGCCCCATCAACATCTTCATTCATGCCTTGCATATGTGTGTTCTGTAAATGCTTAACCTGGTCCAAACTCTCTTGTGTCTGGCCCACTTCGGACTCTATGATCTAATTTCCTAAGTTTAGTTTTATTATACTGTAGCTCCCCACCATTGCTCAGAAGAAATTGATGTTCCTATATTTTATTATCATATTAGGTCTTCAGATTTGCTGAGTGTCAATACTGTCATTGTGGTAATCTGGTCTCAGCTTTCCTACAATTATGATTTATGATGATGAGCCACTAACTCTCTATTTTCCTTCAATCAAGTTGACAGTGATGGACAGCCCTTTGATTAACCCTGTGGTTGGAGTTCTCAAAGATGGGAGTGGCACTTTATGTCAAGTTCTGTCTTCTCTGTTAGCATGCTAGCCTGTTACTACTACCACCTACCACCCCTTTAAGATGCCATCTTGGGAAAACCCTGCAGTAAGAAGAAGGCTCACTCACTTCATCTATTCAGGTAAAATAAATACTATGGATTGAAGAAAATGTATTCAGTTAGTATTTAACTCCTACTGAAGAAGATGTTGTCTGTGTGTACCGGGTTTTTGTAGATAAAATAAGCAAGGGCAACCATCCCCTAGTGGTCAATTATAGTTGCAGAGGGCAATAGAGAAAGGGCAATATAGAAAGGGTCTAAGTAAATGACATCTACTTTTTTAGCACATTAAAAATAACAGGCTACACTAAAAACAGCAGTGCAAATGAAAAGTCTAAAACTCAAACAAAAAATATGAGACACAAATGAAGTAAAAAAATAATATCCCTTCATTCTTTATAAATATAAAACCCTTCCTCTCTACCCACAACAGTTTCATACATTTGCCTCAAACAGATATAACCCTGTCACCAAATGTCCAATGAAAAGTCCAAACTTGAAGTTCATCCCAACTTCCTCCCCAACCTCACTACCCACAACAAGTGCATCCCACCAAAACCAAAATGTTTTAAAAAGGGCACCGCCTATATGGGTCTGGAGCTGGTCGATGCTCTGCTCTATCCTGGGGAGCCTGCTCTCCAAACGGTCCATCTGCTGCAGGATGTGTCTTTGAAATGCCCAGGTGGAGTGGAAGGGTGCCATAGCAGGTGCAGTCAGGGACCCTGACTGTTGGTGGCAGCACCACCGGTGTAGTGGCCGGGAGGCTGGGGCTGGTGTGCTCTCCTGCTGGGTTCTGGGTCCAAGGCAGCTGTTTCGGCCTCTTCCTCCTCCAGAATCTCCAGGTGCTGATACAAGGTCTGAATGTCCCTCACCCTTTGCTGTCGCAGATGGGCCGCTATCTCCTACCTAGTTTGTGGTAGTTGTCAGGCAGGAGTGAATATATTGAAAAAAACAAGAACAAAAGACAAATTATAAACAATGGTCTGAACGAAAACTTGTTCAAATGAGATATAGTGGGTGGCACAGTAGCACTACATTGCTGGTCCTCTAGGGACGATGGAATTTGATGTGATTATTATTCATGATTAGGAGAGTCACAGGGCCAATATTTGTTTGTTTACCTACACATGCCAGACATAAGAAGCACTAACTGTTTGGAAGAAAAGAATTAGCTGAAGTGGGGAACTTGCCCACTGGTTCTGGAGGGGGCTCCATGACCATGTGCCTTTGCTGGAGATTGAGGCCACAGTCACTGAAGTGGGGAACTTGCCCACTGGTTCTGGAGGGGGCTCAATGCACATTTGTCTTTGCTAGGGAGTGCAAGGCCAAAGTCTCTGAAGTGGGGAACTTGCCCACTGGTTCTGGAGGGGGCTCCATGACCATGTGCCTTTGCTGGAGATTGCGAGGCCTCAGTCACTGAAGTGGGGAACTTGCCCACTGGTTCTGGAGGGGGCTCAATGCACATTTGTCTTTGCTGGGGAGTGCAAGGCCACAGTCTCTGAAGTGGAGAACTTGCCCACTGGTTCTAGAGGGGGCTCCTTGTACAACAGTCCCTGGAGGGTGGCCTACATGCCCTCTGCTGGAGGTGAGGGCTGCTGTGTCTCTGCTGGAGGTGAGGGCTGCTGTGCCTGTGCTGGAGGTGGGGGCTCCTTGGCCTGTGATAGAGGTGGGGGCTTCCTGCCCTCTGCTGGAGGTGAGGGCTGCCATGTCTCTGCTGGAGGTGAGGGCTGCATTGTCTTTGCTGGAGGTGAGGGCTGCTGTGCCTGTGCTGGAGGTGGGGGTTACGTGCCCTCTGCTGGAGGTGAGGGATGCTGTGCCTCAGCTAGAGGTGGGATCTTCTTGCCCTCTGGTGGTAGAGTGGGCCTCTTGCCTTTCATTGGTGGTTGAGTGGGCATCCTGCCTTTCATTGGTGCTTGAGTGGGCTTCTTGCATTTCATTGGTGGTTGAGTGGGAACCTTCACTTTCATTGGTGGTTGAGTGTGAACTTTCACTTTCATTGGTGGTTGAGTGGGAACCTTCCCTTTCATTGTTGGCGGAGTGGAAACCTTCACTTTCATTAGTAGCTGAGTGGGAACCTTCCCTTTCTTTGCTGCTGGAGGGTGATCTTTGGCAATCTTTGGTGGTTGAGAGAGATCCATGTGCCCCCTCTTGCGAAGGGTTCCCTTGGCCTTTGACATGTCACTTGTGTCCTTGCCTCCAGGACTAGGAGGTGCCTCCACTGTCACTGTCTCCTCTCCTTTGCTTTTCACCTCCCTAGTCCTCCCTTTCTGAGCCAAAGGTGTGCTCTCAGTAGGAGTGGCATCCATCACACTCTGGGGCCCCTTTGTGTCAGCAGCTAATGATTTGATGGGAGCAGTGGAATACTGTTTGGCTGAGGTACTGGGCGGGGTAGTTGGGACCTTTCTCTTACAGGCAGGACAGCGGGTTAGGGTGGGGGGGAAGAGGTCAAGACATGTAAGGAAAAGCTTCTTAGGGGCTTTGGGGCAGGATGTGGGAGGAGGGATAGGAGTGGAGGTTGAGGAAGTGGTTGTCGGAGGTGTATATCTTCTGGACTTGGGTGCAGGAGCATGGACAGTGTGCATGTGTGAGGTGGATGCCTGTTGCATGTCTGAGTGGATGGTTTGTGTTTCTTAGGAGGATGAAGACAGGGTGGGAGAGGACAAAGGGGACGCGTGGATGGATGTTGTGGAGGTGTCTGCAAGTGAGGTGTGTGTGCTGCATGATGTGGTGGTGGTGGCTGTTGATGCAGTGCATGCAGGTGTGAGTGTGGATGTGACTGTGAGGGAGGAGGAGGAGGTGGAGAGGAGACAGTGGAGGCTGTGGATGTGGTTGTGTGTGCTAGTGTCTGTTGTTTGTGTAAGTGCTTGTGGTCTGAAGTGTGCTGCCTGTGTTTGACTGTGCTACTCTTGTGTGATGTTTTGTGTGCATGCTTGTCTGTATCTGTGCCTGGGATGGGTTGGGATTGAGGAGACTGGGACTGGAAAGTGGTAGTTGGAGGGGGGCGGTAGGAACAGGGACACTGGCTGCCATCAGAGAGGAGGCCAGAGCCTGAAATTATCTCTGTAGGGCTGCCAAACCACTGTGGATGTCCGCCATGTATGCATTGCATTGCCGCATCTGGAATGCCAGCCACTGTGAAGGCTGGATTCTATGCAATGGGACACATACCAAAAATCATTGGTGCGATTGATGGAACAAAAATTGCATTTGTGCCCCCCAACTCAATGAACAGGTATTCAGGAATCAGAAGAGTTTACACTCACTCAATGTGCAAATGGGGTGCCTGGCTGACCAGTACATGTCCCACTTCACTGC
Source organism: Pleurodeles waltl (assembly GCF_031143425.1). Lineage (NCBI taxonomy): Eukaryota > Metazoa > Chordata > Amphibia > Caudata > Salamandridae > Pleurodeles > Pleurodeles waltl. Next base: position 580,387,018 of record NC_090437.1, read on the forward strand.
CAACTATCCTGGGTCGGTGCATGACGCCTTCGTCCTGAGAAATAGCAGCATCTCAAATGTGATGGCACAAATAAAGAGACACAGGGTGTGGCGAATAAGTGACCACCCACTGTATGTCAGTGTATGCCTTCAGGAGTCATTCCCCATACCATTGTGTATTTGTATTGCTGTTGTGTGTATTAGTGTCAGGTGTGTGCTTTTGTTATTGGCCAATGTTGTGTTGTTTTGTATTTGGGTGGCCATTCTGACAAAGCAGGTGTGTACTGCCTATGGTTTACTGCCGGTGAATGTCCGCCATGGTGATTTGTGGGTCATAATGGTAGGGCGTTGTTTTGTTGGCGTGTCAGTGTGGGTGTTCGTCCTGACAGTTTAACACTTACCTTTGATCTGGAGGATTTGTGTTTGTGGCATTATTCTGTCGGTTTAGTGTGTGTGTGTCATAATATGGCGAACGGATGATCGCTTCTGCGACAGTATGTTAGCGGCCGTCACTGCGGCGGTAAGCTGGATTTACCGCCAATGTCATAATGCCCACCTTAATCTTTAAAAATTCATATCTCCGATTTCCTTTATTTGATTTTTGTAATTTAATCCCTTTTTTAAAGATAGAAATATAGGGCCTGATTACAACTTTGGAGGAGGTGTTAATCTGTCCCAGAAGTGACGGTAAAGTGACGGATATACCACCAGCCGTATTACGAGTTCCATAGGATATAATGGACTCGTAATACGGCTGGTGGTATATCCGTCACTTTACCGTCACTTTTGGGACGGATTAACACCTCCTCCAAAGTTGTAATCAGGCCCATAATCTATTTTTATAAATTGATGTTGGATTTCAGTTGGATTTTGTGTTTTACTCGTTTACTGTTTTGTGGTTATTGAATGCTTTACACACCTGTCTCCTAAGTTAAGCCTGACTGCATGTTGCCAAGCTACCAAGGGTTGAGCTGTGATTATTATATTGAGACTTTGACAGGACCTAGTGGGGATTTTTGGCCTATTGCTAAGTTGCTAATTGTAGGTACTTACCTGCCCTTAACAATGATCCACATATATATATATATATTCATTTGTTTGCTGAAAAAAACAAAGGTTAAAGGGACGTTATAGTTAGGTTCTGAATTTACCCGTACAAGGCCATCAAAATTCAGCAGTTATAGTAATGTTTTTTTAAGTAACTATAATTCACTTCCTGAGGTACCTATGACTTGTGCCCTTGCCATGCACAGTTTTCCCTACAATAGTTTTATTGCAAATGTTACAGTAATAATATCAAGGATGCCATACAAGATCTCATCAATGATATAATATGGTTATTTAACGTAAAGCAATTTTAATTACTATAAGCTATTCTAACCCCTGCCGCACACGGCCAAAGTTCTCAATGCCCGGCCTGCAGAAAGGCTTTGCAGCCAAGCCCTTACAACCCCACGCAATCACATACTTTAGCTGTGGGCAGCGCAGGTTGGTCACAGGGCCTGTCTCTGTCAGTGGATCTGCGAGTAGGTGAGTGAGTGTTTGAGTGGGTCTGAAAGTGGGTGTGTGAGTCTGAGTGGGTTTGAAGGAGTGTCTGATTGGGCGCATTAGTCTCTGAGCGCATGTATGAGTGAATAAATTAGAGTATGAAAGAGTCGGTGGTTTTTCTTTCAAATTTATAATAATTGCTCACAACGCAAATTATTTTAAACCCATAATTCACACCTAAAACACACCTACCTATATCACACCCCTGGGGTCAGGCTACCTTCACACTGACCCCTTATTCCACTTTCAATTTGGGTTTTCATCCCCGGCTACCATGTCCCATGAAATAAAATGATGTCCGCAACTTTGTACCCAATTTTCCCTTTAGTATGTCAAAAACTACTGAACAGATTCACACAAAATAACCTAAAGTCTGACCTGTGTTCCGACAGCTAGCTTTCTGCCTAATTTGGTGTAATTCTGTCCCATGGTTCAGCCTGTAGTCGTGTCTAAAAAATGCTTTGGAAATTAACATGGAAAACACAACCTTTTTTCAGACCCCTTTTCCTTGGTCCCTGCTTGACAGATCATCCAGAAACTTTCCATGTGCAACAAACAAGAATCAGGGTGATACTTTTTGTTTGGAAAAATTTCATTAAGATTCGTCAAACATTGCCAAATATATAGGCAAGTCAAAAAAAGCTTTTCCTCTGGAAACATGGTCCTAAATATTACTACCCAGTGGTGTCAACCACTACCAGACTCTTTGCAGCTATACTTAATTGTCTAACTGCAATCCAAGAGGAAATTTGCAACTGCCATTTTCTTTCTCACATCAGGCCAGGGGGGAGGAAAAAATAATAAAATATGAATATAAGGGTTTGGAATACAGGTATCCTGACCCTATGGGAAAGATGGAGGAGTCCCCGAGGGGCCTCTCATGGGCAAAAATTGCCCAATTAGTTTTTTTGGCTGATCCTCAAGTCCACAGATCCACCTTAGTGCTCAGCATGTTCTCTCATTGTAAATTCATGAAGGATGCATGGAAAATGAAAAATAACCACCCACTAACACACCAAGGCCCATATTTATACTTTGTAAGCACCGCATTTGCTTCATTTTGTGACGCAATTGCAGCACAAACTGACAAAATACAATTGACGCAAATGTGGCACTAAAAAGTATAAATATGGGCCTAAAACCGCTGCACATGGCCAAAGGCCTGAATGACGTGGGGTGGAATACATGCGATGGTGGTTGTATTAACTTGTGGTAATTAGGCATTACTTTACATTAAAAAAATCATACAAATTCACTCAAAAAAAAAACAAAGGTTACAGTGACCCTATATGTAGGTTGATGTTATACTTATACAAAACCATAGAAATTAAGCAGTTCTAGTTAAACTTATATTTATCTGAAGAAACTATAACTTGTGTCGTTAAGTAACCTTAGGCCACAAGTAAAAATTTAGTAATATAAGTATTACTATAACTGCTTATGTAGCATAGGCAAATGGGTAAAACGTCAACCTAACTACAGCGTGCCTCCAACCTTTGTTTTTTTCGAATATATATGTGTGTTTGTGTATAGATACACATATACACATCAAATCATTTACATATGTACATGTATACCTACACATGTACATAATCAATCCCTCCCTCCCTTGCTCTTGGCTCACCTCTTTTGGGTCCTTTCACCCCTTAGTGGAATAGCGTATCAGCTCATATTAGAGAGCACAGATGGGAGCCATTTTCCTCATCTCTTATTGATACATATATTTCAACGCCATCTTGGAGGTCAGAGGCCTAGTCGCTTGACTCTCCTAATTTCAGCACTGGTTAAAGCTGGCAATGCTGCGGCCACGCAGCCAAATCTTCCCACGATACCTGTAGGTGACAGCATTTTACTCAGTCCTAGCTGGCAAGGAGTTATAATTGCATTTGGATGTTTATAATCTATTTTCAATCTATTGAGGGTGTTATTTATTGTTATGGTACTTTCATCTTCAGTCCGTGTTTAGAGGCCGTCAGTGATTGGGTTGTTTTATTTCATCCCTCCTTCCCTCGATCTTGGCTCACCTCTTTTGGGTCCTTTCGCCCCTTAGTGGAATAGCGTATCAGCTTGTTTTAGAGAGCACAGATGCTAGCCATTTTCCTCACCTCTTATTGACACACATACTGATGTCATCTTGGAGGTCAGTGGTCTAGTCACTTGAGTCTCCTAATTTTGGTGCTGGTTAAAACTGGCGATGCTGCTGCCGTGCAGCGGGTGCACCTAAGGCACGCCAGTCCGCGCTGTCTGCACCCGTCTGCGCACGACCGGGACTAGGGGCCAGCACCTATGCCCATTTCAATATAGATAGGATATCTTATGATACGGAGTTTCTCCATTCTCTTAGACCTGTTTTATCAGGTAGATACGAGGAGCAGGGGGATCCCATGGAAGGCACTGTGCCCAGAATTGATTGCCAGAGACACTCACAGCCATTATCACAGACCACTTTTGCACCACAGAAAGTCCCACAAAGTATGTTTCTCATTGTAAACTGTAGATCTCTGGCCGCCCATAACCTAGACATCAATCTCCTTCTGAACACACAGAGACCTAACTATCTCAGGACTGGGCGATTCTTCCCATATTACAACCCAACCGTATAGGCGCTGGCAGTCGCTAAAGATTATTGAGTGGATTGGTGTTCTAGAGAATTCTAAATGGGAATATGGTTAGGTAACAGAGACCTGGCTCCATGAGGGCTCAGCACCAGATGTGACCCTAGCTCTGCCTAATGACTACTTAATAACTAGGCTTGATAGAGATTCTGGGAAAGGGGGGGAATTGCTATCATTTTTAGGGACAAGGTTAAGGCCACCTCCCATCCCCTTCAGTTACCAGACTGTGAGAGCATGTCCTTCTCTATCTTCTTAAACTCTCACTTTAGCTTCTCTGGTGTCTTAATATATCGCCCCCCTGAGACCAGCACAACGTTTTTTTACAAGCATTCCCCGAGCAAGTTGCCGAATTAATCTGCAACAAGCCAAAATTCACTATCCTAGGCAACTTTAACATCCATGCAGAAAATCAAGATAAGGCAGCAGCCAAAAGTTTTTTTGTTCGATATGAGGGCCTTAGACCTTGAACAATTGCTTATGGGCCCCACTCACAATAAAGGGCACACTATTGACCTTGTCTTCAGCAACATAGTTGATCTAACGGCCCTACCACCCAACCCTTTAGCTTGGTAGGACCATTTTTTAATTTCTCTTAACCTCCCAATCTCAGTATTGGGCGATTCTTCCCATATTACAACCCAACCCTATAGGCACTGGCACTCGCTAAAGATTATTGAGTGGATTGGTGTTCTAGAGAATTCTAAATAGGAATATGGTTAGTTACTTAGAAACATTTAATAATTGGATCACTAATAGCTATGACATTATGCTCCCCTATATGTCAAGACCGGGTGGCCATCGGAAAAAAAGTACCCCCTGGTTCTCCACCCATCTGCAACTACAAAAGATGGACGGCAGACGGTTGGCAAGGAAATGAAGAAAATCTTATGACACTCTATTGAAAGAAGATTATAGGAAGGCTATTAGACGGTTTCATGCAGAAATTAAAGCAGTACAAAGGGGCTACTATATGGACAAAACAGAACAGAGCGCACACTTTCCTAAAGAAATTTTTCAGTTATTAAGAGAAATTACCTTCCCACATTCTCAGATTGAAGACGTAGAAGAGTCTCAAAAACATAGCAATTATTTAGGCTCTTTTTTCCAGAAATACATTTCAGATATGTATTCATCCTTCCCGATAGGCTTCAAACAGCCCTCAAGACATAGGTGAGCAATGTTTCAAGGGCTTAGTGAGGCTAACACAAATTCTCCCTCTCTCCCCAGAAAAGGTTCTTACATCACTGGGCAACCTTAAATCAGGATCTCCTCTGGATCCTCCATCGACTTTAGCACAAGGATCCTCAATAATAGTCCCCATTCTGACCGACTTGTTGAATCTGTCACTGGCTAATAGTTCTATTCCCCCACAGTGGAAAATGCCACTGTGAAACCCCTTCTTAAGAAGCCCAACTAAGACCAATCTATACTTAATAACTACAGACCCATTTCCATGTTGCCAGCTTTTGCTAAGATTCTTGAAAAACATGTAAACACTCATCTTTCCAAGTTCCTGGAAGACAATAACATTCTTTACCCCTCCCAGATGGGCTTCAGACCCTTACATAGCACGGAATCAGCACTGATTGGAGTCACAGAGGAGGTCAGGAAGTGCCCGGATCAAAGACTGACTTTGGCAATTGTGCTTCTTAATCTCAGTGCCGCCTTTGACACTGTAGATCACAATATCTTACTCCAGAGAATGAGGGAAATTGGAGTTACAAGGAATGCTTTACGATGGTTTACCGAGTTTTTGGATGCAAGATCTTTTCAGGTACTTGATCAATCTTTCTACTCAAGTTGCTTCAAGAGGGGTTCGGGAGTGGCACAGGACTCCTCTCTTAACCTCACGTTGTTCAATAGTTATATGTTGCCACTGGCTAAGGTAGTGAAGCCTTATGGCCTTTCCCTAGTATCATACCCAGATGATACCCAGTTGGTGGTATTTCTCTCCACTGCACAGAACTCATTTGAATCATCGCTTGCCCCCTGTTTACGGGCAATATCCAATTAGATGTCTGATTGTAAACTCAAGTAAACAGAGGTTATGTTCTTGAGTCATCGCACCCAACCAAATTTGACAAGTTCACCTGAGATTTTAAAAAACGTCCCCCTCTGGCCCATTCAAACATTTAGGGGGTCATTACAACATTGGCGGTAAATGCCGCTTACCGCCGTGTGGAAGACCACCAACACACCGCCGCGGCTGCGGAATTCCGCCACAGCTATTGTGACCCACAGCTCGGAATCCACCAAAATTTAGACACCCACACAAGTCCGCCACACCAAAGGTCAGTGATAAACTGGCAATAACAAAACCTCCACCGTCACTCCAACAGGAATACACCCACACTATCACGACCCACGAATCCAGGCGGCGGCTTTCAACCGCGGTATTCCATTGGCGGCACACACCACCCACTCAAAATACACACACTCTTACAAAACACATCCACATTGGACAAAATCGAAATACACACACCTGATACACATACACACACCACACTCACACACTCAATACAATATAAAACACACACCCACATCAACCACAAACCCCTACGACAAAAATTGAGAAAGAAGCACAGAGAGAGACACCACCATTTACAAACTAGCATCCACAGGCACTCCACACCATCACTCACACAACATCCACACACCTCACACAACACACCCCTAAATATCACCCCACACATCACAACACACATCACCCCACACATTACCCACACCACCCCATGGCACCGCAAAGACACTCCACGTTTTCTGAGGAGGAGCTCAGGGTCATGGTGGAGGAAATCATCCGGGTAGAGCCACAGCTATTCGGATCACAGGTGCAGCACACCACCATAGCTAGGAAGATGGAGCTATGGCGCAGAATTGTGGACAGGGTCAACGCAGTGGGACAGCACCCAAGAACACAGGATGACATCAGGAAGAGGTGGAACGACCTACAGGGGAAAGTGCATTCCGTGGTCTCAAGACACAAGATTGCAGTTCAGAGGACTGGCGGCGGACCCCCACCTCCTCCCCCAGAACTAACAACATGGGGGGAGCAAGTCTTGGCTATACTGCATCCTGAGGGCCTCGCAGGAGTAGCTGGAGAAATGGACTCTGGTAAGTCAAATCTTAACTACTTCATTCCCCACCTTACCTGCATGCTGTCACATACCCCCACCCTCGCCCTCACCCCCATCACTCCAACTCCTCACACATGTCCCACTATCACAAACCACACATCCCAAATCCGAGCCCTGCATGCAACACCAAAGCATGGACACCCATCACCAAAGCATGGCCACTGCACATACCCATACACCCCCCTAAACCATTATCACACGAGGTTCCACACAAGAATGCAAGCACTGGGGTACAGGGTCACCCACCCATTGCATACCATGGCACATACAGATGCAATAATCATGCCTTTACACCGCTACAGGACCCCTACCCAACATCACCAGACAGGAGGGTCCACACATGTCCACTCCACCCACAGAAGAGGCCCACAGTGATGACAGCAGCTCTGTCCAACTGGATCAAGATGACCAGCCCGGTCCATCTGGGACCTCGGGACAGTCGGTTCCCCTCACACTGGCACAGGCCACTACAGAGCCTCCCCCCTCTGGAAACATCAGCACAGCACCCACCCAGCGGGCCCATACCTCTGTCCCCAGGACACGTCAAGCAGCAGTGTGTCCACCACTACAGGGAACCCAGGTTAACCCATCACCCCAACAACAACAGGGACCTGGGGGAAGTGGTAGTGGGCACACGGTTCAGGAGACAGAGGCCCAGGAACATAGGGGAACTGGGAGGGCTGCTTTGCGACAGGGGGAGGACAGGCCCAGGGAACCCACTCTCCACGCGGCCCTCTCCAACATCATGGGAGCGTACCATCATTCCCAGGAGACAATGGCAACGGTACTGGCCAAGTTTCAGGAGACCCGGCGGCTGCAGGAGGAACAGTATTTGGGGTTCAGGGAGGAACTCAAATCCATCAACTCCACACTGGGCCCCATTGTAGGGGTTCTGAAGGAACTCGTCAACACCAGGAGGGACACTTTGGCACAACAAGGGGCCCCTGACACTAGCCTGGACGATGAACTGCCCACCACCTCTGCCGGCACTAGTGGACAGGAGGCACCGCCACAGGACCACAACACCAGCACCCCACCCCTGCAGATGGAGAACCACCCCCCAAACGGTCCCTGAGATCCAGGACAAAGACGGAGAACAATGCCAAGACCCCCGCCAAGAAATGAGACCACCCTGATTGTCATCCTTCTGTCCCACTTTGTCTCCCTGTCCATAATCAAACTACCCTAGCTCCACTTCCTATGCCCCTTTGGACAATGCACCTGTGAGACTAATAGACTGGACTCTGCCATGGAAATTCCTCCACCATCACCCCTGACCAATTTACAACCCCCTCCACTATTTTTCACTTAAATAAACACCCTTAAATCACAAAACAATCTGGAGTGAGGCTGTGCTTTCGAAAATGTGTATTTGCAATAACTGTGGAAAAATGCCATATCCAATGTATTGTCAACATACCTATGTCACACAGCCCTAGTCCATGCGGAAACAAAGCAGATGTCACACAGTGGGACCCACATCTGTGAAATCAAAAGGGAAAGTGACAAATCAGGGTCCATACACTGGGTGAAAGTGACAGACAGATGAGAGGTGGAATAATTATATCAGATGTAGCAGGCAGTGTTGTCTGCTTACCTGTGTCTCACTGGAAGTATTGATGAATCACTGTGTTCCTGTTGCCTATGTCCTCTTCTTCTGCTTCCTCGTCTTCACTGTCCACAGGCTCCACAGCTGCCACAACACCTCCATCTGGACCATCCTCCTGCAGAAAAGGCACCTGTCATCACAAAGCCAAGTTGTGAAGCATACAGCAGGCCACGATGATCTGACCCACCTTCTTTGGTGAGTAGAATAGGGAACCACCTGTCATATGGAGGCACCTGAACCTGGCCTTCAGGAGGCCGAAGGTCCTCTCTATAATCCTCCTAGTTCACCCATGGGCCTCATTGTAGCATTCCTCTGCCCTTGTCCTGGGATTACTCACTGGGGTTAGTAGCCATGACAGGTTGGGGTAGCCAGAGTCACCTGCAAATGTCGAGGGACAACTGTTAGACACACACTAACTCTTAGGGACATCCCCAGACACCTAGTCACACTGTTTTGGGTCCATGTCCTCACCTAATAGCCACACACTGTGCCTCTGGAGTCGACCCATCACAAAAGGGATGCTGCTATTCCGCAGAATGTAAGCGTCATGCACTGAGCCAGAAAACTTGGAGTTCACATGGGAGATGTACTGGTCGGCCAAACACACCTGCACATTCTGTACACCTGTTCACTCCTGCGGGGGGACCAATGCCACATGTGTCCCATCAATGGCACCTATGATGTTGAGGATGTGTCCCAGGGCATGGAAGTCACCTTTCACTGTAGGCAAATCCTCCACCTGAGGGAACACGATGTAGCTGCGCATGTGTTTCAGCAGGGTAGAAAACACTCTGGACAACATGTTGGAGAACATAGGCTGGGACATCCCTGATGCAATGGCCACTGTTGTTTGAAAGGAACCACTTGCCATGAAATGGAGTACTGACAGGACCTGCACTAGAGGGGGGATTCCTGTGGGATGGCAGATAGCTGACATCAGGTCTGGCTCCAACTGGGCACACAGTTCCAGGATTGTGGTACTATCAAGTCTGTATGTGACAATTACATGTTGCTCCTCCATTGTCGACAGTCCACCAGCGGTCTGAGCAGAGAGTCAACCAACAGTGAGGTACGTAAACACAACTTTATTCCATAATTTTTGTAAATCGCAATTTGCCTGTATTAGTGTTTATGCAAGGCCTAGATATGTGTGACGCAGTCAAAATTAATGCCATGTGGCCCCCTGAAATGGCGGCTGCCTGACCTGTAAGGTGGGTCAAGGGTATATGATGTAACTGCGCTGGCGTTGTACACCGTTGGGGTAGGCGGTCAAAGACCACGGCCCAATCCTCCATTGGTTAACATTGGACCCTATGGGTTCCAGGAGCTAATGACGATGTACGCCGGCGGTGATGGTATGTTCACTCACTTGATACCTGATCTTCGACAGGAGAGGACCTACACTGCAAGTGCTGCTGTGACCTCAGTCTGAAAGAGATAATGGCTCATGTGTCTGGGGAAAGGGCCCCTGCCTTCAGCACGGAGGAGTTGGACAAACTAGTGGATGGGGTCCTCCCCCAGTACACGCTACTCTACGGTCCTCCAGACAAACAGGTAAGTACACTGTGAGCATGCCGAATGGGCAATGCCTATGTGGAGTGGTGTGGATGAAAGATAAGGGGGGGTAGAATGAGGCGTGCATGAAACGACAGTGAGTGGATGTGCGTCATGGCAAGGGTAGGGATGCGGGCCAATGACTGTGACTGTGCGGATGGTTATATCTTCTCCTTTTCCCCTGTACTATTCGTGTAGGTCTGCGCCCACCAGAAGAAGGATATTTGGCGTGCCATCGCCATGGAAGTCTGGACCCTGGGGGTCCACCACAGACGAGCACCCACTGCCGGAAAAGATGGGAGGACATTCACCGCTGGAGCAAGAAGACGGCGGAGGCCCAGCTGGGGATGGCCTCCCAACGTGGGAGGGGTGCCCGTCGCACCATGACCCCCCTGATGTTCCGGATCCCTGGCGGTGGTGTATCCGGATTTGGATGGGCACTTGAGGGCATCACAGCAGCCACAAGGGGGTGGGTACACTGTAATTCTGCTGATTCAGCGTGCATTGTAGGTGTCTGGGTGGGGGAGGTGGGCTGTGGGTTCCCCTAGGCCAGGGCAAGTTTAGTAGGCAAGGTCCCTTCTTAAGGCAGTCCATGTGGCACACCACCCCACCTGTGTTCAGAGGCAACTACACCTAGTCAGGCTCCTGTGACTTCCATGTGTGCAGCAATCGGGCATAGGCCTTGTATCCCATGTCCCTGTGATTAATTACGGAACTCAAAGTGCACGGCTTCTGTGTCTGTAGTGTCTGCCAACGGTAGCGGTATTGCATGCACTGAACATGTCTTTCTTCTGTCTCCCCCCCCTTTTTGTGGTCTTCCTGTTCTTGTGTGCATTAGCATCATCAGGCGGAGGAGAAGTGGCACTGGAGCAGAAGGGAGCTGCATCCCGCATGGCCCTGGAGGGCGACAAAACGGAGTCAGAAGCCACCAGTGGGACAGAGGGCGAGGGGAGCTCCACGGCGGGGACAGGAGCTAAAACCAGCGACACAGACTCCTCCTCTGATGGGAGCTCCCTTGCGGTGGAGGGCCCCTCTGTGCCCCCGCATCTACAGGTACAGCCCCCACCCCCCCTACCAGCACCGCCCTCCCAGCAGCCCCTCAGCGTGTGCCCCGTGGCCGCTCACGAAGGAGGGTGGGCATCTCCTTCGCCCCAGGCACCTCAGCCCCTGCTCTTGTCAGCCCTGCTGCCCTGCTGCCCTCAGTGAGGAGGCCATTGATCTACTCAGGTCCCTCACTGTTGGCCAGTCTACCATTTTGAATGCCATCCAATGTGCAGAGAGGCAGTTGCAACAGACCTGGAGGGCATTCATTCTGGTCAGGCAGCCCAACAGTGAGCTTTTCAGACTCTGGCCTCAGCACTGATGGCAGCCATTGTCCCTGTGTCCAGCCTCCCCACTCCATCTTCCTCCACCCAGACCCAAACACCTGTACCTCAGCCTATCCCAAGCACACCATCAGACCAGCATGCACACAACTCAACACACAAGGGAAGCTCAGGCAAACATAAGCACCACACATCCCACAGGCACTCACGCAAGCATCATACCCATGCAGACATAGCAACATCCACTGCCTCCACTGTGTCCCCCTCCTCCTCGTCTCCCTCCTCCCTCCCAGTCTTGTCTCCACTCACACCTGCGTGCAGTACATCTTCAGCCACTACCTCCATCACCAGCACACCCACCACCACACCCCGCTCACTTGCACTCACCACCCCCACTACCATTCACACATCCCCTGTGTCATCTCCCAGTGTGTCTGTGAGCCCACCTCCCAAGGTACACAAACGCAGCCACACACCCACCCAACAGCCATCCACCGCACAACAGCCTCCTGCCCATGCACCTTCACCCAAAGTCAGCAAACGTACACCTCCTACAACCACTAACTCTTCCTACACTCCCAAACCCCCTCCATCTACCCGTCCCAGTGTGTCCAAAAAACATTTCCTGACAAACCTTGACCTCTTCCTGTCACCTGCCCCACCCCTTCAGTCTGCTAGGGCCAACTTTCCAGGTCCCAACCCAGCACCTCAGCCACAACATCTGCGGGAACAGTGGTGCCAGTAGTAACAGGCTTCTGGAGTGCGCCAGGCAGCAGGGCAGCCAGTGTGCCAAGGAGCCAGACCACGCACAGTCCCCCACCTCAAAAGCACAAAAAGTTGTCCACTGCCCGGTGGGAGAGAGGCAAAATATCTACCACCAAAGCCTCTCCCAGGAGCACAGTTGGGAGTGGGAAGACAGCTGCGCCACCATCCAAGGTGGGGAAGTGGCACAGAAACACAGGCAAGTTGCCGAAAACCTGCACGGCGGACAAGACCGCCACCAGCACTGCTGACCGGGACACCGCCGCAACAAGCACCGCTGCCAAGGACACCGCCGCCACCAACCGCTGAACAGGACACCGCCGCCACCAGCACCGCTGAACAGGACACCACCGCCACCAGCACCGCTGAACAGGACACTGCTGCCACAAGCACCGCTGCCAAGGACACCACTGCCACAAGCACCGCTTGCAAGGACACCGCTGCCACCAGAACCGCTGAACAGGACACCGCCGCCACAAGAACTACTGCCAAAGACACCGCCGCCACAAGCACCGCTGCAAAGGACACCGCCACCACCAGCACCGCTGAACAGGACAACACCGCCACAAGCACCGCTGCCAAGGACACAGCCGCCACCAGCACCGCAGACCAATGAGCTCCAAAAGCTCTGACGCTACTGAGGCCGCCACGAGCAGGATGAAGCACTCTGGGCACCAAGCCCCCTCCAGAACCAGTGGAGATTCACATCCACTACCTCAGTCCTTGGCAGGATGAAGCACTCTGGGCACAAAGCCCCCTCCAGAACCAGTGGAGAAAGGCATTCACTACCTCAGTCCTTGGCAGGATGAAGCACTCTGGGCACAAAGCCCCCTCCAGAACCAGTGGAGTATCACATCCACTACCTCAGTCCTTGGCAGGATGAAGCACTCTGGGTACCAAGCCCCCTCCAGAATCAGTGGAGAAAGGCATCCACTACCTCAGTCCTTGGCAGGATGAAGCACTCGGGGCACCACGCCCCCTCCAGAACCAGTGGAGTATCCCATCCACTACCTCTGTCCTTGGTAGGATGAAGCACTCTGGGCAACAAGCCCCCTCCTGAACCAGTGGAGACTGTTATCCACTTGTGAGACTGTGGCTTTGCACTCCCCGGGATGCAGCAGTGGGCAAACCACCCACTGTAAAGACTTGTGAGACTGTGGCTTTGCACTCCCCAGGATGCAGCAGTGGGCAAACCACCCACTGTAAAGACTTGTGAGACTGTGGCTTTGCACTCCCCAGGATACATCAATGGGCATGGAGCCCCCTCATGGATCTGGCGTGGTGCACTAATCTGGATGAGGTGCCCCCCCTTCCCTTCCCCCTGAGGTGCCTGTTGTATTTCTATCTGATGCCCCTGCAGTGTTCTCTCCGTTTTGATCGGGTGTTGAGTGTGGGCCTCGCCCATGCATTTTGGGCACAGTGGTCCACGGACTTTAATGGTGGAATACCTTGGACTTGTATTCTTGGTGTATATATTTGTTTATAGTGTGTATATATATATATATATATATATATATATATATATATATATATATATATATATATATATATATATATATATATATTATTTTTTTGATTATTGTATTTTAATAAATTACAAACTTTCAACTCAATTCCTTTTGTCCTTGCATTCTTCCGGGGGGGGGGGTTTGTAAATGTGATGTATCAACATGTACTTGTGTGTGTGTTGTAGTGGGTGAGGGTGGGAATGTTGCATGTTGCATGTGTGTGTCAGTCTTTTTTCCCTCCCCTTTGTCGTAGGTGCAGTACTCACTGTGGTCTTCGCCGCCGTCTTTGATGTTCCTCATAGAGGAGCAGGAAGACAAAGGCTGGGAGTATCTGGAGCTCAGGTTCCATGGTGTCCTGATTCCTCGTGGGGTGTGTAGAGGTGAGCGTTTTCCCTTCCGAGTCCTGTTTCCGCCGTGTTTTTGTTCGCGGTGAATCCGCCCCGGAAAAGGTGGCGGATCGGACTGTTGTAATACAGTGGGTGGAACCTTGTCTTCCGCCTGTCTGTTGGCGGTTACCTCCGCAGTGCTTGTTTGTACCGCCGTGGCGGTCGGAGTGTTAAAGTGGCTCTCTATGTTGGCGGTTTCCACCGCGGTCGTAATTCCATTTTTTTTACCGCCGGCCTGTTGGCTTTTTACCGCTGCTTTTTACCGCTGCTTTTTACCGCTGCTTTTTACCGCTGCTTTAACACCGACCGCCAGGGTTGTAATGACCACCTTAGTATTGTTCCTGGCCTGTACCTAAAAATTAGTTATAGAATCACACATGAATTCCAAATGCATTTGTTAAGGATTTACCAATGCAGGACTGCAATGAGAAAAATGTACCAACTTGAGAAGTGGTATAATAAACTCTTTGCTTGGTATCATATAAAAACTAGAAAAAAACATAACTGTAATGTCTTCTGTCAGTTTACAGGGTACACTTTTTGGTGAAAAAATGTCCCTGAAGCTCACCTGAGACCAGCCAACTAGCCATTGGATTTACTTCAGGTGGTCCTTGGTTCAAGTAGATGGTCCAGTTCACATTTAAGCATCAGGACAGTCCTTTGGTAGTAGGACAGTCTTCCGGGGGACTAGCAGTCCTTCTGAAGTCCTTCAAAGGCCCAGCAGTGTACTAAAGAGGTGTTCTGAGGGTCCAATGTCCAAACTTTGAAGCGAGAGGCATCCCTATTCTACTAGACATCTAGTTCTAAAAAGTTCTTCCATTTCCCTGGCAAGACTCTAAAAAGTCAAGGTGACAAAGGACTAGTGTTAGGTTCCTTTGTGTGTGTTGGAGACAAGCCTCTTTCCAATGGTCAGGGAAAAGCTCCACCCTCAACAATCCTCGCTGGATGGCTCCTCCTCCCTACACTCAGTCCCCTTTGTTTCACTGTTTGACAGTAATACCCTAACCCCAACAACAGAGCTATTCACAGTCATATGGCCCAGGACAAATGCAGCAGGCAACAAATGGTTAGGGCAAGAACATGCCAACTTTCTAAAGGTGCCATATTCAGACTTGTGACTTAAAAGTCAACTTCACCATGAAAGAGGACTTTAAAATGCAATTCATTTGAGTCCAACATGAGATTTCCACCTGCTCCTAATCAAATGATAGCACTCATTAAATGTAATATAACCATCAAATGTTTTCCAGTGGTAGAGGTAGACCTTACAGTAGTGAAAAATGAATGTAAGTGTTTTGCACTACCAGGACGTTTAAAACTTAAACCCACAGGTTCTACTTTTTAAATACAATGCACCCTGAACTATTGATTTTTACGGCCCAACCTAAGAACAACGTACATATTAAAAAGTAAGATTTGGGTCATACAAAAGGTATATTTTGCCAGGCCAAAATAGTAGTTTAAAACTGTAATACAGGCTAAAATGGAATGCCTCACACAAGTTTACAAAGTGCTACTTCAGTGGATGGCATAATGAGAGCCACTGGACCACTCGCGGCATTTAATTTACAGACTCTGGGTACTATTTAGGACAATATACTCAGGACTTACAGGTAAATTAAGTGGACCAATCATGTGTAGACTGATTTTGCCATGTTTTAAGGAGAGGGCGCACGTTCTATAGTACTATTTAGCAGTGCAAAAGTGCACAGACTCTTAATACCAACAAAAAAATATTCAGAGAGCACTTGGGTGAAGGCAACAAGTGTGGAGGAAGGCCACACCAAGCATTACAGGTCTAACACGCTCCACTCTGCCCTGATTAATACACTTTCTCGAATGATTCAGGGGGTCATTATCAGTTTGGCGGATGGAAAAGGCTGTTCGCCAAACTCCTGCGGTCAGGTAAATGCCAGTGCGGTCCCTTTCCTGCAGGCCCCATTAAGATGTTCCTGCTGGGTCAGCAGGTGGAAACAGTTTCCACCCGTTGGCCCAGTGGGAAATGGCCTACAACATTGACACTGGCTTATAATTGAGCCGGCGGCAATGCTGTAATGTGTAGCATGTCACCAGCACCCGTCGCAATTTTGGTGACAGGGCTGGCCAGGGGGTCCTCCACACTGCCCATGTCAAGTGCATGGGCAGTGCAGGGGCCCCCCTGGGGAACCCTACCCCCTGTCTCCTCTAGCATTTACATGGCAGGGCTACCGCCATGTAATTGTCGGTGGAGAAGAGACTGGTAATCCCCAGGGCAGCGTTTCTTGCAGCACTGGCCTGGCAGATTAGGACCGTCAGCACCACCAGACCGATTAAAAGTCGTGATCTCGTGGTACTGGCGGTCTGACCATGGCGCGACCACCATGGTCATAATGTGGCTGCTGGTCCATCGTATTGGTGGTGGTCCAATCGCCACCGCGACCCTGGTGGTCTTATTGATACCTTTAGTGACTAGACTGAGCGCCTGATTTAGATCTTGGCAGTCACACCACCATGCCACATCGACAGCGGTGCCAATAAGACATTCAAGCCAACTGTGTACTGTAGACTGCATTTAGATGTTACAGTTCTGCAATTGGATTAAATGGTGACAGATTGCTGACAGAGGGGGATGGCTGTGGATCCCAATAGACTTAGTACGTTGGCAAGGGCTATGAAATAAGAGTTAAGTGGCACACTTACCATATGTGTACCCCTGCACTGCAGACTGCGCTACACAATACATCGCATATACACAATAACAAATCACAACACAATCTGTAGATGCCAAAACACACAATGACATACATCCATGATACAACATAAGCACACCATTTACACTGTACACACACACGACACAACCACAACCAGCACCATTATACACTCAGCTACACAAACACACAAATACACACAACTTCACACAGCATGACAACCACCACCACACAACAACACTTACCTGAATGTATTACAGAACAACATAATATACACAACAACATTGAACCCACATGCAAGTGGCATACATACAGAGGTAAGCACAACATTCACTCCAGCTCCCTCCATCGCAAACAGGCAATCCACGCACACACACATACATGTACTGACTCACGTACACTACAGACATCACAAATATAGCCATACAGGTCCCCTTGTAATGTGCACACATGAACACTGTTATCCAGTGTGAGAGTACAGTCCTTCTGGTGTCAGTATTCATTTTGCAATGAATGATGACACCACAATGACAGTTGTGTATGTGCGCGATATGTATGTTGTGCTAGTGTGTCCACAGTCATGTGTGATACCATTGTGTACCCCTCATATGCATGTCACAGTGGTTAAAAAAAAAGCACTGTGACATGTATGTGCCTGCAGTGGCCACAACCTCCTGTGCAGTATCCACCCAATATGACCTGGCAATATTGCATCCCTACCTTTGAGTCTGGCAATAGGGGAGTTGTGTTTTTTCTGTGGGTCGGTGGCAGCAATGATGGCAGGTGTTGTCCAGTCATGTCCAGTTGAAGATAAGGGTGGAATGTAAAAAAAAAAGGTGTTTTTACACCTTTTCCTCCAATTCACCAACTAACACATGGATGGCAGACCACCACTTTTTTCTTGGTGGTAAGTCACTTCCAAATCTGCACGGCGGGAAGGGTGACTGGGGTTCAGCCGTCAGCTACTTTTCCTCATTGTGCCTTCAATGCTGGTGATCTTTCTTGATGGAGACATTGGTTCAAATGTAGGCATTCGCCTATGAGATCACCAACATCTAAATACGGCTTGTAGACCATTGCAGCAGCGGACGGGTTATAAGTCGAAAAGTCAATGGCTCGACTAGTACTGCCAAGATCTAAATCAGGCCCTTAGAATAGTAACTCTCACCATCTCATTTTATTTACACACATTCCACAATTGTTTTTGAACTGAATATTAAACAGTAAATCTCAACATTTTAGGAACATATTTCCTACAATTTTAGCAGGATTTGAGTTAAATTAACAAATCTTACCATACATCAAGTTTTATTTTTCTTATTTGTACCACATTAATTTCTAAAGTATATTTTAGCATTATTTTTACTCTGTTTTAGTAAATTTAGATTTTTAAAACTTTTTTATTACTTTATATATCTTTAAGTTATTTATGAAAGAATTTTAAAAAGTATTTTTGTTTAATTATTTTTTATTTAAATTATTTAGAATGGCTTAATGAACACTAAGTAAAAAAAAAGAGAATGCTTAAGCATACTTTCCTCATGCAATTTCTCATTTGAGGTTGCAGATAGCGCTACAGAAAAAAACAGCTAAACAGAATTACACCACATTTGGCAGAACCTAGATCTTTACTCAGAAAGTATGCTTTTTGTGATTTTGTGTAAATCTGCTCAGCTTTTTTTTTTTTTAAATTAAGGTTAAAAAATAGAGATATGTGGACAGTGATTCTCGCAGGAATCCAGCAAGACAGCAAATTCAAGAAATAGAGCTTATTGGTTGTCCTAGATGGCTTTTTTGTCCATTGGTTTTCTTTGTACTGCCTTTCGGTTAAGAGTTGTGCACAGTGCTAAGACTTTGCATAGTAGGGATTTGGCCACCTAATGAGGCGTGGCTATCTGCATAGGGCAAATGCATGCATAGTAGAGTCTTCACTAGCTAATGGGGCTTAAGTATCTGAAGGGAGGTGTGGGTTGTGCATAGAAGGGTTTTGGCTAGCTAATGGGGCTTGGTTGTTTAGCGGCAGTAGCCTCTCAATGCGGAATTGTGCACAGGGTGAAAACTATGCATAATAGTGATTTGGCCACTTCATCATTCTTGAGTGTCTGGAGTGAGTTGGCTCTCCAAGTAGAAATAAGGACAGGGCAAGGGCTGTCTGTAGTATAGGCATGCCCACCAAATGGGCCTTGGATCTCTGGAGAGTTTGAATTGCTAGTGAAGAGCTGTCTATACATCAAAGACTGTCTGTAGTAGGGTTTGGACGCCTACTGGAGCTTGTGCCTCTAGAGGAAGTGAAATATCTGTGAAGAGCTGTGCACAGGGTGATGCTTTTGCATATTAAGGTCTTAGGGCCAGATGTAGCAAGCATTGTGCATGGTGCAAACTGCGAAAATCTCAGTTTGCGGCATGCAAAATGCCCATCGCGATGCACATTCACAATTTGCGAGTCGGTACCGACTCGCAAATTGTGAATGCGACTCGCAAATAGGAAGGGGTGCCCCCTTCCTATTTGCGACTCGCATCGCTATGCTAAATTGCCTTGTGACCGCGAATGCAGTAACAAAGCAATTCGCAGTTACCACCAGTGTCACACTGGTGGTAACCCATTTGCAACCTTCCCCTTTGTGAATGTTGCCCAAAATGTTTTTTCAGAGCAGGCAGTGGTCCAATGGACCACTGTCTACTCTGAAAAAACGAAACCAAATGGTTTGGGTATTTTTTTTATTTTGCAACCCATTTTCCTTTAAGGAAAACGGGCTGCAAAATAAAAAATAAAAACTGCTTTATTTAAAAAACAGTCACAGACATGGAGGTCTGCCGTCTTCAGCAGGCCACCATCCCTGTGAGTGCAGGGACTCGCTATGGGGTCGCAAAATGCGACCCACCACATTAATATTAATGAGGTGGGTCTTTGCGACCCCATAGCGAATCGCAGACGGTGTCTGAGACACCGTTCTGCATCCAATTTTGCGAATTGGAAATTGCGAGTCACACCGACTCGCAATTTCCGATTCACAAAATCGGAACTACCTACATCTGGCCCTTAGCTACATAAGTAGGCTTCAGTGTCTTGATAGAGTGGTTGAGCTTTTTAGGAGCTCAGGCATGTAAATGGACTTGGATGTGTGGAGGGAGTGTGGTCTCCATGAAGAGCTGTCCACAGAATGAGGGCTGTGCTTAGTGGAGCTTGTACACTTCAGGGGGATTGGGTTGTATTGAGGGAGTGGCCTCTCGATGACAAGCTGTACTGGTTTGTAGAGTAAACTGAACAGCAGTAGGTAGGATAATGTCATCAGTGATGTCAGTAATAATGTAATCAATTACGTAATTTGAGATGTCATCAGTGATGTCATCAAGGATGTCATTAAACATGTCATGAGTGATGTAATATGCGTGTAAATCATTAGCCGTGCATAGTTAGCTCCTTAAATTATAACTGGTAAATTTTGGTGGTTTTGGGTTATCTCAAGATTAGTTTTTAATTTACATCTTACTATAACCTCACTTTAATATTTGTTTTTTTCTTTGAACTTCTATTGTTTTCTACCAGTACCCAACATGGGATTATCACACCTAACTATAATGTCACTTTAACATTTGTTTTTTACTGTGCTTTTTTGAACATAAGGGAAGATCAAAATACCATATCTAACTATAACATCATGTTAACCATTGGTCATCACTGGATGGCTATAGTTAGGGCTACATTTACAGAGGAAATACCTTTCTGTGGTTTACTAATAACTTTGGCACCATTTGACAAAACTTTACAAAAAGGTGCTCTTCCTTGCTTGGTTTCTTCATGGAAAGGTTTGGGCTGATCCATGAAGCAGGGGCCAAGAAAAATGTGGGTCTCAAAAAGCACAGTCCCCATGTATTTCCTTAGACTTTTTTTTAAAGGACCTCAGCAAAAATGGCTGAACTGAACTACACCACATTCAACAGGAAACTAGATCTTGGTTCAAGAAGTATATATTTTTGTGATTTAGTGCAAATCCATTCTGTAGTTTGGGGAAATTAACAAAAAAAAATATTTGTACATTTGGGCGGATGGGTTCGATGGACTTTCACAAAAGTCAATAAATAGAGAACAATAGAGAATTCTGATAGACCAAGGGGGCTTTTTTCCCCTGGGGGCCCTTTAGCCTTACAGGACTGAGGGTCCAACTGGAGTGCGATTTGATTGACTGGTAGCAACATGAACAAAAATGTTGTGGTGGCCATTACAGGACTCGGTCAGTCCTCTGTTCTACAATTTTTCAAAATAATATATAAGTGAGTAGGGTAGAGAAACCCTGCCCCCTGGCCCTTGTAGGGGGCCAAGAAAGACCCTCCAGACCAAAAAAAATTCTTTTTTTGCTGTGATCTCACAGTACTTCCTCAAAATCATGCCAAAAATGACCCAAAATTGCAGCCATTGTTTTTAATTAATATGACCTCCGCATTGGGCCAGGGGAGGAGGCTCATGGCCTCCCCGTCCAGAACCTCGTTGAGGCCCCAAGGCCCTATTTTTCAGCACGGATATACATTAAAAGATGAGGGGGTTCGTGGCTCCCCTCTTCAAACCTTCTGAGGCCCTGGTGACACCATCCCTATTGTAAAATTATAATAAGATGGAGGGGCTGGGGGCCTCCTTCCCAAGCCTCCTCATGCCCCAGGGAATTTATTTTAAAAGAGAAAGGGACTGAACACCCTCACCCCTTGCTGGTTTCTGTCCCTGGCACCACATCCTATGAGGCCCAATAATATACAGTGTCCTTGGGAGCCCAACCTTTGGAGACCAGATGGCCCTGACAGAGAGAGTGCAGGCATACCCTGCCCATACTCTTCCGGGCAGGGAACACATCATTGCTCCTGCCCAGTGGGAGCAGTTAAAAATGCTGTACATCTCCAGGTGGGAGGAAAGGAAAGATGCCAGTATGCAGCGGTATCATCAACCATTTTTTTTATGTTGTTTTGGGGGGCTGATGGGAGTAACAGCCTCACACAAACATTAAAAAAAACTGTAAGTCCCCTTGGTCATCAAATTCATGATCCCAGGAAAATTTACCACATTTTTCAAAAACACTCCTAGCTGAATGCCTGTGCTCATCACGTAGAATGCAAGGTCCTCCTTTTTTATGATTAATTTTTTTTTACATATCTGTGAGTCTACTTTTTATTTTTTTCAGCCTATAAAATGGAGACAACAAACATATGTTAAAACAAAGACTCACAGACATGTTGATGTTTTATTTTTAATTTAAAACTTTAAAGAACATTTTTATGATAATCACTGTTACTGAACATTGCATTGTGTGAATTACTGCAATATACATTTGATTAAATATATTCGTGATTTTCAGACGAAGATGATAAATCTGTTTTAAACATATTGATATGCTCACCCCGTGATAAAGGCAATAGGCCCAAAATTATATTTTGGTATTGTTACTCTTTGACAAAGTCAGTAAGTATGCCTGAGTGCTGCCACGACCTGCAAGACAAACTTCATACTGAGCATGCCAGACATCCCTCCCTGAACCCCTTCTATGGCACACCCTAAACTCATCTTACTCCTCCCTAATTCCATTTTCTTTTGAAGTAAGTTTGTCCCTTCTATAAGCCAATACCCTGTGCCACTCCTACATTTACTGTTGAAATCTATACTTATGTGTGCTGAGAATACGCAGTCGGGATGGAAAACTCTGCACATAGTATAGGTAATGTGAAGGTGTAAAACTCCAGACTTAGTATGTGCATTGAAATATGTAGTATGTTTTATGAATCAGTCCCCTAGCGCTAATGCAATTTATGACCTGGACAAGACCATAGGGGCCTTTTGGCTGAATATGACTATGGATTGTGCTACATTATGGGCTGGGGCTTTTAACACTCATCTGTGTTGTTTGCTCCCCCTTTCTGGACAAGATTTTTATCTCACATTGAGCATGATCAATAGAGGGAGGCCTTAAATAACTTGGTAATGAAACACAACCTATTTTGTGCCCATGACATTTGCCCTATATCCTGCTCAACTGTATCTATACTGATGCTTCATGGTAGGGGTATGATTTGTACCATACACTTTATTTTATTTTGTGATAGTTTATTCATTAATGATTTTGGCCCATATTTATACTTTTTTACGCAGTTTTGCATCAAAAAAATTAGCGCCAGCTAACGCCATTCTGAAGCGCCATGCGGGCGCCGTATTTAATCAATGACGTTAGCCGCCGGCGCTGCCTGGTGTGCGTTGAAAAAAATGACGTACACCAGGCAGCGCCGGCGTAGGGGAATATGGAGCTTGGGCGTGAAAAAATGGGGCAAGTCAGGCTGAGGCAAATTTTTCACCTCAACCGGATTTGCGCCATTTTTTTCGACTCCCAACCCCCATAGAAATGACTCCTGTCTTAGCAAAGACAGGAGTCATGCCCCCTTGCCCAATGACCATGCTCAGGGGACTTCTGTCCCCTGGGCATGGTCATTGGGCATAGTGGCATGTAGGAGGGCACAAATCAGGCCCCCCTATGCCACAAAAAAAAAATAAAAAAAAACACTTACCTGAACTTACCTTAATGTCCCTGGGATGGGTCCCTCCAGCCTTGGGTGTTCTCCTGGGGTGGGCAAGGGTGACAGGGGGTGTCCCTGGGGGCATGGGAGGGCACCTCTGGGCTCCTTCCGAGCCCACAGGTCCCTTAACTCCTGCCTTTTACAGGCGCTAAAAAACGGCGCAAAAGCGGCCGTATGTCATTTTTTTTGACCCGCCCACTCCCGGGCGTGAATTTTGCCCGGGAGTGTAAATACGGCGCACATGCCGCGGAGTCAATTTTTTAGACGGGAACGCCTACCTTGCATATAATTAACGCAAAGTAGGTGTCCACGCTAAAAAATGATGCTAACTCAATGGACTTTGGCGCTAGACGCGTCTAACGCCAAAGTATAAATATGGAGTTAGTTTTGCGTCGGAATTGAATTTAAAAAAACGATACAATTCCGGCGCAAACGGAGTATAAATATGCCCCTTTGTCTTTGATACTCTTGTCAAGTGTAGTGGTGACCATAACCCTCAGTCAAGCTTAAATTCAGCTCTTAGGTGAATACACCACACGTCCTATCTGAGGACATTGAGGTGGTTAGATCTAATGGACCCACAATCAAATGATGTGAAGCGAACACTGACCTGTTATTTGAGATCTAAATCACCAGCATTACCATGAATTTATGGTTTGTCCTCAGGATGGGTCCGAGGAAATATTTATTAATTGTGCTTTTGATGCGATCACTAGTTCTGTTAGGGGAGGTTGACAGGCTGACAACCCCACCTCAGGAACAATCACCTAGAATAGTTTGATGGGGTCTGTTCACATGAGCACAGAAACATTCTGTTTGGTATGGTACATGTGTGAGCCACTTAGGTGGTGTTTGTTGCTGGGGCTTACTTGAGATCATGTTAATGTTTGCTAATCACAAATGCAGTTCAAGTGTGATCATGGACATGCAATGACCCTATTCCTCTTTGTATCAGCCCAGAGAAGTGAAGGAGACAGGGCACAGCTGAGTGGGGAGGCTTCTGGCCACAGGACATCGGGTCACAACATCACTGACACAGAGGGACCCAGCAGCCCGGAGGGTGAGGTGACTGCCATGGGGGAGACCAGATCTTCATCCTCGCCCTCATAGGATTCTTCTTCGAGTGGCCATTCTCTAGTGGTGGCAGGCAAATAGGGATGTACCCTTTTACCATCTTTGTCCACCACCCCAAGTTCTATTGCTACCCTCCCTATTGTTCTCCACCCAGTTGGCTATACCTACCCACCCAAGAGGGTGGGCAACTCCTTTGCCACATGCAGTTCCACCCCAGTCCTTATTACCCCTGCTGTCATCAGTGAGGAGGCTATTGACCTCCTGAGAGGTATCTCTATGGGTCAGACAGCCATTGTGAATGCCATCCAGGTGTTATCTACCCAACTGCAGCAGACTAATGCATCCTGGAAGTCATTCATATTGCAATGTCTGGCCTTTAGAGATCTTTTCAGGCTCTTGCCTCCATACTGACATCAGCCAGTCACCCCCTTCTTTCCGTCCCCCCTCCACCTCCACTTCCAAAATCCAAAACCTCATTCCCCGACCTATCACAAGCACACAGACCAATCCACATGCACCTACCTCAAAACACAAGAGTAGCACACATAAACACAGATACCACAAAACACACTGGGATGCAAGAAGTCAATAGACACTCACACACACAACATCAGCCACCTCTTCCCCAGGCACTCCCACCTCACCACCAGACCACACATCACATCAAGCATACCCACATGCACCACCACAACAGTCAGTGAAACCCCCATGACAACACCCATGCCCACAGACACCGCCCCAACAGGCACACAGATATCCACCACATCAACCATACCCACAGATACCACCCCAACAGATACCCACCACATCCACCATACCTGTAGACACTACCCTAACAGACACACATACATCCACCCCCACAAGCAAACCCACAGAAACCACCCCTGCACACACATCCACAGCTCCATCACCCAGCATCTCTATCTCCCAGCAACCTAAGAGAACACTCCTACACTTACACATGCAATAGACACCACCCTAACATAAACATATCTCACATGCACACCCTCAAGACATCCACACTGATACAGCAGACAACCACTCCCTAAGACTCCAAAACCCCACACCCTTCTGCTGACTTTCCTCATGATCCTAAAACAGATCTTGTTTGTTTGAACTTACCCTTCAAACTGTTCCCCCACCTCGTTCCAAACCTGAGAGGCCCCCACCTACCTCCCAACTCATCTTTTTCACCTCCAAGTCCTTCCCTGTCACAACAACATCCCCCTGCAAGCACCCATAGCCTTCTCCCCAAGAAGAAGCCCACCCCTCTGAAGAAGCAGTCTACCCCTCCCAAACCCTAATCCAAACTCATCCATCCCAGATCCAACTCCCCCAAGAATGATCCATGAGGTTCCTGCCTGCCCACTTGATGCCCCTTCCTGTGGAGGTTCCTTGGCAGTAAAGGATTCAAGTGAGAGCACAGTGACATACATGGACAATTCCATATGGACTGGCCAATGGCCTTGGACATTTTCAAGTTATTTATTAATAAACCCAAACAGTTGTGTTCATTTGGGTACATTTGTCCTGCAATTCCTTTTCTACCTTTATGTTGTTCCTGAGTGACTTGTGTTGTCTGCCTACAGTTGTGTTTCAGCTTGCTTGCTGATCCATTTTCTGTTCTTTTCAGTATCTGACTTTGTAGGTGTACCCCAAGACAAGGGATTACATTGACTGTATGGATATGTGTGTTGTTAATGCAATTGTGGTGTTGTTGCATTGTGTTCTGTTTGGTATGGTAAGTACATTATCATGTGTTGTCCAATGTGAGCATGTGTGGTGTTAGACTTGTCCCCCTGATATGGATTATAGATTCATCTAATGTGTTGCAGATTGAATTTTGTTTGTGCAGACATAGAGGGTGTACAATTGTGCTAGCTTCCTTTGCATTTGACTGTGCATGTATTCATTTAGCAGCTACTTCTTGTAGATTTATGTCCCATACAGTTGAAGTTGTATTTGCTTTGTTGACTTGCACTTGTGCAGATTGGCACGTCACTACAGTCCAGCATTATTTGTCCCAGAGATTCCCAAAAGGACAGCTATGCAGACAGTGAAAAGCTGCATGGGGCCCTGTCAGGGGGCCCCTGCACTGCCAATACCAGTGGCATGGGCAGTGCAGGGGCCCTCAGGAGCCCCACGACCCCCCGTACCGCCAGCCTTTTCCTGGTGGTTCAAACCACCAGGAAAAGGCTGGCGGTCGGGGACTCGTAATCCCCTGGGCAGCGCTTCCGCCGCGGTCATAATTCCCGGGATTGCACCGCCAACAGGGTGGCGGTGCAATCGCCACAACAGCCCTGGCGGTCTTTGACCACCAGGGTTGTAATGACCCCCTATGTCTCATACTGGGAGATATATTTGACAGGCCCTGGCCTCCCAGGCTGAGCATTCAGAACGTACAAGACACTCTCATTCCCATCACTTCCAGTGCATGACAGTACACCATGTGGCACTCAGCAATGTGGCATGTGGTTTGTGTGGCAACATGAAGGGCAGAATGCCTTCCAAACAACAGTTTTGCAAGGCCAGATGTGGGTTGAAAGATTTGTGGCAATATACACATTGCTCACAAGATCCTCAAACGACTCAGACAGGATGCATACCCAGCTCATGCTGTCATGCACATACGTGTTGGTCACTATTTACAAACATTACAAAAAAAATGTCATTGCATGGCAGTAAAGACTCCTATTTATCTGTATTCAGCACAAGGAGGATCTAGGACCCCAAGAAACATCACACAACACGATGTTTATGAACAAAACATATAGTACTGGTCACAAATACCTGCACCTTGCTCATCCCGTTGATGCCACTCAGACTGCAAAAACAGTCACACAAGAAATCTAGCTTGCGCACAGGGGCATTGTAGCCTGTGAGGAAGGAAAGGATGGTGTAAAACAGAGTTGTTTGTTCACATGAGGGACTGACCTGCTCCTCTGGTGAGCCATAGACCTGTCCATACATGGAAAGGACTTCATTCATACACCTCTCCAGCTCCTCTTGAGAGAAGACCCTCACCCTATCAGTTGCTGGGCGTGGCATGATTGCTCCCAGAAGGCGCACCCAGCAGGTCAAATAGTGGAGATGCTGCTGGCAGCAGTATCAGGAGTCGAGTAAGTGAATTTGCTCAAGATGGCGGTCACGCCTGCCACGTACATAGCCATCACTGCAGACAAACACAGTCATTGGGCTACCACCGCCATTGGCAGAAATGTTAGCATATGGATGTGTCCCCACTTGTTGGAACTGCCTACTGTGCAGACAACTTCTACTGGAGGTCGCCAGCCATTCTCAATCTCCAGTGGAGTAGGAAAGGTATCCGACATTTAGGCAGCGTCAAATACTGTATATGGCATTGTAAACTGTATCACACCTACAATATAAGTGTTGTAGCATCACAAACATCCTTATTCTTTCCTGTTATGTAGGTCCTACTACACAACCATCAGTGTAGTGTGTTGCAGGGTACAGATGGCATATGCTGACAGTGCACAGTCCACCACCACCGATGGTATTTTTGGCATTTGGAAAATACAGTCACATTTCGAGGGGCAATTGTGTATGAGATAGTTGGATTTTGCCCGAATCCATCTTGTGGGCATTTGTTGACAAACATGGGGGTCACATGTGACACTTGTGTAGTTGCCTGCTAGGGATGTTTACTGTGTGTCATATCTATCCAGTCAGAAATGCTTTGTCACATTACATTGTTGGCATTCATCATGTATGTTGCTGTGGACACACTGACTAATGCTACAAATCATGTCTTGTCACACATAAGTACCATGGAAGAGGAAGGATGCAACAACCTCCTGTCTACTGTCCAGCGCCAGACCTTCAGACCATGGAACAATGCCACATAATCCCGTTATACCACCTGGATAGGCAAACAATAGTGGACTCATGCCTTAAGTTGGAGCCAGATCTGATGCCATCTAACAATAATCCATATTGCATACCACCCATTGTACAAGTCATCTCGGTATTACACTTCCTGGCCACAGGGTCCTTTCAACATACAGTGGCCCTATCTGCTGATATGCCCCAACCTATGTTCAGTCTAGTGTTGAAAGCTTTCCTCTCAGCAATTTTAAAACACATTGACAGAGGTATCAGCTTCCCCCAATGTGAGGATTTAGCCAATGTAAAGACTGACTTTTATTGTTTTGCCTGCCTCCCACATGTGGTAGTGGCCATTGATGGGACACCTGTTGGCTTGGTGCCACTGTAGGCCACTGAACAAGTCTATCACAACAGAAATAACTACCATTCCTTCAAAGTGCAAGTTGTCTGCTTGGCTGATCTATACATCTCAAATGTGTGTACCTGTTATCCTGGATCAGCCTAGGATAACAGGACCTTGGGACTGGCCTATGATTCCTTCATAATGCAGAACAGCACCATATCCCAGCTGATGTCACAAATGCACCCAAGGAGGGCCTGGCTGGTTGGTAAGTCACATCTGTCCTGATTGTATATGAGCAATGTCAGGAGTTACAATCATGAAGTGAGTGACTCATTGTTGTACTTTTGCCCCATTCCTTAACAGGAGACTCAGCATTTTCAAACTGTCCTTAGTTGTTGATGAGGCTGAGGAATCCAACTACGCCAGGGGAAGTTTGCTTCATTGAGGTTCATGGAAGAACACAGCAGGCAGTGAAGTGGGCTTTTGGGCTTCTGAAGGCCAAATGTATGTGTCTGGGCAGGACTGGTGGAGGTCTCCTCTACTCATTATTCGAGAAAGTGCCAGATCACTGTGGCATGCTGCATGCTCCACAACACTGCCCTGCAGAGGAAAATCCCATACATCCGGGAGGAGGGTGAGCTTGCAATGCCACTGGATGAGAATCTCGAAATGCCAACTGAGGATGACAGTGAAAAGGAAGGAGCTGACATGCAAGAAGATCTCATCCACAGCTATTTCTCATGAGTGTAGGTATGTCATGTGATTGTAAAGAGATCTGTTTTTAACCACTCAATCTTGACCACTAACTCGATTTTGTGCTTAACTTAGCTTCAAACATACGCAACATGTTTTCACTCTTCATGCTCTTTCTCACCAAGGGAGGGACATAACACTGAGGAGTGAGGGAAAGATAAGGATGTACCAGAAAAATGTTTATGGTACGGCAGGGAACAGTTCGATATTGGGAGCACACCTTGTGATGTGGCCAATCCATAACATGCTCTTTCAACATGGACTGGTACAGCCAGCGTTTGAACAAAAACTTACAATATGGGAGGGGAGAGTTTCTAGAATTCTCCTCTCCAGCTTGTTTAAGGCGAAAACTTGATGGCTGGTGATAGACAGAACTCATACCAGGAAAGGGGTGCCTTTGCCTGGTTACCATTGAGGGTTAATTTCTCTTTTTCGGCTGTCATCTGGGTTCTCGACTTGAAGTTGGGAAATAGATGATGTCCCTACCTCGCATTATGGTGATCAATTTTTTTATTCTTATTTTAGCTTTGCATTGTGAATTAATATATAATCACAGTATATGTAGATATATTATCCATGATTGAGGGAGTGTATTTTCATTGTTTGTTTCTATGATCATTATTATTCTACTGCTATGATTATTTTTGGAAGTGCACTTATGAGTTATCTTTGACATTCGACAAATACGCCTTCCCTGTACGAACCTTAAGAAGTGTCTTAATAAATTCATTACTCAGACTAAGAGCTCTGCATTGTTGGAATTCCTTTTATTTGTGTTTCCTCTCAGTTTAAAGTACAAGCAAAACAGTGATGTCATGACTGTGACTGTAAAATGAACTATAGTTGTGAGAATGTGTTGAGTTGAGTGTATTGGATACAGGTAGGAAGCTGATACTCTGAAATACTCAGCCAAAGGCTGCTTGAAAAGATAACTTTTGACATAGCCCCATTTTGATGATCTTGCTTTGTTTGGGTCCGTTTCCTTGCAGTTTACTTTGGTTCCAGATTCTTGCAATTTGACTTGTGTTTTATATAAATAGTTTCAAGCCTACACTTCTTGTTGTGTATGTTGCACAGTTCTTCAGCATAATATCTTCATGTGGGCATTTCAGAGTTGTGACATTGGCAGGTCTATTATGCTGTTCTGACGTATGAAGTGGACATGGATTGTTCCAGGTAATGTAGGTCACAGAGTTTAAGTGTATGAGACCTGTGCCAAGACTGCTTGCACAGTATTTGAGTGGAAGGTCAGAAGTGCCCATTGGACTTCTTTTGTGTACTGTGGTGGGCCTAATGCATCATGTGTGTCATCATGTGGCCATAAAATAAGTAGTTCCAAAACCACAGCCAAGTCATTTTTACTTCCCATTGGCTAAACACTCTTTTTGTATGACCTATATGTGGCTGTAGATGTGTTTCATCACTGTAGGCTACAGTGCTTTGTGCTACAACAGTGACATATATTTGTGCCACACCACCAGATGCATGGTCATTGGATTATGATGGCCCTGTGATCAGGGGCTATGGTACTGCCATCTCTCTGTATCTTGGATTATGTGATATTGAATGACTTTGGTGTGGTATGTGATAAGGGCAAGAAGATGACATCAACCACATCAATGTTGCCTATTCTACATGACAATGTCTAACAAATCCCTTCTGTCCGTGGCCTGGAGGTCTGTATTTGTCAATATGTTCATTAACTCAGTATGAGGCAATCATTCATGATTTTCAATAGCGCAGACCTGTTGACAGCCTATGTACTAAACACTATAATACAATCTTTTAAAACTTTTGGCAGGCACTTGTAGGTATGTGTTTACGTGGGAGAGTTGTAATCCTGAGCTGGACACTGTGTACATGAAACATATTCCATCTTGAAGAAGTTCCTTGGACCATCATTGTACGTACTTGGCCAAATATGACATCAAAATCAGCAGACAGTGAGGCGGTGAAGTGTGAATTTATAGTGCAGCTATGATCAATATAAAATATAAGTGACATGACTCAACAAAAATTCAAATGTGAAGGGGTCAGTCATGGTGAATGAAATCATTTGAGTAGATGCCACACCTTTGGGAGTCCAACATCCAGAGTACTCCTCCCATTGGAAATGGTAGATGGTTCAGGATCAGTCCAGAGTGAATGTGTAACATACTAAGGAGGGCCTTAAGTAAGAGGGTTATCACCGGTAGTGGTGGGTGTCTTGCCATGTGCACCTCCTGCATACTTTGCTGGATGTCCTTTCTTGCGTGGGGGTGATCTGCTGCTACAGATGCAAGAGTGTCTATGCCTTCTTGTTCCTCTGGCAGGGCCTCCCTTCCAGGGGCTGGTGTCAATGCTGATGTGCCTGCTGTTGATGAGTCGAAGGAAGGTAGACTGGTGTTGAAAAGCCCTGCTCAGGGTGGCGTGCATGTTCCTCAGCACCTCTGTTAGTGAGGCCATATTGGTATTGTGGGCCTCATTTCTCAGAGTTGGGTGAACACCTGGCCCATGACGCCACTGGGACTCCTAATAGCCTCCATGACGTGACTAATGGTGTTCTGGCCAAGAGCAGCCCTAGTGGCCTCACCCCAGTGGCCCACACCATCCCTCCCACACACCCTCCCGCCACGGGCCTGTGCCCTCTTCAACTTGTTTGTGGGCCCTCATTGTCCAAAGCGTTGTGCTGCACCTCAGGATCCAGGAGTGGGGGGCACGAGATGGGACGACTGATTGCCTTGGAAGTTGAATCAACAGGGCTGGGAGGTGATGTTTTGGGCACAGTGGGACTCACTGTTGCCATCTGACCTGGCTGCCAGATGGGCCGGAACCGTCCTTCATGACCAAACATCCAAGAGTGTTGTCGTCACTGAGCGCTTCATCCAGTGGGGTAGTGGCAGTCTGTTCCATGGCCTCTGTTTCTGAAGATGATTAGCTCCGTCTTTTCGGAGTTGAGCTTGAGGCAGCTTTCTCTCATCCAGGTGGCAACAGCTTCCATTCCTGCGTGAAAGTTCCTTTTGGCCGTGTCCGGGTCTTCAATGGGGGAAATGATGAGTTGGGTGTCATAGGCATATAACACGATGTTCATACCGTGGCTTCTGACGATGGCAGCTAGAGGGGCCATGTGTATGTTGAACAGTGTGGGACTCAGTGAGGATCCTTGGAGGACTCCACAGTTGACTCCTGTGGGTCTGGAGGTGTAAGGCGGGAGTCTGACCCTTTGTGTCCTCCCGGAGAGGAAGGAGTGGATCCATTCCAGGGCTCTTCAGCAGATTCCTATGTCGTGGGAGTTCATTTGGGGGTTGACAAAAAGGGTATTTGGAGAAATGAACACTGGGCTGGTTGTTGGAATAACAGAAACAAGGTTGCTTTGTAGTTGTAGTCATGTCACTCCCTCTACTACGCAAACTGTACAAATGGTATCTGCCCAGGTGAGTACCCTTCAATTGGGAGTTAACAAACAGGGGTATTTGGAAAAAGCGAAAACTGGGCTGTTGGTGTTAGCAACAGAAACAAGGCTTCCTGGGCGTTGCAGTCATGTCACTCACTCTACTCTACACACTTTACAAATTATGTCCTCCCAGGTGAGTATACTTCAATTGGGAGTTGGCAAACAGGGGTAGGTATTTGGACAAGTGAACACTGGGCTGGTGGCTGGAGTAACAGAAAGTAGGCCTTCTTGGAGTTGCAGTCATGTCACTCTCTCTACTACACACACTATACAAATCTTGGCTATTACATATCTGTATTCAGACTGCATTTAGATTTGGGCATACACTTACATCTTGAGACATACCATGAGTCTTTGGAATATTCTTTAATATTAAAAGACTTATAGGCACCATTTAGACAAAGGCATGTGATGGTTCTTGGTAGCTGTGATGTTGGGTCCAACAATACACATTGAAAGTGTTCACACTCAGAGTACTGAATGTTGATTAAGTACATGAACAAGACAGTGGCAAAAGGTAAGCTGTGAGCATGCATGACATTGCATTTTTGTGACAATTTTTGTATTGTGACTTACCAGACTCCACTCCGCCAGGTATTCCTCTCAAGCCCTCTGGATGCAGGATGGCCAAGACCTTCTCCTCCCAGGGAAAGAGCATTAATGGGGCACTGGGAAGGCCACCACCATTATACTTGGCCTGTTGCTAGTGTCTGGAGACCAGGGAACAGAACTTGCTCCTGAGGTTCTCTACTTCTCCCTGATGTCCTCCTTTGTGCACAGGGCGGTGCCTATAGCATTCACTATGCCAATGATCCTGTCCCAGATCCTACCAAGAGGAGTATGCCGGACTTGTGCTCCAAACAATTGTAGCTTTACTCTTTTAAGTTTGTCAACTATGACTCTTAACTCATCTTCAGAACAACAGAGATGTTTCGAACATGACATGGTGGAAATAAAAGATAAAGGCACTCATTATGACTTCGGCGGTCTTATAAAAGGACCACCGAAGCCGCGGGAGCCAACATAACGCCAGTGCTGGCGGTATGCGTGGCCCCTTATTTTGACTTTTCTGGTAGGGCCAGCGTATGGAAACAGCGTTTCCGTCTGCTGGGCCAGCAGAAAATTCACATCACCATTGAAGCCGGCTCGTAATTGAGCCGGCGGCAATGTTGATGTGCAGCGGGTGCAGCAGCACCCGTCGCGCATTTCACTGCCCGTAATTTGGGCAGTGAAATGCACGATGGGCTGTGCCTGGCTGCCCCTGCACTGCCCATGCCAAGTGCATGGGCAGTGCAGGGGCCCCCAGAGCCACCCGGAGTCCCCCTTACTGCCAGCCTTTCCATGGTGGTGTTTACCGCCATGGACAGGCTGGTGGTTGGGGACTCATAATCCCCAGGGCAGCACTCCTGGCAGCGCTGCCCTGATGGATTTTGACTGCCCGGCTAGAGCCTGGTGGTATACTGGTGGGACCGGCTGTATGACTGTGGCGAATGCGCCATGGGCATAACACGTTGGCAGAATGACGCCAGCCTGTTGGCCGTATTACCACAAGTGTTCCGCTGACCGCCGGGGTCATAATGACCCCCAAAGTGTGACAGGGACTTACTTAAAAGGGGAAGTGCATTAGGGTGTGAATGGAAAAAAGTGTGTGCAGAGTGTTCTATGGGATGGGGTAAAAAGGGGGCCGAATCAATGTACTGATTTCATTGTCTGGCAGTGGAAATGCAAAGGATTCTGGTCTGTAAAGGGGTGTGTTTTATAGTGTCCTTTTCAGTTGTGTATACTTGGCCAATGTGTGTTAACTGTGTTGTTCTTTAATTCATCCAATGTGCAGTTCTCTGTTACTTTGCTGACCCCGAACTGCTGTGGACCTGGCCACCAATTGGGTGACCGCCACAAGGGGACCACCACGGCGCCTGTGTGATTGTAATATGCTCGGGGGTGGCCACGGCGCTGATGGTGCTGGAGGTCGGGCTGCCTATATCCAGGGTAATGCACAGCTGGCAGTCTGCCTTTTTGCTTGGTGGTCGGTTGTCCAGTCTGTATAACTCATAATAGGGTGGTCTGGAAGACAGCAAGTGTGGCAGTCTTTTCAGGACTGCCAACGTAGAGTCTGATTGTTATGAGGATCTTATTGCAGATTACTGGAGGTGTCGAAATTTGCTTTGATTGAATGGTAGTAACAGTCTTGTGTGGCTGGATGGGTGTCAATTTTTCAAAAGTTGGCTTGTTCAAGTTTCATGATTAGGTTTTTGTGGGGAGTAGTTATTTGTTTTATGTTTAATGTGGTGTAAGAGTTTGTTGGACCTGGCCCTTTTGCAGGTACATCCCCAGCATTTTTGCCTCCTTCTTCCTATTTTTTCTGACCTCTTGCTGTTGGCTCTAGGACTCTGAGCACTTTATCACTGCTGATCAATGCTAAAGTGCAGGTGCTCTCCCTTCTAAAGTTGGCATGATTGGCTTATACCTAACTGGCACATTTAATTTACCTATAAGTACCTTGCACAGTGGAATCTCTATACCCTGGGCCTGTAAATTAAATGCTTCTATAGGGCCTGCAGCGCTGCTCATGCCACACACAGAAGTAGACTTTCAAACCTGTGTCAGGCCTGCTAGTGCAGGGCCTGCCTGAGGAGTTACTGCCACAGGAATGTGGCTTGTGAATTTACATGTCAGGCCCAGAATTCCCCTTCTACTACATGTATGTCACCCCTCTGGTAGGCCCTAGCAAGTCCTATGGGCAGGGTTCAATGTATGTAGAAGGCAGGACATGTTTCCGGTTGTGTGGCCTGTCCTGGTAGTGACAAACAGCCTATTTGGTTTCTCAGTGCTGTGAGTGTTGCCTTCTCGTGGGATTGCATTGGAAATGCCCTGCCTTATGTGTAGGGGGTATTGTCTGATTTATGAGGGGTAGCGTAGGCATGTTTGGCATGG